>NC_089589.1:135320476-135648159 GCF_019320115.1 Miscanthus floridulus
AGTGTCACCAATGAGAAGTGTGAGAAGATTCAATATGAAGGGAAAGTTAGCCCCAAGGTATATAGGACCTTTTAAGATCCTAGAGAGACGTGGAGAAGTAGCTTATCAGTTGGAATTGCCTGAGAGCTTGTCCGATGTGCACGACGTGTTCCATGTCTCCCAGTTGAAAAAGTGTCTGAGGGTACCTAAAGAACAAATTCCTTTGGAAGCACTTGTTGTCAAGGAAGATCTTACTTATGAAGAGTATCCGATAAAGATTTTGGAAACTGCCGAAAGAGTTACGAGAAGCCGAACAGTAAAGATGTGCAAGGTGCAGTGGAATCGTTACACAGAGGATGAGGCTACTTGGGAAAGAGAAGAGGATCTGAGAAAGACTTATCCCCAACTGTTTGAGTAAGCAATCACCCGAATCTCGAGGACGAGATTCATCTTAAGGGGGGTAGAATTGTAACACCCTAAAATTTGAATTCTTTTTAAAATAGTAAATTTGATTTAAATATGCAATTATATGTGCAATTCAAATTTAGGAAATAATATTTCTTTTATGAAATTAAAAGAAAATACAAGAATAGAAACATGTTGATGCATTCATGCTATTGCATATTTATTTCTGTGACGGGTGGTTTTGTTCAAATGCTAAAAGATTTTAAAAACCTTTTGAAAATGAGTTTGAAAATTTTATTTATAAAAAGAAAAAGGAAATTTCCTTCCATCTCCTTCCCTTCCTCACGTTCGGCCCGCTGGCCCCTCTTTTTTTTCCCCCGCGGCCCAGCACCAGCCCCAGCCCGGCTCGCCTCCCCTTTTTCCCGCCCGGCCCTTCCTGGCGCTGGCCCAGCTCCCCTCTCCTCCCTTGCTCCAGCAACCGCCGCCGCGTCGGCCGCTAGGCCCAGCCGGCCCAGCACCGCCCGCAACGTGCCGGCCCATCTCGCGCGCAACTGCCGCCGCGCTTTCCTTTCCCCCTCTGCTACTGACAGCTTGGCCCCGGCCGTCAGAGCCTTCCCCCACCTCCGCACGTCCCGCGCCTGCGCCCAGCCATGACGCAACCGCCGCGCCCACTCCCAGACGTGGGAGCGTCTCTCCCCGCGCCCCCTGCCTCTACAAAAAGGGAGCAGAGCCCTTCCCCGCTCCCCCTGCTGCCTCTCCCCGCTCCCTCTCGCGTCGCCCGTGCCCGAGCAACCGCCGCGCCGGGATTGCCGTGGTCCTCCGTCCGCTGCTCACCGTGGTCCGCCGTCCTAGCTTCATCCCCGCCTCCGATTTTTGCCTGTGGTGAGCTCGCCTCGATCTCCTCTTTCTCCCCGTCCAATTCCCGTTTTGAATCATGGCCCGTGGGCCTTTATCCACGCTCGCCGGAGTGCTCCATGCCGCCGGCCATGGCGCCGCCGCCCCGGCCTTCCCCTCCGGCTGTCTTCTCGACCTAAGCGCGACCCCCCCTTCTCCCCCGAGCTCTCGGGTGCCCTCGGTTCCCCGTTTGGCGGACCCTAGCCCCCTAACCGAGCTCGCCGGCGTGCTCTTTGCCGCCGGCCATGGCTGAGCCTCGCCGGTGTTACTGTTCTGGCCGGCCGAACCCCCCCAGATCCTTTGCTGACCGTCCATTTCTAATCCGACGGCCATCGTTGGCCGATACCCCTTCGTGGGTCAAATTGCTAAAGAGCCCTCCTATTTTCGCGTAATAGAACCCGCCGTCCTTGGCGTATTTCCTCGAGTATGCATTCTCGTTTTGAAAGCGTATAGTTCACTGGTTTAGTCTAAAGTACGCTTTCAGTATTTACAGAAATGCCATTCGAACTGTTTCGTTTATAGAATTGTCGTTTTAACTCCGAATTGATTCATTCAAATCGCGTTAGCTTCGTAATTTCATAAGCTACATGTTGGAGCTACTGTTAGACAAGTTTGGAACTTTTTAATTCCATGATTAGAATTAATTAAATATAGGGCTATAGGAAAACCCATTTTAATCATAACTTTCGCATTTTAGCTCCGTTTTTCGTGAACTTCGCGTTGACGTGATCGTAGCGAAACGTAGATTAGTTTTACAAATATTTTATCTTGATTTCAATACTGTTGGTGTGCTGTTCTAATGATAGGAATGTTTGCTTTGCATGAATGCTTTTGGAATGTTGTATGTTGCCGTGTTGGTCGCGTTCAGACGGTGAGGAAAACGTTGGAGACCAAGAACTCTTCGACGACCAGCAGGACCAGCACGAGTTTGTGAACCAAGGCAAGTATAACATGGGCCTTCCTTGCTGTCCTATTTCACTTTAAGCAATTACTCATTTGCATGTGTCTAATTTTGATACCCGTAAGGACATCCTAGTGATTGTTATCCTGTTCCTTGTCTCCTATGGGTTAAATGCATATGGGTAGATTGCTAGTGCTCTAACTGAACATGATATACATATTGATGAATGATACTATGGAACAAAGAGAGTAACATGAATTATAACAACTGTTCCATAGGGCGAAAGTGCAAATGACCTTTGTTCATGTTGCTCCCGGCCCTCCATAAGGACTTATCTGTCGGCAAAAGCTGGGACTGACAGTGCAACCGGGAGAGTCATATGGCTCTGACTTTAGCTCAGTAATAGGACCTTTCCTAGCTGGTTAGAGGTTACCTTTTTGGCGCAAATGGGGCTTGCCACTTTGGGTATAGGGCTGCCTCTGTTCCTATGAGTACAGCCGCGATGGATTTGTGCCATAGGAAAGGGGGGTCCCTACATCTGCCTGCCGAGGAAACCTAGCGGCCCTAACTTGTTAGGGAAACCTATGAAATAGCTTCATAGTGTACCCTGCCCGCTCACCTTGGTAGTGACATGGGAGTAATTAACCCGAGCATATGGGGATCACGACTCGCGGTGAATGTGCACCACCTCTGCAGAGGGTAACAAACTGTTATAACAGCCGTGATCACGGTTACGAGCGGCCCGAAAAACTCACAGAATAACTGGTTACTTGATGATGAGCATTTAAGTTGTTCTATGATGAAATATGGTAAACCTGACCTTGATATATGTTCTTATGGGAATTAAATGGGAGCTTAAGCAGAACTTGATAATACTTGAGAATAAAAGTTTGACCTATTAAAAATGCTAACTGCAGTAAACCAGAGTCTATCCTTTTTGAGCTTCATAACCCCATGTTAGCTTGCTAAGTACGGAATGTACTTACACTTGTTTATTTTCTTTACTTGGATAAAAATCCCGGATGGGTAACAGATGACAACGGGTATGAGGATTTCCCGGAGGATTATTAGGCTTGTGGTCAACCAGTTGACCTTCCCTGTGATGACGGCCACGAGAGTTTATTATCTTTTTATTATTCCGCTATGATGTATAAGACTAAGTTTTATTATAACTCTGATGTATGAGACACCGTGATGATACTATTGTAATTTGTCAGCTTGTGTGTGTGATTGATTTCTGGGCACACACGAATTTTGTGCATCCAATTTTACCCTTAAAATTGGGTGTGACAGCGCGGCAGGGGTGCGTATGTGGCAACATCCCACCCCGATGGTCGCTAACGTGGCAGACCTTGCCGTGCCACCGATCAGAGCGCGGCTGTGACACGCCACCCGTTAGGGCGCGGCAGAGCCAAATAGAGGCCCGCGGCCCAGTCCCTTTCCTCCCTCTCTGTTTCACTCCGTGCCGCACAGCAGCCGCCTCCGTGCCGCCCAGCCCCCTGCCACCACGCCTCTCAGCCGGCACCGCCGCGCCATTGCCTCCCGGCTCCCCCACGGCCGGCCGCCGAATTTCCCTCCCTTGCTGGCCCCCTCCCTACCTTCCCCGAAGCTCCTCCTCGGCCTCCACAGTGGATCGAAGGATTTGAATGAGTAGTTAGGGTATGAAGGAAAATATGAGTTCGTTAGAACATTGGATTGAAGGATTAGGATTAGGATTAGGATTGCCAATGTTAAGGTTAATTAGTTAGTTAGAATTATGATTACCATGTATTTTGCTTGTTTGAGTTTGCATATCAACTTTTATATGTGAATAAATATATGGACACACTGTTGATGTACCAAATTTTATTTTTTACTGACCAAAGTATAGTTTTTATATAGTTTTCATGTTTGCATCTAAGATAGAGTTTGCACCAAAGTGTAGGTTATATTTTATTTGTTGTAATGCAAATGGTTCTCATTGACATTAATTTATAATGTTTTGATTTTTGTTTGTTAAATTACAACCGTTTTGTTAGATGCAAGAAATGTATCGGGAGGAGTTTTGGCGAAAACGGGGTCGTCCTCGAGAATTATACCACAACGCGTTTAGCAAAGATGCCCCCGTCCCTCCTGACCTCCCTATCCCTAACTATGACTGTGGTTTCTCGGCCGACGTGTTTCAATCGAGGCATCCAGACACAGTGGCGCATTGCTTCTACACATGTAGTCGTTTTAATATAAGTAATTGTTTCCACTATTTTTTTTTCTTCATTTATGTAAGTAGGCTACTAATATTTTGTTGGAATCTTGTTGTGTATGACCATGAGAGGTGTTTTTTCTTTTTAGTGGATCGACGGTGTAGAAAAGTTTGACCCTAGGTACCTCCTTTTTGACGATTAGTGTAGAGGGAGACATCCACGTGAGCACTTCCATCGGTGGGTTCCACCCCCCCTAACCCCCGCCAATGACGGCTAAGGAGAAGCACCTAGCCGTAGTCAGATGACTCGAGCAACCTTTGAAAGCATCTAGACCCCTAATTGGGTTTCGGTGATTAATGACAATACATGGTTACTGTGACTAACATGTGTTTTGCAGAGGCAATTAAGTTAGGTCACGGTAATGGAAATCGATTGGGCTATCATGGTGGTCATGCCCCTACGATGAAAATCATTTCTGTTTTCAAAGGATGGATGACAAGGTTAAGGATGGACTAGTTCTAAGTGTCATTTGGTGTTGAAGAGACACTTAGAGTAGTTGAGGACTATGTTTTTCCTTTGGCCATACAATTAAGGGGGGTATGGACAGGTAACTTGACCTAGGTGAGTCTAGTGGGTTAGGTGTGGTGCACACTTGCTAAATCTAGCACTAGGTAGCTCCAAAATAGCCCTTGGATCCAATGGAGCAAACTTCATTCACATATGATCGAGAGTTGGAAGTGAATAGAGGGTCAAATACTGACCGGACGATGGTTTCGGTTTGACCGGACGCTGGTGCAGAGTCCGGTCAGTTCATTTGACCAAGGTGTTTTCGTTCAGTGTGACCGGACGCTGAGAGGTGAAGTGACCGGACGCTGAGAGCCAGCGTCTGGTCGTTTCCAGTAAGGTTCCAGAGAGGGTAAATCACGACCGGACGTTGTCCAGCGTCCGGTCACCACTTACACACTGGAGGTCGGGTGAACTGACTCGGAGCGTCCGATCACCCCGCAGAGGCACATAACAGTTCGTTTTTCAACCCATGTTATAAATACTTCCTCCATTCGTGTGAGGGGGCACTTTTGCTTATTCCAACAGTTGAGAAACACCTTTGAGAGTGCCAAAAAGAGCAAGGTCCTAGTGAGGTGATTGAGATTTGGGAATCCCAAAGAGAGTCCTCATTAGTGAGATCAAGAGTAGCAAAGTGTGCATCCACCCTTCTCATTAGGCTTGTCGTGGTCAAGTGAGAGTCCGTGCTTGTTACTCTTGGTCATCACCATCACCTAGACGGCTCGGTGATGATTGGGAGCTTGGTGATCATCCGGCGGAGCTTGTGGATGACCCAACTAAAGTTGTGAGCGGTTGTGGGTGATTCACCGCGACGGAGTGTCAAAGAATCAACCCATAGAGAGCACTTGATCCTTGCGTGGATCAAGGGGGAGCTACACCCTTGCGCGGGTGCTCCAATGAGGACTAGTGGAGAGTGGCGACTCTCCGATACCTCGGCAAAACATCGTTGCGTTCCTCCTTCTCTCTTTACTTTGAGCATTTACTTTGAGCAATTCAATTCTTGTCATTTACATTCATAGAATTGCCATGCTAGAGTAGGATTGGAACTTAGGTTGCTAAACTTTTGTGCGTTAGATCAATAAAAACACTTTCTAGGCACAAGGGGTTAATTGGGCTAACCGTAGGTTTTAATTATTGCAAAGAAATTTAGAATTAGCCCAATTCACCCCCTCTTGGGCATCTTGATCCATTCAATTGGTATCGGAGCCTCGTGCTCACGTATTTAGGCTTAACCGCCTAGTGAAAGATGTCTCACGGGGATAGACCTCCTCCTATCTTTGAGGGGGATGATTTTCCATATTGGAAAATTCGCATGGAAGCGTATCTAGAAGCTCTAGATGTTGGAATACTTAGAGCCGCCTCACAAGGTTTCCCAAAACCTCGAGATGCCGCACACCCACAAGGCGATGAGTTGAATTATGAAAAATAGAATGCAAAGGCTAGAAACACCATATTTAGAGGTCTTTGTAAAGATGTGTTCAACCGGGTGATGAACCACAAAGACGCCCATGCACTATGGTCGGACGTTTGTGCACTCCATAAGGGAACAAAGAGTGAGCATGAGGAACGCTATCATCTTGTCATGAAAAAGCTTAACTCCTTTGAGATACTTCCTAAAGAATGTGCTAATGAAATGTACTCATGCTTGAATGTTCTTGTAGAGAAAGTCAATGGGCTTGGACTCACTCAAATGCAACCATCCGATGTTCTAAGAAAGATCTTGAGTGTCCTCTCCATTGACAAATATGGGCATATTGTGACCATGCTTCATCAAGGTGATCTTTCCACCGCTACACCAACACAAATCTTGGGAAAGATCAATGCTCATGAGATGTACATGCACATCACACCTCAAGATGGCTCATCCTCTAACAAGAAGAAAGACAAGGACTTAGCATTCAAAGCTAGTCAAGAGGGCAAAGCAAGGCTTGAATATGAGAGCTCAAGTGATAATGAAACTAATGATGCAAGTCTTGCTCTCATGGTGAAAAGAACTGCCAAGATGCTAAAGAAACTCAACAAGAGTGTCATCAAGTTTGATGGCAAGAAGAAGTTCTTCACAAGCTCTAGAAGGAAGCCAATCTCTGAGATGGATTGCTACAATTGTGGAGAACTTGGTCATCTGGCTCACCAATGCACAAAGCCCAAGAAAGATAAGTTCAAGAACAAGAACAAGGGCAAGAAAGATGACTCAAGTGATGAAGATGAGAAGAAGAAAGATAAGTCTTACAAAAAGAAAGATGGCAAGAAGAGAGACTTCCACAAGAAAAAGAAAAGTGGGAAGGCATACATCGTCGGTGATTGGCTCACGGACATTGATTCATCTAGTGGCTCATCCGATGATGATAGTGACAACGAGAAGGTAGCCGCCATTGTTATTGACTCTTCATCATCTTCACCACCACCACCGCCATCATCCTCTACACACCTATGCCTTATGGCCAAGGGTGATCGCAAGGTATCAAATGATGATAGTAGTGGTGATGAACATGCTAGCAATGATGATAGCGATAGTGATGATGATGAATATGAATCACCTTCTTATGATGATCTTGTTAAATTGTTAAATCAATACACTAAGATCATTAGAAAGTCTAGAGCTAAGAATGAAAAGCTAGAAGCTAAGAATGATTCACTTTTAGCAAAATGTGATGTAGCGGAAAAGGCTAGTGTTGAGCTTAGAGAAGCAAATGATGCTATGTCATCCAAATTCAAGGAGCTTAAATCTTCTAAGAAAGAGCTTAAAGAAAAACATGATAACCTAAAAAGGTACACAATGAGCTCATCACTAGCCACAACTTGCTAAAAGAGGAATATACAACTCTAAAGATCAATCATGATAATCTTGTTATTGCTCAATAATATTTATCCAATGAGCCACATGATTCTACTAACAATATTGTTAAGATTGATATAGCTACATCATGTGATGATTTGATTGATGAGAGCATTGAGCAAGGATCTAGTGGCAAAAGCAAGCAAGTGGTTGAGTGCAATGACTATGATGAGTATGTCAAGCTCAAGCATGATAATGAAAAGCTCAAGAAAGAGTTTGAAGAGTTTAAAATCCACAACACCATTGTGCTAGAAACTCTTGATCATGATGGTGACTTGATTCTTGAGAATGAGAAGCTAAAAGAAGAAAACAAGAAACTCAAGGAAGAAAGAAACAATGTTGCACTCAAGGAAGATAAAAGTAATGATGCACTCAAGGAAGAGAACAAGAAGCTCAAGTTGGAAAAAGAGCATCTTAAAATTGGATTGAGCAAGTTCACAAGAGGCAAGCATCTTCAAAGTGAGCTACTAATGAACACCATCATGAAGATGGATAGAAGTGGCATTGGGTATGTGGCTAATCAAGAGAAGAAGAAGGCTCAAGCTCAACAACAACAATCAAAGCCAAAGCCAAAGCCTAAGAGATGTTTTGAGTGTGGACAAGAAGGCCATTTTGCTCATGAGTGTCAAACTCTACCACCACAACCCTTGCCCAAGCATGCTAGACCCTTTGCCTTCAATGCTCATTACATGCTTAGAAAGGATTCTAGTGGAAAGATGAAAGTCATGTTCTTAGGACCTCCCAACAAGAATAGGCCTAAGAAAATTTGGGTAGCAAAGTCACTTGTTGAGAAGGTGAAGGGCCCTCAACAAGTTTGGGTTCCTAAAGCTTGATCTCTTGTGTGTAGGTGAACTACAAGACCGGTGGAAGTCATTAGGTTATTGATAGTGGTTGCACACAACATATGACCGGTGATCCTCGTATGTTCACCTCACTAGATGAAGAAGTAGATGGACAAGAAAGAATCATATTTGGAGATAATTCAAAGGGCAAGGTTAAAGGATTGGGAAAAGTGGCAATATGAAATGATCATTCTATCTCAAATGTGCTATATGTTGCTTCATTAAGCTTCAACTTGCTATCCGTTGGACAATTATGTGATCTTGACTTCCAATGCTTGTTTACCAAGAAGGAAGTTGTTGTATCTAAGAAGGATGATGATCAAGTGATATTCAAGGGATTTAGATACAACAACCTATATCTAGTGGACTTCACCTCCGAAGATGCAAATTTGAGACTTGCCTATTCACCAAAACAACACTTAGGTGGCTATGGCATAGAAGACTTGCTCATGTTGGGATGAGCTCACTCAAGAAGCTAATGAAGAATGATTTGGTGAGAGGGTTGAAGGATGTGAAGTTTGAGAAGGACAAGCTTTGTAGTGCATGTCAAGTCGGCAAGCAAGTTGCAAATACTCATCCAACCAAAACTTTCATGTCAACCACAAGAGTGCTAGAACTCCTTCATATGGATTTATTTAGACCAACAACATATAAGAGTTTGGGAGAAAATCTTTATTGTCTTGTAATTGTTGATGACTATTCAAGATACACATGGGTATTCTTTCTTCATGACAAATCCAAAGTTGCATCATGCTTCAAGAAGTTTGCCAAGAGAGCACAAAACGAGTTTGAAGTGATGATAAAAAAGATTAGAAGTGACAATGGAAAGGAATTCGACAACACAAACATAGAAGCCTATTGTGATGAAGTTGGGATCAAGCATGAGGTCTCTGCAACATATACTCCTCAACAAAATGGTGTAGTTGAGAGAAAGAACCGAACATTGATCACTCTTGCAAGAACAATGCTAGATGAGTACAACACCCTCGAAGCTCTATGGGTGGAAGCTATCAACACCGCATGCTATGCATGCAACTGCCTATTCCTTCAAAAGTTCCTTAGCAAGACACCTTATGAGTTGCTCAATGGGAAGAAGCCAGACGTCTCCTTCTTTAGGGTGTTTGGTTGCAAATGCTACATCTATAAGAAGCGACAACACCTAGGGAAGTTTCAAAGACGTTGTGATATTGGTTTTCTTGTTGGTTACTCATCAAAGTCCAAAGCATATAGAGTATTTAATCATGCCACCGGCTTGGTTGAAGAAACATATGATGTAGAATTTGATGAATCTAACGGCTTCCAAGGAGCACATGAGAATCTTGATGATGTAGGTGATGAACCATTGAGGGAGGCTATGAAGAACATTCCGGTTAGAGACATCAAGCCTCAAGATGATGAAGATGATGTACAAGTGATCAATCCACCTTCTTCATCAAATGTGCCACAAGATGGTGAAAAAGATAGGAGAGTAGAAAATGAAGACACTCATGTCTCCCATGATCAAATCGTGGTACAAGCACAAGATGTTGATGCTCCACAACCTCCTCCCCAAATGGTCAATAGAAGAAATACACCTCTACTACAAGATCATCCACAAGATCTCATCATAGGGAGTCCATCAAAGAGTGTAATGACTCACTCACAAAACTTGCTTCATTTATTGCTCATCACTCTTTTGTCTCTTGCTTTGAGCCTACTAAGGTAGAAGAAGCTCTTCAAGATCTAGATTGGATAAATGCTATGCATGAAGAGTTGAACAACTTCACCCGCAATGAAGTTTGGACTCTTGAAGAGCGACCAAAAGGTGCAAGAGTCATTGGAACAAAGTGGGTGTTCCGCAACAAGCAAGATGATCAAGACGTAGTTGTGAGGAACAAGGCAAGCCTAGTTGCAAATGGGTTCTCTCAAGTTGAAGGTTTGGATTTTGGAGAGACCTTTGCACCGGTTGTGTGGGGGTATTAACCCCTATACCCTTACGGCTAAGCTTGGGCTGGCCCGGATCGATGGGTTCAGTCCACCCGAAAGATGACGTGCGGCCCAGTTAACCTGATCGGAGTCCCGCACAAGGAATCAAGACGGATTTGGCGACCAAGCAGGATCCTGGTCGGTTAGAATAGGAATCCTTATCCGGCCAGATATGGCAATTATAACTGACCAGGATTAGTTTCCAGATCTGTAACCCTGCCCCCCGGACTATATAAGGCGGGCAGGGGACCCCTCTAAAAAATATCTCTCATTGACATACAGCAATACAAATCAGACGCAGGACGTAGGTATTACGCCTTCTTGGCGGCCGAACCTGGATAAAACCTCGTGTCTGTCTTGCGTCACCGTCTTGTTTGGGGCTTGCGCATCTGTCTGCCGATAATCTACTACCTTGGGCATACCCCTAGGTAGACTGCCGACCATATTTCGTCGACAGTGGCGCGCCAGATAGGGGGTGTGCGTACTGCTCGTCAAGCAAACAAGATGGTCATCGTCTCCGGCTCCATGGCTACGCCCAACGGCCTCACGTTCACCGTTGGCCAGATCACCTGGACCACCGGCCCCGACGTCTCCGTCACCATGACCGCGGAGGAGGCGTGGATTCAACCCGCGCCGACGACTACTTCACCTGCATCGGCTACGGCTCCGACCACGGTGAACACGATTCCGACCACGGTGAACACGGCTCCGACCACGACGAACGTGGCTCCGACCACGATGGATCTGGCTCCGACCACGGTACATCTGGCTCCGACCACGCTTACAGCCACGCCGACAACCCGTCGTCTGCTTCCCCGCTACAGAGGAAAACAGATCGACGACACCGACTTGCTCGACTCCATCGATCGGGTCGGCATCAAACTCGCTGAAACCCTAGCTCTGGTAAGTACGATTCAAAGCCAACCTAATGAGCAGGTAACATCTCCCCACAGCAGATCTATCCGACCAGCTCGGACCAGTCGTCCTGCACGACTCGGAACAGATCTTGTGGTCGTATCTACTCCTGAGGGGCGCTCCGCTCGTCGCCAGCCAGCCTTTGCGACGGGTCTCCGACTCTGCGAGTACGAAGCCCCGACGGAGAACCACCAGGTCCAGCCCTATGGCCTGCAAAACGCTGCATCCAGCTACGCGTACAACCTGCGACACCGCTCGGGTCTGTGTCCTGTATACCGATCTCGGCCGAAGCCATGCAACATCGTCAACATGGTCCGGATCGAAGATTATCGGGAAGGATCCGTCCACACAGTCCGAGAAGGTGACTCCAGCTCCTCATCCGGCATCGCGTCCAACGCATCTGTCCACACCGAGCTTCAGCGTCACGAAGATGAAGGCGCCCAATACGATCTGGATCTACCAGACCACGCCCCGGGTTTCCCCCAATTTCCGTCTTTCCCGCCAAGACGAGGGGATTTGATCCATGTTGTCAGCAACGACGAGCCGCCAGCAGTTGGCGAAACAGAACAAGAAAAGACTGCACGCGAAGCACGCAATATTGACCGGTTTAATCGCCGGCAAATCGAAGCTGAAGCAGACCAGGAGGCACGACGCATAAGGGTCCAACCGCGCGACCTCAACAATGCTTTCGACAGGGTGGGGGATAAACAAGTCTTCAAGACCCCAAGCGCCAACGTAGCCGTCGCCATGGCGACAATGCAGCGGCTGCCCAACACTCCCGAGACTCAAGTAATCCGTGATGACATACAAGCTTATCTGACGGCTGCTATGGCTCAGACCGCGGAGATGAACCAAGCCCGGGCTCCATCCGTTTCTGTCGAATCAAGCCACAGCCGCCAATACTCAAGTCGCTCACAGCCACTCAACCTACGTGGCTCGCGCAATAACGACCCATCGGACAACCGTCAAGGCAGGAGCGGTGGTCGTGATGGTGGTCGGGACAACAACCGCCGCCGGGAGGATAGCCGCCACGACGTTCGAGGCGACAACCGCCGAGATAACCGCGACAATCGCCGTGATAACCGCGGTCGCAGCGCTAATCCAGGTGGCAATCGAGATCGCCGCGATGGCAATAACGATCTCCGCCATTACCTCGGTGGACGTGATTTGCGTGCTCGCATCAACCAGAGAGCCGACGATCGTGCATCCCATGAAAGCTATCGCCGTATGGAGTACGACACCGTCCACGGTCCGCCGGGTCTAAAGCAGTTCACTCCACACCTGCGCCAAGTCATATGGCCCAAGAATTTCAAGCTCGAAAAGCTTCAGAAGTACGACGGCAAAGAAAACCCCGAATTATGGGTCATGCTCTATGAAACCGCGTGCCGGTCAGCCATGGCTGACGAGCACGTTATGTCTAACTACTTCCCAGTCGCCGTTGGTCATGCAGGTCACCAATGGCTAGTTAGCTTGCCGGCAAACTCTTTTGACTCTTGGCAGGAACTCAAGCAGGCCTTCATCGACAATTTCATCGCTACTTGTGAACAACCCGGCAACAAGTACGATCTGCAACGGATCCGAGATCGGAAAGACGAACCACTGCGCGAGTACGTTCAGCGTTTCTCGGAGATGCGCATCAAGGTCCCATCAATATCCGACAACGAAGCAATCGAGGCTTTCGTCACCGGCCTCCGCTTCCACGACGCCCTGAGAGACAAGCTCCTCCGGAAAAGACCTGAGTCAGTCACAGCGCTCTTGGCCACCGCTAAGAAATACGCGGACGCCGACGACGCTAAAAAGATAATCGTCGAAGAAGAAGCAAGGGTTCCACGCTCCGATCACCCCCCACACCGCGATGATTACCGCGGCAACCGTGGTCGGAACGACAATTTTGACCGCCGCAACCAGCGCAACGACTCCCGCGACCACCGTGATCAACGTAATCAGCGGCGCAACCGCCGTGACGATTACAGAAGCAAGCGTGCTCGGGAAGATGATGGCGAGGTCAATACTGTGAAAAAGGGCGGAGGACGTCGTAACTACGAGGACGATTACGCCAAGGCATTGAAGGGCCCCTGCCAGCTCCATCCCAAGTCGAACCATACCATGGAAAATTGTCGCGTCCTCAAGACTATCTACACGCGCCAACAGGCTCCGGATACGTCCGACAAGCCTACTGACGTGAGGGAACAGCGCAACGAGGACAACAACGACGACGATGCAGATCCTCGTCATAAATACGTCAAGCCGACGGATCGCGTGCACACCATCATCGGCGGCAAGGTGTCCATTGAGACCAAACGAGAACGCAAGCTGCTCGCCCGCGCCTGCTTGAACGTGGCAAAGAACGACAACCTTCTTACCGATCCGCGGCTTCCTCCGTGGTCTCACCGTGAAATCTACTTCAGCAGGAAGGACCAATGGGCCGCCATACCCGAGCCAGGACGTTTTCCCCTGGTCCTCGATCCTTGCATCAACAAGGTTCAATTCGACAGAGTACTGATCGACGGCGGCAGCTCCATTGATATACTGTTCAAGAACAGCCTGCCTGCTCTGAAAATAGCTCAGGCGGACCTGAAGCCGTACGAGGCACAGTTCTGGGGCGTTCTCCCCGGACAGAGCTCCACACCTCTCGGGCAGATCACGCTACCGGTGCAGTTTGGGACTCCGGACCACTTCCGCACCGACTACGTCAATTTCGTGGTCGCTGATTTCGACGGCACCTACCATGCTATTCTTGGTCGACCATCGCTCACCAAGTTCATGGCCATACCTCATTACAGGTATCTGGTGCTCAAGATGCCTACTGAGAAAGGAGTCTTAACCCTCAGGGGCAACGTATACGCAGCTTACACCTGCGAGGACGACAGCTTCAAAATAGCAGAGGCCCACGACCTCTCTATTCGCATGGCCGAGACCATTCTCGACGCTAAGAAGACCACGGCCGACCACTTGGAGATCCCAGAGCTCGAGGCTCCGCGCAAGAACATCAGGTGCAAGGAGCACAAGACGATCCAGCTGGTCGAGGGTGATCCCAGCAAAACGGCTCTCATCGGGGCCGACCTGGATCCCAAATAGGAAGACGCGCTCGTCAGGTTCTTGAGGGGCAACGTGGATGTGTTTGCATGGAAACCTTCCGACATGCCCGGTGTACCTCGGGACTTGATTGAGCACTCCTTGAATGTCAACAGCAAAGCCAAACCAATCAAGCAGAAGCTACGACGGTTCGCTCGCGACAAAAAGGAGGCGATTAGGGTAGAAGTTACACGGCTTTTGGCAGCCGGATTTATCAAAGAAGTGTATCATCCGGAATGGTTAGCCAACCCGGTTCTTGTACGCAAAAAGAATAATGAATGGAGAATGTGCGTTGATTACACTGATCTCAACAAACACTGCCCTAAGGACCCCTTTGGCTTACCTCGCATAGACGAGGTCGTAGACTCAACCGCCAGTTGCGAGCTGCTTTCCTTTCTCGATTGCTACTCTGGTTATCACCAGATCGCTCTCAAAAAGGACGACCAGATCAAAACATCTTTCATCACGCCTTTTGGCGCCTACTGCTACACGACCATGTCGTTCGGGCTCAAAAATGCCGGTGCTACCTACCAACGCGCTATACAGGCCTGCCTCAACGACGAGATAAAAGACGGCCTCGTCGAGGCTTACGTCGACGATGTAGTTGTCAAAACCAAGGAAGCACATACCCTTGTTGACAATCTGGAACGCGCCTTCGCAGCCCTTAATACGTTCCAATGGAAATTAAACCCAAAGAAGTGCATCTTTGGTGTCCCTTCTGGCATATTGCTCGGCAACGTCGTCAGTTACGACGGCATACGCCCTAACCCGGAGAAAGTCAAAGCTGTCTTAGACATGAAGCCCCCAAAAAAGGTGAAGGATGTCCAGAAGCTCACCGGCTGCATGGCTGCTCTAAGCCGTTTCATATCAAGATTAGGAGAAAAAGGACTACCGTTCTTCAAACTGCTCAAAGCGTCCGAGAAGTTCGAGTGGTCGGAGGAAGCAGACGCTGCCTTCATGCAGCTGAAACAATACCTCACGTCACCTCCGGTACTTACTGCTCCCAGAGAAGACGAAACTCTCCTACTTTACATTGCGGCAACCGATCGGGTGGTTTCCACTACACTGGTGGTCGAGCGTGACGAGCCGGGCCACGCCTACAAGGTACAGCGGCCAATTTATTTCATTAGTGAGGTACTCAACGAATCCAAGACCAGGTACCCACAGATTCAGAAACTGCTCTACGCCATACTGATAACATCCCGAAAGTTGAGACATTACTTCGACGGATATCGTGTGGTGGTCATGACCGAGTATCCTTTGGGGGACATTATTCGCAATAAGGACGCGAATGGGCGCATCGTCAAATGGGCAATGGAGCTATGCCCCCTTTCCTTGGAATTTGCAAGCCGTACTACAATCAAGTCTCAGGCACTCGTCGATTTCATCGTCGAGTGGACAGACTTAAGCACTCCCGCCTCTCCGGGATCCGACGAATGTTGGACGATGTACTTCGACGGTTCTCTCAACATCGACGGTGCGGGAGCAGGAGTTCTTTTCGTATCACCATCCAAGGAAAAGCTCCGGTACGTCCTCAGGATTTATTTCCCAGCATCTAATAATGCAGCCGAGTATGAAGCATGCCTGCATGGTCTACGCATTGCGGTTGAGCTTGGAGTTAAACGTCTCTATGTCTACGGAGATTCGGCTCTGGTCATCAACCAACTCAACAAGGACTGGGACACGACCAGTGAAAAGATGGACGCATATTGCAAATCGATAAGAAAGCTGGAAGGCAGGTTCTATGGTATCGAGTACATACACGTGGTCCGGGACAAGAACCAGGCAGCAGATGCGTTGTCAAAGTTAGGATCATCCCGAGCCAAAATCCCACATGGCGTATTCGTCCAAGACCTGCTCACGCCCTCCATTGAAGACGAAGATTCAACGACCGACAAAGTCTCAGACCAGCAATTAGTGGCTACGGTTCCGGCGCCGAGCACAACCGAGCCGCTTCCGACCACTCATGAGCCAGACTGGAGAACACCTTTCATCAAGTACTTAACAGACGGTAGCGGTTATATCGATCGAACAGAAAATGAACGCCTGATGCGTCGTAGTAAGCAGTATCTGCTCGTCGATGGCAAGTTATGGCGCAAAAACGCTAAGGAGGAAATTTTGATGAAGTGTATAACCCAGGAGGAAGGCAAGCATCTCCTAGACCAAATCCACTCTGGCTCCTGCGGCAACCACGCGGCATCAAGAACACTGGTCGGTAAGGCTTTCCGAGCAGGGTTCTATTGGCCCTCAGCAGTGGCCGATGCAGAGAAGCTAGTCCGCCGCTGTGAAGGTTGTCAGTTCTTCTCCAAGAGAATCCATGTACCGGCACACGAGATCCAGACGATTCCAGCCTCTTGGCCCTTCGCATGCTGGGGACTGGACATGATCGGGCCTTTCAAACCAGCCCCTGGGAAATTTACATGCGTCTTCGTGCTAATTGATAAGTTTTCTAAGTGGATAGAATACATGCCTCTGATACAGGCATCCTCAGAGAAAGCCGTCACATTCCTCGACCAGGTCATCCACCGTTTCGGCGTGCCCAACAGCATCATTACTGATCTGGGTACTCAGTTCACCGGGAACGCTTTTTGGGACTTCTGCGATGAAAGGAGCATAGTTGTAAAATACGTCTCGGTGGCGCATCCTAGAGCTAATGGACAAGTCGAGCGGGCAAATGGCATGATCTTGGACGCATTGAAAAAGAGGATGTACAGAGAAAACGATAAAGCTCCTGGAAGATGGCTCAAGGAGTTACCAGCCGTTGTCTGGGGCCTCCGAACTCAGCCCAGTCGTAACACTGGCGTCTCACCATACTTTATGGTTTACGGCGCTGAAGCAGTCCTCCCACCAGATATAGCTTTCCGATCAGCACGGGTAGAGAACTTCGACGAAGGCAAGGTCGACGAAGTACGGGAGCTAGAAGTCAACAGCGCAGAAGAGAAAAGGCTTGATTCTTGCGTACGCACGGCCAAGTACCTTGCTGTTTTGCGCAGGTACTACAACAAGAACGTTAAAGAGCGTTTCTTCGTGGTCGGGGACTTAGTCTTGAAGTGGAAGACGAACCAGGCTGGTGTCCACAAACTCGCAACCCCATGGGAGGGACCCTTCATGATCAAGGAAGTCACACGTCCAACGTCTTACAGGTTAGCTCATCTAGACGGCACGGACGTACCGAACTCATGGCACATCGACAAGCTTAGACGCTTCTATGCTTAACTACTGAGATATGTACTCTACTTGTATTTTCGATTTACTTTACTAAAGCAATTATGATTTCTCCGACCACTCTAATGTGTCACTCCAAATTTTATGGTTATTCTAACTTAAGCCAGTACAAGCCGACCACCACTCCTTCTACGGTTTTCGGAGCAGGTCCTGTCTCCGGTTCCTCCCAACACGTGCACGGGATCCGCTCTCTACGTTGCGGGTGATCGGCAGGTCCCCCTTGGTTTGGCTTGTCTGCGTTCACGTGTGCACAGGTCATAGTACCTCATACTCCGACCACATGCCAGACTAGGGCCGCACAAACTTTTCAGGATGAAGTGTCGAGCAAAATGGTACAACTAAACAGAACGTTAACACGTTCCCACTTAGTTACACCAACACAGAATCTCAAGCTTAAAGTACGTTTTGTATAAAACAAACAAGCTTATAATGATATACAGTTACGTTATTACAAGCTTGCCTGAAAAGGCTCAAGTTTACAATAACACAACTATGTCCTCCTTCTACAGCTTTAAGCCTATTACATTGGCTGGTCGGGGCGCATGGCATTTATTGCTTGCCGCCTCTGATACCCTACTCGAGTCTTGGGGACTCTGGGGCTAGTCAAGCTGAAGGGGATGGCCCCGCCGGTGCCTGGCTGGTCGAGACCGCAGGCTCCGTTGGTTGGCTTGTAGCTGATGGCATTTCCAGCTGGCTTGTCGATGGCATACCCTGCACAGGTGCTGTCCCACCTCCGCACAGGTTAATATCGCCAATTATTTTTGACGACAAGTCCAGCTGGGCCGTCCGAAGCTCTTCGGCCTGGTCTGGGTCTATCTCCTTCGGGTACCCAGCCTCCAAGCGTTTGAGATCGATCAAGGGGTAGTGAGCACGAACCATGCTTAGCACATGGGCACCCGTGTACTCACCCGCCTCCTTCACGAAGTCTTGGAACCATCCCCATGCTTGCTTGCATCTCTCGACCAGTCCGAGCTGAGGTGTCCTTAGCTCTTCCTCTGTGAGCGCCGGGTCGATAAGGTCGAGGACGGGCACAATGCCAGTTGCCATTTCTTGGCATCGCTTGCTCCACGTGTCCCGCTCCTCGGAGGCCTTAAGGCATTGTGCTTTCCAGTCGTCGCGCTCCTTGATCACGGCCTCAAGGTGCCTCTTGGCATTGACTTTCAAAACTGAAAACAGTACAAGACATCAAACGTGATGACACGACAAGGCGATGCGGGCAATTTAACGAGAAAGGTGGTCTGGAGTGCTTACTTTTCAGGTCGTCCTTCATTCTGTTAGTGTGGTCTTGGAGTTCCGACTGGCGGCGTGCCAATTTCTCGTTGTCCTCCTTCAGGCGACCACATTCTGAAAACGCACGGCTGTTCTCCCCCTGGAGGCGGGTCACTTCAGCTTCTAAACCTGCATTACAGCCATTACTGTCAAGAACAAAACAACACAAGTCCAGCACTTGCTATGATACGGTGAACACTTACCTGTTTTCTCCTGCTCTTTGTTTTTGAGCTGGCCGACCAGGTTTTGGTTCTGTGCTTCTTGGTTTGTCTTCTCCTGGTCGGTGGCTTCAAGTTGGCGCCGTAGGCGTTCCACTTCAGCCGTCAGCTCCTTATTGGTCTTCATGACTACTTCTATCTGGTCGAAGCACCTTTTTCGGTACCTTGCAGTTTTCATCACGTCCTGCATACAGACAAGCTACGTCAGATAGTTCGACTACACAACAGGTTTAAGGACTAAAGCCAAATATACCTGGACTTCAGTCACCAGGCGTTTGGCTGCTCGTTCAACTCTTAAGGTTTCCTCGGCCTCTGGGATCTCCTCATGCATGACCCATTCGTCGTTCCGATAGCGCGACACATATACATGTTGTCGTCTATCTTGGGGACGGCCCAGGACTTCTTCCACTTCATCCTCTGCAGCCTCCAGTTCGGGAGGCGGCGGTGGTCCGGAGTTTGCAGACTCCACGACCACCAGGGCTTTCCCACGAGCCGTCGCGTCGGCACCCTTGTTCTGGGCAACTTCTGGCTGCTGCTCCTCGGCTAGATCCAGCTCCCGTGGCGCTGTGGTATCCGCCTCATCAGGGTTTGTGCTCGGAGCACTTGTATTCTGCTCGGGGACTGGCGTCTGGTCGTCCGCCTGCTGAGGCCCAGGCAGAGTCCCTGCCATGGGCTCCTCCACGGCCGGTTGCTGAGCAGTTTGTCCTGCCGTTTTTGGAGAGGACGTTCTGCACCCAGTTAGCTGGTCGGGACTTTCGGTGGACGCGGATCTAATACATTCAGAGACAAATTCAGAAGACAATAGCATCCACTGCAAAATGCAAAGCTTACATCAAAAATATATATACTTACAGTTTTGACTTGCGGAAGGATGTGGCGAAGGAACGCCTCCTCGACCGCCCCTACTCTGCTTGCTCGGCAGTTTCCACCGGGACTTGTTCAAACTCCGGTACGGGCGTCGGAGGATGATGCGGCATGTTCTCTTCGTCTGTGCTCTGTGTTGCTGTGGTCGGTGCTGTGACCACTGCTGGCACAGAGGAGCCACCCTGCTCCGACGGCCCCACCTGCCTTCTCCTCTTTCGGGGGACGAGCCGGAAGATGTCCGCATCCTCTGCTTCGTCGTCTGACTGGGAGATGATGGCTTGGCGACGTTTGCTGGCAGCCGGACGCTTGCCGGCGGCTCTGGTCGAGGCGTCCTCTACGGTCTCGAGTACCGCCCAGTGAACGCCGTCGGTCCTGGCGCTGGTCTGGGCGGTTGGCCCAGTAGCTTGCGGCCACTCTACACCGGGGGGAGGCGACACAAACACTCCTGCCCGGTCACGGCCATTATACTGAGACACAAAATGAAGGAAAAGACAGTTATTTTCTTGATACAACATGACTTTACAGTTAAAAGGAGGCGTCATTTACCTTTGGGGGAGGGTGAGCCAGCTTGAAGGCGTGTTCAATGGCGTTCAGTGCAACATAATTGGGATCGGCCAGGTTGAACAGCTCTCCAATCCTGGCCTTGATCTCCATCTTGTCGAGCGGCTCCTTTCTGGTCCTCGTCGGATCAGCGCCTCCTTGGTACTCGAAGCCAGGGTGAATCCTTTTCTGGCAAGGCTGAATTCTTCGGCTGATGAAGTTGCCAACAACACTCGGGCCATCAAGCCTTCCCCACGGGATCATCCCGAGCAGTTCGGCGATCTGCTCCAAGTTCTCGGGCCTCTCCGACCAGCTGCTTTTCTTCTCTGGAATCAAGCCCACATCGCACAGAGTGATGGTGTTCGGCTCTTCACGGATGTAGAACCACTTCTTGTACCACTCGTCCAACGAGGTGTTCCAGGGGCAGTGCAGGTATTGAGCCTTCATGCCGTCGCGCAGGTTCAGGTAAACGCCTCCGGCGATCTTCGAGCCACCGCTCCCTTTCTTCCGAAGACAGAATAGGTGGCGAAAGAGGTCGAAATGGGGCTGGAAGCCGCCATAAGCCTCGCAGAGATGGATGAAGGTGGAGACAAGAAGAATCGAGTTGGGATGCAGATTGCAAATCCCAATCTCGTAGTACAAACAGAGACCCTGAAGGAAAGGGTGCACTGGAATCCCAAAACCCCTTTTGAAGAAATCTTCAAAGACCACAATCTCACCTGGTTGTGGATCGGGGAAGCTTTCTCCTTCCGGTGCACGCCATCCCGCAAGTGCCTTGTTGTGGAGCACTCCCATGGCGACGAGGTCCTCGATGGTCTGCTCGTTGCTCCGCGACTTCCACCATTCCTTCGCCATGACCCCGCCTTTCTTCTGGGCGTCTCTCTTCGCCATTAGTTCGTCCTTACGAAGTGGGTGGATGTGGGAGACCGAGGGGATTGGTGATGATTTTTGGGGAATAGGGTTTGGCAGGAGGAAGAAGAAGGTTGCGGCGGCGGATGACAATGGGGAATGGTTTGAGTAACTTACCAGATTTGCATTATATAAAACAAAGATCACCGTCGTTTCGTCCGCCCGAGAATATTGGGAGTCGTGCACACGCGCCGCAGACGGTTGTTCACACAACCTCGAAATCTGCGCCAATAAACGCGCTCCTTCGTTAACAGTGTACGCGCCTCTTCGTTGATGGTGTAAGGGGGCCCACACTGACACACCTCAATACAGGTGTCAACCGACTGTTGGCAAAAAAAAAAAAAAAAAAAAAAAAGACAGAATGACGTACTATACCTATTTACTTTTTTGACCAGACGTGTCAGACTGGACTTGGCAGAGAATAGAGAGAAGTACACAAAATAATAGTACAAGCAGCGCAAGTGATCGGGGACTGCCCAGACCACTAATGTGCTCGGGGACTGCCTAGACCACTAATGTGCTTGGGGACTGCACAGACCACTACTGTGCTTGGATGCTGCCCAGGCCACTTTTGTGCTCGGGGATCGCTCCGACCACGGCTGTGCTCGGGGACTGCCCCGACCACTGCTTGCATAATGGTTCTCCTTGGCTACATGTGATCTGTACTCACATACAGTTAAGAGATTTTTCTTTAGACCTCGCTACAAGGCTCATACTTCGCCTTCCAGCAAGCTCGGGGACTATGTCGATACGATGCACCTGCCGGTGTAACTTGTTTTGCCTGTACGGTAATTGGATTCTTAATCTCAGCAGAATTTCTTTGATAGACCCTGGCACCACGTACCTGCGTCACCTACTACCAGGCTCGGGGACTAAGTGGGCACACTTCACCTTGCGGTGAATGTGTTTGTTTAAATTGACCCCTGTGTTTGAATGATTATGAGGATTATTAGTATGCTCGGGGACTGCCCCGACCACTGCTTCAATAGTGGTTCTCGTTGGCTACATGTGATTTGTACTCACATACAGTTAAGAGACTTTTCTTTTAGACCTTGCTACAAGGCTCATACTTTGCCTTCCAGCAAGCTCGGGGACTAAGTGGGCACACTTCACCTTGCGGTGAACGTGTTTGTTTTTCGACCCCTACGCTTCTGATGTTTCAGGATGCTATACTTCAAGACCACTTACATTTCTTTTCAGAAATACAAGTGGGCACACTTCTCAGGATAGAAATCTTTTTCTTTTTTCTTAAGAGCACCATACATTCTTCGGACAACCTACTTCTCCGGTGATGACGGTGGTCGGAGGCGTCAAGAATTCAAGCCTCGCTTGTCGGAGAAGGTTCAAAAGGCGTGTCGCAGCATAATACATGATGCTCGGGGACTAGCTGTGGGGGTATTAACCCCTATACCCTTACGGCTAAGCTTGGGCTGGCCCGGATCGATGGGTTCAGTCCACCCGAAAGATGACGTGCGGCCCAGTTAACCTGATCGGAGTCCCGCACAAGGAATCAAGACGGATTTGGCGACCAAGCAGGATCCTGGTCGGTTAGAATAGGAATCCTTATCCGGCCAGATATGGCAATTGTAACTGACCAGGATTAGTTTCCAGATCTGTAACCCTGCCCCCCGGACTATATAAGGCGGGCAGGGGACCCCTCTAAAAAATATCTCTCATTGACATACAGCAATACAAATCAGACGCAGGACGTAGGTATTACGCCTTCTTGGCGGCCGAACCTGGATAAAACCTCGTGTCTGTCTTGCGTCACCGTCTTGTTTGGGGCTTGCGCATCTGTCTGCCGATAATCTACTACCTTGGGCATACCCCTAGGTAGACTGCCGACCATATTTCGTCGACAGGTTGCAAGACTAGAAGCCATCCATATCCTTCTTGCATATGCATCACATCATGAAATGAAATTATATCAAATGGATGTGAAAAGTGCATTTTTAAATGGCTTTATTAATAAACTAGTCTATGTTAATCAACCTCCCGGGTTTGAAGACCCTAGATATCCTAATCATGTCTATAGGTTGTCCAAGGCGTTGTATGGGCTTAAGCAAGCCCCAAGAGCTTGGTATGAGCGCCTTCGGGACTTCCTCATTGAGAAGGGCTTCACCATTGGGAAGGTTGACACCATACTATTCTCCAAGAAGCTTGATGGACATATCTTCATTTGTCAAGTGTATGTTGATGATATCATCTTTGGATCATCAAATAAATATTCTTGCAAAGAATTTAGTGAATTGATGTCAAAGGAGTTTGAGATGTCAATGATTGGAGAGCTTACATTCTTTCTTGGTTTTCAAATCAAGCAAATGAGAGAAGGGATTTTCATCTCTCAAGAGAAATATACAAATGATCTTCTCAAGAGATTCAAGATGGATGAATGTAAGCCAATCAAGACACCAATGCCAACTAATGGACATCTCGACCTAGATGAGGGAGGTAACATGGTTGATCAAACTCTCTACCGCTCTATGATTGGTAGCTTGTTATATTTAACCGCATCTAGGCCCGACATCATGTTTAGTGTGTGTATGTGTGCTAGATTTCAAGCTAATCCTAAGGAAACTCATTTGATTGCCGTTAAACGAATCCTTAGGTATCTTAAGTACACACCAAGCATTGGCCTTTGATATCCCAAAGGAGCTACATTTGAATTAGTTGGCTATTCCGATTTGGATTATGCCGGTTACAAAGTTGATAAAAAAAGCACATCCAGAGGGTGCCATTTGCTTGGTAGATCACTTGTGTCTTGGTCCTCCAAGAAACAAAATAGTGTAGCTTTGTCCACCGCCGAAGCGGAATACATTGTCGCAGGTGCTTGTTGTGCACAAATTCTTTACATGAAACAAACTTTGCTAGACTATGGTGTAGTTCTAGAAAAGGTACCTCTTTTGTGTGACAATGAAAGTGCGGTAAAACTCACAAATAATCCGGTTCAACACTCTCGCACCAAACACATTGATATCTGCCATCACTTTCTTAGGGATCATGTTGCAAAGAATGATATATCATTAGAAGGTGTAAGGACCGAGGATCAATTGGCGGATATCTTCACTAAACCGCTAGATGAGGCGACTTTTTATCGATTGCAGAATGAGCTCAATGTTCTTGATTTTAGCAACTTCACCAAAAATTAGCTTGTGTTGTACCTTGCATTGCATTGTAATATACAACATGTTTACTTTATGGTAATGCACTTAGGGCTTGTCTAACATGATTAAGATAACCGCCGTAAAGCGTGTGAAGAAGCTTAACCTTGGATCAAACTGGACAAGCAACTAGATTTACCTTCAAGTGTTGCATTGCATATGCATGAATGTTACTTTGTCATTTTGTCTTCAATTGCCATCTTATTGCCTATTTTCTTAAAAATAATTATAGCCTAAAGCAAAATATTTTTGAAAAATTTGAGGGTTTGAGAGAAGTCACTCACATCAGTCTCAATTGGTGTTTATTTGGATCTTATTGGAGTTGGGACTTGATTGGGAACAGGCAGCACGAAGGACTTTGAAGATTTGCTGAAAACGAGTGACCGGACGCTGCACCGGACTCTAAAGTCCAGCGTCCGATCAGTTCACAGGAGGTGAACCTGCTGCCGAGGAGTGACTAGACACTGAAATAGTGTTCTTCCAGCGTCCGGTCAGAAGGCGATCCAGCGTCCAATCAAGCGAAGAAGAAAAAGGTAGGATCGACCGGACTCTAGCTGTGTCCGGTCAGTTGGGATCGGACGCGTCCGGTCATGATTCCAGGGGATTTGGACCTCTCTGGAATCAACCGGACGCTAGGTGCAGAGAGTTGGAAGTGAATGGAGGGTCAAATATTGACCGGACGCTGGTTCCGGTTTGACCGGACGTTGGCGCAGAGTTCGGTCAGTTCATTTGACAAAGGTGTTTTCATTCCCTGTGACCGGACGCTGAGAGGTGAAGTGATCGGACGCTGAGAGCCAGCGTTCGGTCGTTTCCAGTAAGGTTCTAGAGAGGGTAAATCACGATCGGACACGTTCGGTCAGTGCTGACCGGACGCTGTCCAACGTCTGGTCACCACTTACACACTGGAGGTCGGGGTGAACTGACCGGAGCGTCCGGTCAACATGATCGGAGCGTCCGGTCACCCCGCAGAGGCACATAACGGTTCATTTTTTAACCCATGTTATAAATACTTCCTCCATTCGTGTGAGGGGGCACTTTTGCTCATTCCAATAGTTGAGAAACACCTTTGAGAGTGCCAAGAAGAGCAATGTCCTAGTGAGGTGATTGAGATTTGAGAATCCCAAAGAGAGTCCTCATTAGTGAGATCAAGTGTAGCAAAGTGTGCATCCACCCTTCTCATTAGGCTTGTCGTGGTCAAGTGAGAGTCCGTGCTTGTTACTCTTGGTCATCGCCATCACCTAGACGGCTCGGTGATGATTGGGAGCTTGGTGATCATCCGGCGGAGCTTGTGGATGACCCAACTAAAGTTGTGAGCGGTTGTGGGTGATTCACCGCGACGGAGTGTCAAAGAATCAACCCATAGAGAGCACTTGATCCTTGCGTGGATCAAGGGGGAGCTACACCCTTGCGCGGGTGCTCCAATAAGGACTAGTGGAGAGTGGCGACTCTCCGATACCTCGGCAAAACATCGCTGCGTTCCTCCTTCTCTCTTTACTTTGAGCATTTACTTTGAGCAATTCAATTATTGTCATTTATATTCATAGAATTGCCATGCTAGAGTAGGATTGGAACTTAGGTTGCTAAACTTTTGTGCGTTAGATCAATAGAAACACTTTCTAGGCATAAGGGGTTAATTGGGCTAACCGTAGGGTTTAATTATTGCAAAGAAATTTAGAATTAGGCCAATTCACCCCCCCTCTTGGGCATCTTGATCATTTCAACCTTCTCTGTGTGAATACAGAGATCGAGCTACGATAAACCCTGAGAATACATTAGAGTTTGTGTGTCCGAACAAACACGAAGTGGGTGGAAAGTGTATTTGTTTTAATGTTTATCTCTATATGTGTGAGTGTACTAATGTATTCTCTTGTAGCGTTATGGATTTGTGAAGTGTCATTTCAATGAGTGGCTCTACGATCCTAAGAATCATGGCTAGAGCCACCAAAGGCAAAGAAAAAGAAGAAAGAAAGGTTAATTTACAAAGCACCTCCAGTCAAGTGCGAATGTGGTGTTAAATCCAACTACGGTCTAGTCCCTTTGGAGCTTCGAATAGGCCATTATTGCGGTCATATGGTTGACTATGATGAGGTTGATTATTTTTGTGGTAAACATGAAATCATATTTTGTTTCTTTTGCTAAAACATATATGATATAATTTTTCGTTTGAACAGAGCACTAGGAATGTTATGATGGTCAAGCTAAGTTCTTGGATGGTCAAGCTAAGTTATGATGGTCAAGCTAAGTTCTTGGATGAACTGAAGGGGAGACAAGTAATTGCACGGAAGAGGGGATATGGATCTGACTACGTCAACCTATTCGTTAAACATCACAAAAACTAGATGTGTGAGTTCACTAGACAGCGCGGTATTCGTCACCCGATCGATGTTGGGATTGACAAATGGGGATTGGAGAGACGGAGGGCATTAGAGGAGGAGAGGGCAAGGAAGGAGCATAGAACTCGATTAAGCATTCCTAACATGAAGAACATCACTGCTGGATGTAGGTTTTAGATGCCTAAATAAGGATAGATCCCTTGTGTTTTGAGTCCTTAAGTCACCGGAGGCACACGCATCGACCATCGTCGAACAATCCGATTACTACTGTGGAATCTAACCCACGACAATGACCCATGCCCATACAAGTTAGAGCATCATGCATCTAGGCACGAGTCCAAGATGAATTGTTACACATGACACGATACTTTAATAAATCTCCGAGCCACAAATTGTCTAGCTAAATGTGAAACAAGCTGTATGCTCCATTACAATACCAGGATATGTTTGCTACTGACTATATGTCACAAAGGTTACCTGTACATAAGGATAAAAAGAAAGATGCCATTTGTCAAGGGAAAACAAAGAAAAAGCTTGGACGGTAGATTTGCTAGTGGAGCAAGCAATAAGGACCTCACAAGTGTGCCATATTGGGTTGTGCTTCCTTATCATAAAGAATAGTCCTGGGCAAAATACCCGCTACGTGTTACCTGAAGCCGAATTACTTGAACCCGTGCATGAAACACCCAAACTCGAGGTACTGATCCTAAATTCGGATAGTGATTCTGATTACCCGAAATTTGTTTGGATAGTTCGGGTAATATGCCCCGGTACCTGTGATATATTATTTGCGAATTGCTGCTCAACTTCTATGCATATTCCTACTGAAATTATATGCAATTGCTACTAAAACTCTATTCAGGTTGCTTGTTTTCTATGAATTTGGGTATATCTGAACCCGAACACAAATTATCGAGTACCTAAAATTGCGGATAGTGTTTCTTTTAGGGTTAATATCGGTAGCTGTTTTCATTACTCAAATTTCGAATTACCCGAACTACCTAACCTAAAAAATTGGGTAACCCAAATGCCCAACCTAATGCACATACAGATGTGGTCCAACTTGAGTCAGCCTCATTTGAGGCTTAGTAAACTGAATTTTTTGTGTTATATTTTTTGTTTCAGTTTTGTATATTCGTATTCTTTGGCTTTTGCATTTCAATATGTTTTAGCCTTCTAACTATGTATTGTTTTGGCCTTTTATGTGAATTTCAATCAAAAGGTTCGAAGCAACAAATATATTGGATTTTTTTTTCAAGAAAAAATGAATTTTGTGAATATTGAAATAAATCCTGCATTAATTTTGTAAGAGATGTTCAACAATTTAGGCAACTATTTGTTTGGCATACTTAACTTTTTGATTAACTAATTAAAAGAATTACATGTTGGATTAGCTTAAAAAACAAAGAAAAATTGAACGAATACAAAGGCTTACAACCACCACCATATAGGAGTATTTTTTAAAATGGAAAGGGATTCCTTTAGGCCCTGTTTGGTAGAGCTCCAACCGGCTCCAGCTTCTCTGACGCATTCACTATTCATGCACTGTTCACATGATCTCTTTTTCTCTCTCCTCTCTCCTCCTCTCACAGAGCCGGTGCGAGCAGGAGAAGCCAGTTTTTTTAGCGTCTCCGGCTCCCACTGGCTCTGTGAGACGAGGAGAGAGGAGAGAGGAAAGAGCTCCTGTAAACAGTGCATGAATAATGAATACGTCAGAGAAGCTGGAGCCAGCAGGAGCTCTACCAAACGGGGCCTTACTCGGAGGCTGCAAATTGCACAATCGGCAGCCGCCATGCACTGGATACAATCAGGGAGTGGATCCACTAGGGGATTCTCATCATCCCTGTATTCACACCCCAACATAGCTAAAACATGAACAACTCTATTACAGGTTCCATCCACCGGTTTGTGCCACTTCTGCATCGCCTGAGCCCCTTGAAGGTTCCTTCGTTGTTAGCTTTGCCAACTTCCCTTCCTGGCAAAATAACCACTCTACCATTCCTCCTGGCAATAACCGATACCTTTCTCCTGTTCCCTTCTCTCAGCCCACCACACCCACATGCCAATAGCCAGTTTGCATTTTTGTCCTTTCGCAAGCCCAAGATGAAACGGACCGCCATGGCCCATGGTTTTCCCGACCGATCCTTCACATGAACGGGCTGTAATGGGCCGCTCAACAACTGCGAAAACAGCTATGCTCGCATGAACGAGCCTCAGGTTCCCCAACGTATACAGCAGTAGAAGTTTGTTGTAAAGCTCAGGGGGTGTTTAGTTCACCTCAAATTCTAAACTTTGACACTATGCAAAAAGAAGATTCCCCATCACATTAAATTTGCGGTACATGCATGGAGTACTAAATGTTGACGAAATCAAAAACTAATTGCACAGTTTGGTTGTACTTTGCGAGACGAACGTTTTGAGCCTAATTAGTCAACGATCGGACAATTATTGCCAAATAAAAACAAAATGCTACTGTAACTACAGTGTTACTACAGTATATTCGTCGGCGCCGATTCGGCCGAACTAAACATGGCCTTACTCCAAAATCAGATCTAGACTAGACAACTAGTCGTGCTCTCGTAGCCCTATGCTGTTTACTTGGACTTTTTCAGGTAAGATGTGTATTTTTTCTGGTGCTCTGTCGGGGAATCTACCCATGAGACCATGTGAGGCATAGTCAGAATTAATGAAGTTAGTTTTGTTTAGCAGACTTGCATCGAGATCTTGTTTAGGAGTAATGGAGTACTAATGAAGTTGGTTTTGTCGAGGAACACTTGATTTGCATCGAGATGTGCCAAGCGTGCATAATTAAATTTACCAATGAAGGAGATTGGAGCTCTGAACTTGTGCCAAAAAAAAAGATTGATCAACTTGTGCTTGGAATAAGGTCCTGGGATACATTAATTTACAATTTGATTAGGGCTCATTGCACAAGGTGGTAGTATCAAATATGCCAACCACCAAACCTTGTATCTAAAAACTACAACTTGTCTGCCCACTTGTACAACATGATCAAGGTCATTAAATTAGGAATAACCGACACTATGAGGCCTTGGGAACCTATATTATTTTACAATGTTAAAAGTAGTCAGACTAAGTTTGTTAATGGAAAGACACAAGCTAAGAAACAACACTACCGATGCAAAATGTTTAAAATTTGTCTATAAAGATATGAACAATAAGCAAAACTGCAATAACATATATGGAGGGAATTTCTTTTACTCGAACTCATATGTTGTTGTTTTTAGTGTCTTGGATTTCAAGTATAACTTCTCTTTTGTAGTTTTATAAATTTCCATATTACATTTCATCCTATGTGACTAAGCATTTAACGTCTAAACACATATAAAGGCAAACCCAATAGTAGAGTTAAGTGCTTGCCTATATAAGTCAAATTGTAACAGTCATTAGTTGCCTTTTTATTTGTCTATAAAGAATTTATTATTATTTTTTGTGCTATATTTCTTTTGTTCCAGTTTTGTATATTGATATTCTTTGGCTTTTGTATTTGGATTTTTTTTAGCCTTCCGAGTATCTAGTGTTTTGTCCTTTTATGTGATTTTATTTTAATCTAAAGGTTCGAAGACTCAAATATATTGGAATTGTTTTCAAGAATTGTTTTTGTCAATATTGAAAAAAAACATGAAATAATTTTATAAGATATGTTCCACAATTTAAGAAACTCTTTGCTTGACAGATTTAACTTTTCTGAAATCCGTAATTGAAGGGATTACATACGGAGTATTTGATTAGCTAAAAAGACGAAAGAAAATCGAACGGATACTGAGGCTTACAAGTTAGAACCACTATTTTTTTGAGTGGAAGTTAGAACCACTATTATTATATAGTTAATTATAAACAAAACTAAGTAACCCAGCCATGGCCCATGGTTTTCCAAATACCAATCCCTCACTTGATGGGCCGCACAAAAACTGCGAGAGCACATTAATGCTCGCATGAACGAACCCCAGCAGGTTCCCTAACGTATACGGCAGTAGAAGTTTGTTGTAGAGCCTTCTCCTATACTAGATCTACAGTAGACATCAAGTCGTGGACTCGTGGTCCTATGTTGTTTACAAGGACTTTTTCATGTAAGATGTGTTTTTTTTTTCTGGTCCTCTGTCGGGGAATCTAACCATGAGGCCATGTGTGTCTAGTCAGAAATAATGAACTTGCATCGAGATCTGGTTTAGGGCGTGCCCAACGGCGGGCTAAATCATCAGCACTTAATCTATTTTATACCACGTGGATGACAGAGAAGGCAAAATACAAAGTCGCTAGCGACTGTTGAAGCAAAATACAAAGTATGCTCGCAAGGACTTCAACAACTTTAATGCTCGGACGGACGATAGAGAGTAACCACTTGTATTTTTTTTTCTTTTTATACTCCTTTGGCATCCATGTCGCAAGCGATTTCTTTTTGGCCATTGAGGACGGCCTTAGAGCAAGTATAATAGCAGGCTATAAGCCGACTAAATGCTGAGGTGGAGGAGAGAGGGGAGGAGAAAGAGAAGAAGCGGGCTGTAAGCTTACAGCCGGCTTGGGCACAAGAACCAAGAAAGTCTATGAGAGAGACAAGTGGGCCATGTATTAACTGTAAAGAGCCAACTACTATATGAGTGGGCTGAGAGAAGGCTGCAAGGAACCTTACAGCCAGCAAGCCCGCTGTATTATTAGCCTTGCTCTTAGGAGTGTACTCCCTCCGTACTCAAAAATAAAGTCCTTTTGGACAGCGACACGGTATCCAAAGTATTACTTTGACTCCTTGTTTTTATAAAAAAATATTTATCAAAAAGTGATACATGTATATTTTTATGAAAGTATTTTTCAAGACAAATCTATTTATATGGCTTTCACATTTCCAAACTCAACAACTTAAACGGCTTTATTTTTTAGTACGGAGAGTAATGAAGTTGGCTTTGTTGAGGAAGACTTGACTTGCATTGAGATGCGCCAGGCGTGCATGATTTAATTTACAAAAAAAGTAGATTGGATCTCTGAACTTGTGCCAAAAAAATTGATCAACTTGTGCTTGGAATAAGGCCCTGACATATTAATTTACGGTTCGATTAGGGCTCACTGCACAAGAAGGTGGTATCGAGTATGCCAACCACTTTAACTTGTATCTAAAAAGTTTGATTTGTCTGCCACTTGTACAACTTGATCGAGGTTATTAAATTAGGAATAACGGACACTATGACGCCTTTGGGGTCCTATATTATTTGGCATTGTTATAAGAAGTTAGACCGAGATTGTTAAATAAAGATGTGAAAAGCCACAAGCTAAGAAACAACACTACCAATGCAAAATGTCTAAAAATTTGTATATAAAGACATGAACAATAAGGAAAACTGCAATAACACATATATGGAGTGAATTTTTTTACTTGAACTCGTATATTGTTGTTTCTAGTGTCTTGGATTTCAAGTATAACTTTTCTTTCCTAATTTTATAAATTTCCTTATTACATTTCATCCTATGTGACTATGCATTTAATGTCTAAGACACATAAGAGCAAGCCCAACAATAGAGTCTAGTGCTTGTCTATAAGTCAATTTGTAACAGTCAAGCTATACGTTAGTTGTCTTTTTATTTGTCTACAAAAAAAAGTATTATTATTTTTGTGCTACATTTCTTTCATTCCAGTTTTGTATATTGATAATCTTTGGCTTTTGCATTTCAATATGTTTTTAGCCTTCTGAGTATCTATTGTTTTGGCCTTTTATGTGATTTTATTTTAATCTAAAGGTTTGCGGCCACAAATATATTTGAATTTTTTCAAGATTTTTTTGTTGTCAATATCGAAGTAAATCCTGCAATAATGTTGCAAGATGTGTTCAACAATTTAGGAAACTCTTTCCTTGGGAGATTAACTTTTCTGAAACACCTAATTGAAGGATTACATATTTGATAATAGCTAAAAAAGAAGAAAGAAAAATCGAACGAATACAGAGGCTTACAAGTTAGAAGCACTATTATATAGTTGTTATTATAAACAAAACTACGTAACCTGCCATGGCCCATGGCTTTCCCATACTTGATGGGCCGTAATGGGCCCCACAAAAACTGGGAGAGCAGCTTAATGCTGGCATGAACGAACCTGGTCGCAACGTATATACAGCAGTAAAAGTTTGTTGTAGAGCCTACTCATAAAGAGCCTACTCATAAATCAGATCTGCAGTATAGACATCTAGGGCCTGTTTGACAGGGCTCTGGCTCCTCTGAAAATGGCCCCGGCTCTGGCTTCTCTGAAGGAGCAGCTCCTCTGGAGGAGCTGAAGCCGTTTTGGAAAACGTTTGGCAAAACGGCTCCTTCGCACTAGACGACGTGAATCCACAGCAAGGAGCCGCGCGAAGCTCGTTTTTTAGGCTTCTCCTGCGCAGGCAAAAAATAACTCCGGCTCTTGACCGGCTCCCCATGCAGAGCCATTTCCAAAACAGGCGTTTGACACAGCTCTTGCAGGAGCTGGAGCTGAAGCCCCTGCAGGAACCCTACCAAAGAGGCTCCTAGTCATGGACTCGTGGTCCTATGTTGTCTACAGATCTGCAGTATAGGTCTGCGGTACACACATGGGGTGTTTGGTTCCACCTACTAAAGTTTAGTCTATGTCACATCGAATGTTTTGACACTAATTTAAAGTATTAAACATAATCTAATTACAAAACTAATTACGCAGATTGAGACTAATTTGCAAAACGAACCTATTAAGCATAATTAGTCTATGATTTGACAATGTGGTGCTACACTAAATATATGCTAATGATGGATTAATTAGCCTTAATAGATTCATCTCATGAATTTTTATTATTAGTATGCGAACACCCGATGTGACATCTGATGTGGTACCCGATGTGACACTTGCATCGAGCAGCCTGTTCGTTTCGGCTGGATTGGCTTATAAGCCATGGCTGAAAGTACTGCTGGTTGGTTTGGCGTGAGAGAAAAATATTATTCGTTGACTGATAAACCCAGACTTATAAGCCAGATACGAACTGCCAAACAGGATCAGTCGTTGTAATAATGAAGTTGGCTTTGTTGGGGAAGACTTGACTTGCATCCAGATGCGCCAGGCATGCATAATTTTAAATACAAAAAAGGAGATTAGTTCTCTGATCTTGTGCCAAAAAGATTGACCAACTTGTGCTTCGCCCAGACATACATTAATTTACAGCTGGATTAGGGCTCACTGCACAAGAAGGTGGTATCGAGTATGCCAACCATAACTTAACTTCCTCTATTCTAAATTATAAATCACTTTGACTTAATTAGTATATTAATTTGCTATGTATCTAGATATAATATATGTCTAGATGTATAGCAAAATGGATGTACAAAAGAAGGTCAAAGTGACTTGTAATTTAGAACGGATGTAGTATTTAAAAACTACCATTTGTTTGCCTACTTGTACAACTTGATCGGGGTTGTTAAATTAGGAATAACTAACGTATTCAGAGCATTAACCCTTGCTGCATTTGCCTGTGAAGGGATGTACCAAGAGGTGGTTCCGAGCATCTGCTGCGTATGTGGTAAGCTGTCGAGGGCATCATCCCTTAACGGGGTGAATGTAACACCCCAGCTCATTAATAGTCTGTAGTAGTTGTGAAGTTGGTCTATGTGGCACATGTGGAGTTGTAGTTGGTGGGTGTAGTATCACCTTAGAAGTTTAGGAGGGTGAGGCCTAGCTTATAATCCTTGTCGTTGCAAACATAGCATATCTGGGTTAACCTTTTTACACGAAGCGAGTACAAAAGTGTAAGCGAGGTGCTACGTGTATACATGCATGTTCCACGTGCGGAGCTAGGCTATATAAGCAGATTTTGGGCGCGGTGAGCCTGGTTTTGGCCTTTGGGGTCCTACATTATTTGACTTTGTTAAAAGAAGTTAGACTATGAGAATGTTAAATAAAGATGTGAAAAACACAAGCTAAGAAATAACAAGGCAAAATGTCTAAAATTTGTACATAAAGACATGAACAGTAGGGAAATTTGTAATAACATATATGGAGGGCATTTCTTTTACTCGAACTCATATATTATTGTTTCTTATATCTTGGATTTCAAGTATAACTTCTCCGTCTTACTTTTATAAATTTCCATATTACATTTCATCATATGTGACAATGCATTAAATGTCTAGTTAAAATATATGAGAAAGTTCAATAATAAAGTCAAGTGCTTAGCTATAAATTAACTCGTAAGAGCCTAGCTATATAATAATTGTCTTTTATTTGTCCACAAAAAAGATTCTCTTATTATTATGTGGTATAACATTTTACACATGTTTTACATCCTTTTACCTATTTCTCTTCACATCAACTTCCTATTTAGGCCTACTACTGCATAGACTCATATGCCTAGCTTGCTGCTTGTATGAGAGCCAAGGTTTCCTCTCTTCTCTCCTCCACATCATCAAAATTACTATTTAGCTTGACTATAAGATTATTATTGAACTTGCTCTAAGCCTGTCTCAATGGAAGTTTTATCAGAGTTTCACATTTAATAAGCTGCCACAAAAGCGCTTTAGATGATGTGGCAATGTTTTTAACAAGAGAGAAGAAGTGAGTTCATGGGGATAAAACTCTGTTCACACATTACTAGCTCTTTATGACTCATCAAATTAAATGTCTATAAAACTATGGAATGAAACTCTCCATTGAGAGTACGTGTTTCGTTTATGTTTTATTTCATTCTATGATATGTCAGTCTTGGAAACAATGCTATGAAACTCTTCACTGAGACTGACCTAAGCAAGCAAGGTGGAGCAATTGCCGGTACTTTCTCTTGTCATAAAGTTTTAGGACGAGTGTCAATAAGCACATGCTCCCTCCGTGCCATAATATATGCATTTCTAGATTTTAAAATTTGTACCAAAATAAGTGCATCTGTAGGTACGAGACAAACCTAAGGGCCTGTTTGGATGAGTTTCAGATTCTTAAAAACCAGTTTTTACCTCTAGTTTCTAAAATCCAGATTATGAGAAAAAAACTAGTTGGGGTGTTTGGATCCCTCAGTTTTTAAGAATCTGGCTTCATTTATTGCTCACAGGGTCACAAGAAACTGGCAAAAGATGTGTGTCAACATGTCGGGGTCATAACCCCGGGAAGTCTCAAGGCACCGATTAATCAGAAAGGCACACGGCCCACAACACACATCAGCTAGCGAAAGCCCAAACGATCAAGGCCCAGCTAAGCCAAGCAAGCCAGGCGAGACGATAAGGCCAAGGTCGGCCACGACCCCCTCCTTCGTGCCTTAGCCACACGGCGCTGGAAAGGCACATGACCTTTCCCCCATCACAACCCCTAGAAGGAACGGGGAGAGGTCTATCCTAGCCAAGCATATCTATTCTGATAAGAATAGGCATGCCGCACTGACCCTACAAGGACCAAGGGGATAGCAGTCACCTCGGTTTGGTCAGACACCATTCCTATGCCATGCCGCATAGACAAAGACAACAGTGCCCAAAGCGGTGACGACAGGTACGACGACCACCGGCTAGATACGGCCCGATGAGACAAGAGTATGATCCTGCTCACTACAGGATGGGAATCACGATGAGGGCCTTGACTCATAGGCCATCTAGGCTGGTGGGAACCACAATCCCAATGATAAGGATCGTGGCCCCCCGCTCTTCAAGACAACATGGCAATCCATGACCCAAGGGCAGCCACCAACTCTGGTACGGCCGCCACGGCCGACATAGTAGCATCATGCCACACCATGCCATGATGTGGCCACAAGACCATGACGATAGCCACGCTTGGACATACTCAGCAAGACGGCATAGCTTACAAGCCAAGTTAGCTAGGACCTTCCTCAGGCTCATGACCCTTCAGTCGGGAGAACCTCCTCTTTGTACAAGCCTTGGCCGCGAACTCTATATAAGGGCAGCCAGGGCACCCCTCTCGAGATCATATTCTGAGTCCTCTACTCATTCACCATCGTAGCAGGGCTCCTGAAGCTTCCCTTCAGGCTGCTTGTCTCCTAGCTCTAGCTCTTCTTCCTCTTCCACCATTCTTGCAACCCCCATTGTAAGAACTTCAGAGCATTCAAGGGAGGAACACATACTCGATCATCTCTAAGATTGGACATAGGGCTTCGGCCTAAACCAGTATAAATCCTCATGTCTTTTGAATGCTACCATCATCTTCCTAGAGCGGCGTGGCAATCGTCTAAGTTTAATAGTCCGGTTTATGAAACACCAACAGTTGGCGTGCCAGGTAGGGGACAGTCGCGCACACTCGATTGTTGAGAAGGAAGTGATGGCTCCTTGCACCACTGGTGGACTTGCTGGCAGAATAGCCAACGGCGGCCACATCCACCATGCAAATTACGAGTTCATCGGCTTCAAAGGGCTAGCGCCCGCGTTCGCCTTCAGTTGCGGCCTGGACCTCCGCCCTTGAGGTATGGATCCTATGATCCATGGCAAACGCAGTCCCGAAACTACCCTCGAGGGCTGCATCCCGGAGTCCACCTACATAAGGGGGCTAGTACCCTCACTCATCACCAGCCGGGGCCAGGTCTTCCATCCAGGAAACCAGAGGTCCCCAGCTCGTAACAAACTCACCTGGGGAATGGCCTCGATCGACCACATCCTTTTGGGAAACCACACAGTTAACCACACCAAAGGACCAGCACCCGCGTTTGCCTTTAGTTGTGGCCAGGACCTCTGCCCTAGAGGTCTGGATCCCATGATCCATGGTGGACATAGTCTTGAAACTCCCCTCAGGGGCTGCATCCTAGAGTTCACCTATGTAGGGGGACTAGAACCTTCTCTCACCATTGGCCATGGCCAAAACTTTCACCCAAGAAGCCAGAGGCCTATGGCCCATGGCGACCTCGCCCGAGCAATGGCATGCGATGGCCACATCCTTCTAGGGAACCACGAGATCGCTCAAACCAATGGATCAATGTACGTCACTGGCTGCTACCCAGTCTTGACTTGCTGCCCAGGAGAACCGTGCCCTATAGTAGAGCCATGCCTCGGACAGCGTCATCGCCGCCGGTGGAACTCAATGAGCCAGGGCACACACGAATGACGGAACTACCCACCACCATGTGGCGTCGCAGCTGGTGACCCGGTGGCTAGGCGGCACCAAGCCGCACAGGGCCAAACCCAGCACCAGAATCCACCCTTTCATGATGAGCAAGCCATACAACAACTCCGCGCGAACTGCCAGCTATCACACGGTGGCGCGTGCATCCAAGGAAGTGGGCCCTCTAAATGTACCGCACGCTACGACGAGCGAACCAAAGCGCATTGCGCTCAGAACCCTCTTCCGTAGCGACAAGTCATGCCAGCTCTTCGTCGAGGGCAGCAACCACACCCAAAGGTAGGGACACAACAACCATGACATCGTCGTGCCACGAGGACTCAAACACAAGAACGCATGGGCCTTCCTGGCCAGAAGCTACAGCGGGCTTGACACAAAGAAGATGCACTCGAGGGCTCTATCACATCTGACCCAGTTTATAGTTTGGCCTAGAGTGGCCCATGTGCATGTTAATGAGATATTGTGGGGATTTAGTCCCACCTTGGTTGTTAAAGGTGGGTTAGACCAACATATAAGGCTTCTAGAGTCTATCCCACCATCTCTGGGTTAATCCTTTTACACGAAGTGTGGTCGAAAGCGTAAGTGGGATGGTGGTAGGTGTGGTTCACTCAGCGTGTTGAGTGAATCTGAGCCATTTGGACTCTAGGGCCTTACGAATGTTATCAGAGCCGACCTTCGTGGCCACGGGCGTGTGCGGGTCAAGGGCATGGACATGGGGTTCATTGTGCGTGTAGGCCCTACAGGGTGCACGGCATGGCACATGTGACGGCACTGGATGCACAGTCACGTGTGCTAAGAGGGAACGTTCCTGGTAAACATTTGCCCGATTATGGGTGTGTTGGGCCAACGAGGACGTCGGTTCCTTTGAGGGGGGGTGTATGTCACATCTGGCCCAGTTTAGAGTTTGGCCCAGAGTGGCCCATGTGCATGTTAATGAGATATTGTGGGGGGTTTAGTCCTACCTTGGTTATTAAAGGTCGGTTAGACAAACATATAAGGCTTGTCGAGTCCATCCCACCATCCCTGGTTTAATCCTTTTACACGAAGCAAGGATGAAAGCGTAAGTGGGATGGTGGTAGGTGTGGTTCACTCAACATGTAGAGTGGATCCGAGCCATTTGGACTCTAGGGCGTTATAGGCCACAGGCCTGCCAAGGATGTCGAGCCGGCAAGAGTCGACCCACAGCCAGCCGAGAGGTCGATCCGTGCCGACTGCTACCGTTGCAAACAATGAAGAAGCGCCCTCATCAGCTAGCAAAAGCATAAGCTGAGAGGTCGATCAGTCACACACATAAGCTGACAAATTATATATAGTATCATCACAAGTGTTTATTACATCACGAATAATATGACATAGTCTTCACAAAAATACAACGGAAGCATAAAGATAACTCTCTCGCGGAAGCTCCATAGCATAGGGACGTCAACTGATTGACCACAAGTCTAGTAATCCTCAGGAAAGTTGTCATTACCATCGCAATCTATTACCCATCCGGGATTTTTATCCAAATAATGAAAATAAACAAACGTAAGTACATCTCGTACTCAACAAGTGTAACATGGGATTCATGAGGCTCAAAGGCTTCACACACGTTTAACACCATTTAGCTTTTAGTTGTCATAATTTTACCATAAGAGTAGCAACAAGGTGTTTTCATCCCAAAGTAAACACATGATCAATGTAAACATGAGTAATATATAGCAAAAACAATTACTTAATAGTGATCATTTATTCCATAAGGGTTCTAAGGACGCTCGTGACAGTGAGCACGACTGTTATAACAGTTTTACACTCTGCAGATATTGTATACTTTCACTGTGAGTCGTAATACCCATATGCCCGGGTTTATAACTCCCAAAACACTTCCAAGGTGAGCAGACATGGTTCACTATGAAGCCTTTCAAAGGTTTGTCTAACAAGTTAGGGCCACTAGGATTCCAATTGGCAAGCAGATATAGGAACCCCTTTGTCGAACAGCACAATTCCTTCACGGCTATACACATAAGAGTAGTGGTTGTCCTATACCTATCTCGGCAAGCCCCTCTTACGCCATAAAGGTAACCACTAACAAGCTAGAAAAGGTCCTCATACTTGACTAAAGCCAAAGCCATGTGTCCCTCACAGCTGTACTGTAAGTCTAGGATGATCACTTACAGATAAGTCCTTAGGGAGAGTAATCTGAAGCATTTAGAAAGTAGCTAAACACTCCAGCCCCCTTTTTCTAAGTTGCTAAAAAGTCATGTTTTAATATTTATTGAATATACCATTAGTCAAGTTACAAGATCATGGTTTAGTTGAGCACTAGCAAAGCTACCCAATGCATATCCCATAGGAGTCAAGGCATAAGTACAATTCTAGGAAATCCTTATCAAGATGATACATGCAAATGCGGATTGATTATTAAAGTCAATAGGTAACAAGGATGCTCCCATGCTATACTTGCCTTGATCAAAGTGTTCCTGCTGATCCTGGTTGTCAAAGTAGTATTCTTGATCCCCCACGAATCACTTACCGTCCATACTCGATCAACATAGCAACATACAAGCATCTAGAGGCAATCATGCATAGCAAACAAAGGATATCGATTAGAACTGTACACCAATAGCATAAAATTCAGATGAAAAGCTTGTAAAACGAATCTACGTCTCGCTACGAACACAGAGACGCAAAGATCACAAAAATCAGAGCTATAACGAAGAAGTTATGCATTAAACAAGATTTCCTTTAATAAAATAATAGATTAAATCCAACCTCAAATTTCAAAAGTTGCAAACATGTTTAACAGTAGGATGAACATGTAGATTACACAATTATGAATCTAACATAACTTGAACGGATCAAATCAGAGTTAAAACAAAGTTTTTATGAGGAAAACAAAATCAGTGGCAAATCTGTAAATAGAGAAACGTATTTTGAATCTACTAAAACGAAACTACGCTTTCTGAATAAGAAAACATATTCTGGAATTACGCTATGGACTGCGGGTTTATACATAAAAAAATTGTAGGGCTCTTTTGCAAATAAACTAGGCGAAGGGGTACGGTAAGATCTGGACCGCTGGATCTGAGTTGGACTGCTTGGATTACAAGGGAGGATAAGAGAGAGACGCCAGCGACCGGATTTGAACGCCAGCATGGCGATCCTCCATCATCGGCGGGAGAAGCTCGCTGGAGCGCTCGGTTAGGGTCCTAGAGGCCACGGTTTGATGAGCCGAGAGCACAAGGAGCAAGAGGAGAAGACGACGAACTCACCTAGGGCCTTCTTGTGGTCGACGGTGGGTCTACGGCGTCGGCAGTGCGGCAAGCCGGATGGTGAGCTCTGGTGAAGGTTCGGCAACGCGACGTGAGCGAGCTAGAGCGAGAAAAGGAGAAAGAAGGGGCTCGGTGGATTCGAAAGTTTGACACGAAGCTGAGTAGCAGCGTATGGTGGCGGCGGAGCGACTAGACAAGCGCGGTGGTGGTGACCTCTTTACGACGAGACTCAAACAGCATGACATCTTGGGTGGAGGTGATGTGGCTTGCTCTAGGGCATGGTAGGGAGGTGGCTCGGTGCAGTGGCTCGATATTTATGGGACAGCGGTGTGGGGCGCACGCCAATCCACGAGAAATCGGCATGGAGGCGGACTCCCAAGCAGAGTTTGGTGCGGAGACGGGAGGAGGAAGATGATGGCGCGGCTGACACGCGAGCCCGGGTCATCAGCGATAGGAGAGAGAGGAGAGGTTGGCCTGCTTCCGACTGGCTTGCTGAGCCGGCCCACGAGCGGAGGCGCGGGAGAACTGAAGGAAAATTGGGGCTTGCTGGGCTACGGAGGAGAAGGGAAGAAGTGGGCCGCTGCGGGAGAAGAAGAAAGAGTGGGCCGAATGACGGGAAGGTAGAGGAGAGGAAAAGAAATTCCATTTTATTTTCTTAAACATAATTTTCAAATCCAAATTCAATTCAAAATTAAATCCTTTTGAAGTTTTGATCAAACCCAATCATCACAAAATAAATATGCAGCAGCATGTATGGACAAGCATGTAACTAGACCTTATAGTTGATTTTCATTTAACAAAAGTTATTATTTTCTAAGTTTACATGCTCACAAAATGCATAATTAAATCTAATTCACTTATTTTAAAATGATGCAAATTTTAGGGTGTTACAATTCTACCCCCTTAAAATGAATCTCGCCCTCGAGATTCGGCTAATGCTTACTTAAAAAGCTGCGGGTATGTTTTCCTCAAATCCTCTTCTTTTTTCCCACGTAGCCTCATCTTCCATATATCGATTTCACTGAACCTTACACATCTTTATAACTCGGCTCCTCGTAACCCTTTCTGTCATCTCCAAAATCTTTACCGAAAATTCCTCATAGGTGAGATCTTCCTTAACTATCAGCTCCTCTAACGGTATCTGGTCATTCGGTACATGCAAACACTTCTTTAATTGAGACACATGAAACACATCATGAACACCTGGCAAACTCTCAGGCAATTCTAACTAATAAGCCACTTCTCCACGTCTCTCTATAATTTTGAAAGGCCCAATATACCTTGGTGCTAACTTTCCTTTCATGTTAAACCTTCTCACACTTTTCATTGGTGACACTTTTAGGTAAACATAATCCCCTATTTCAAAAATCAATTCTCTTCTCCGAGTGTCAGCATAACTCTTCTGTCAAGACTACGCCACTCTCAAGTTATCTCTAATCATCCTTACTTGCTCCTCTGCGTCTCTTAAAACATCCGGTCCTAACACTTGAGTTTCTCCCATTTGATTCCAAAATAACGGGGTTCTACACTTTCGTCCATGCAAAACTTCGATAGGTGCCATATTGAGAATCTTTTGATAACTGTTGTTATATGAGAACTCTGCATAAGGTAAACTCTTGTCCCAACTTGTACCGTACTGCAACACACAAGCTCTCAACATGTCCTCAAAATCTGATTCGTCTGTTCAGTTTGTCCGTCCGTCTGAGGGTGATATGTGTACTAAAATTCAACTTTGTTCCCAATGAAGTATGTACATGCTGCCAAAAATGAGACATGAACTGAGTACCTCTGTCAGACATGATCTTCTTGGGAACTCCATGCAGGCACACTACCTTCTCCATATATAATTCGACCAACTTTGGTCCATTGTAAGTAGTCTTGGCCGACACAAAGTGAGCAAATTTAGTTAACCGATCCACTATCACCCATATTGAATCATAACCTCTCTGAGTGCGTGGTAACTCAACAATGAAATTCATACCAACTTCTTCCCACTTCCACTCAGGTATCTTCATTGGTTGCAATAATCACACAGGTCTTTGGTGTTCAGCTTTAACTCTTTGACATTAATCAGATATAGCAACATATTCAGCAACATCCCTCTTTAGTCCTTACCACCATTACTTCTCTTTTAGATCCAAGTATATCTTGGTACTCCCGAGATGTATAGAATAGGCAGACTCATGTGCCTCATGAAGTATTGCATCTCATATAGCCTTATTCTCAGGCACACACAGTTTTTCCCAAACCACAGAGTTCCATTATCATCCATACGAAAACCTGGTGCCTTACCAATCACTATGTTCTCCGCTATTTCCTTTAACCTCTTATCCTGTAACTGACCCTTGCATATCTCTAGCTCCAATGTAGGCTCTATCACCAACTCTACTGCATTAGTGATGAAACCCAAGTTTAGTTGCTCAAATTTAGCGCATAACTCACTTGACCTAGATGCCACTTGCACCTCATTGACATAACTCTTCCTGCTAAGAGCATCGGCAACAACGTTCGCCTTTCTAGGATGATATTGTACTTCTAGATCGTAATCCTTAATCAACTCCAACCATCGACGCTGTCTCTAGTTCAGATCTGTCTGAGTGAAATTTTTCTTCAAACTCTTGTGATCAGTATAGATATCACTCTTATGTCCCATAAGATAATGCCTCCATAAAGCTTGAACCACTACTACTAATTCCAAATCATGAGTAGGATAGTTTAGCTCATGCTTTCTCAACTGTCGGGGTGCATAGGCCACTACTCTTCCTTCTTGCATAAGAACACATCCGAGACCTTGACGAGATGCATCACAATAGATAGAAAAGTTCTTGCTCAAATCTAGCAAAACCAATACTAGGGTTGTAGTCAACCACTTCTTCAATTCCTCAAAGTTAGCCTGGCACTTCTTAGACCACAAAAACTTTGCATTCTTCTCCAATAGAGCTGTCATAGGCTTGGCAAGTTTAGAAAAGCCTTCTATGAACCTTCTGTAGTATCCAGCCAATCCGAAGAAACTATGAATCTCTCCCACATCGATCGGTGGCTTCCAGTTCAACACATCTCTCACCTTGCTTGGATCTACTGCTATTCTACCATTAGAGACAATATGGCCTAGGAAAGAAACTTCCTTCAACCAAAACTTACACTTGCTTCGCTTAGCATACAACTTGTGTTCCCTGAGCTTTTGCAAGACCAACCTTAGATGTTCAGCATGCTCTTCTTCCATTTGGGAGAATACCAATATATCATCGATAAATACCACCACAAACTTATCCAAAAACTCCATGAACACCTTGCTCATCAAGTACATAAAGTATGCAGGTGCATTAGTTAATCCAAAGGACATAACGGTGTACTCATATAAATCATACCTCATAGTAAAAGTTGTCTTGGGTATGTCAGTTGCACGAATCTTCAGCTGATGATAACCAGAACGAAGATCAATCTTAGAGAAAACACAAACACCTCTCAACTGGTCAAATAAGTCATCAATTCTAGGTAGCGGGTACTTGTTCTTGATAGTAACCTCATTTAGTGACCAATAATTAACACACATCCTCTGGGTACCATCCTTCTTGTCAACAAATATAACCGGTGCCCCCAAGGTGAAGAACTAGGATGAATAAAACCTTTCTCCTGCAACTCCTTTATTTGTATCTTAAGTTCCTCTAGTTCATTAACCCCCATTCTAAATGGATGCTTAGCTATAGGTGTAGTTCCAGGCAATAATTCAATAATAAACTCAATGTCCCAGTCAGGTGGAATACCTGGAAAGTCTTCGAGAAACACATTTGGAAACTCATCTACTACTAGGTCCTCCTTGTTGGCGCTATCATCAAGCTGGTTCATTATGGCTGTCGGCTGCTTCTGCACTACAACATCGCCATTGATTCTATCCCTATTCGGTGTGGTCACCACAACTACCTTCTCCTAACACTGAATTACTGCCCGGTTTTGCTTCATCCAATCCATACCCAGAATTATATCAATGCCAGATGTTATCAATATAATGGGGCTCACTTTGAGCTCTACCCCCCTTAAAGATAGACTAGTTGGAAGACAACGATAAGAAGCTTGCATACTACCTCCTAGTGAGTTTACAAGTATCGGATTTTTCATGGCCCATAAGGGTATGATATGCATTCTAACAAATGCTTGTGATATGAAAGAATGCGAAGCTCCAGAATAAAAAAGAACGGTGGCAGAAGTGGAATTGACATCAAACGTACTGAACATGACTTCTGGTTCCGCAAGCGCCGTCTCTGTAGACACATGATTCACCTTTCCCGTGTTGGCTGCTGGCTTCTGAGGCGTTCCTTTCTGATTACTGTGCTGATCTAGGGTGTTAGCTGATTCTGCTTCCTAGGACAATGGTTAGCATAATGCTCAACTTCTCCACAAGAATAGCATACGTTGGGGGAGCTAGGTGCACTGGTCTTCATGGGATTGTTGTTAGGTGCTCCCTGTCGTGGTGTCTGCTGGCCACTCTGCTATTGGGGGCGTTGATTGCCATTCTGCTACTGGTATGATGGACGCTGCTGGTTCGGGTTGCGACTCCACTAATTAGGTGGCCCCGGGTGCCTCTGTTGGAAGCTTTGCTATGGATTGGTGCGTAGACGAGTATTACTCCTAGAGGCCCATCCCTAAAGCCTCCTCTTCTTAGTCTCCATCTCTTTGCGCTTATTGTTAATAACAATAGAGTGGTTCACCACCGTCTGGAAATTGGGGTATGTATTGGACATAAGCTGGAGTTGCAGACCATCATACAGACCCTTGAGAAAGCGACGCTGCTTATCAGCATCATCATCCACCTCATTCGAAGCATAGCGTGATAACTGAGCGAATTTGTCACGATACTCAGCTACAGACATAGACCCCTGTTTCAAAGCTCTAAATTCCTCCTACTTCAGCTCTATCAATCCTTCAGGTATGTGGTAGGATCTAAAATTCTCTCTACATTCCTGCCAGGTGATAGGAGGAGCATTATTGGGATGTCCATACTCGAATGCCTCCCACCAGTCCCGAGCTTCTCCCTAGAGCTGTCCTGATGCGTACAACACATTCTGCTGGTCGTCGCACTACGCTATGTTGAGTTGCTTATCCACTGCATGAAGCCAATCATCTGCTTCCAGTAGATCAGTGGCATGAGAAAACACCAGGGGGTGACCCTTCAAGAATTCATCACGCTTGTCACGCGGTGCCCCACCAATTGGATGATTCTGTTGATTCTGCACCAAAGCTCGCATAAGCTGTGTCTGCACTGCCAAAAGCTGCTCAATAGTAGATGGCGGTGGTGGATGCGGGGAACACCTCCATGACCTCTGCCTCTTAGTCTTCTGTCCATCTGACGTCCAACATAGATATTCAAAATTTTGAGATTTCCAAGTTATAAACACTTATAGAGATAGAGAATACATTCTGAAAATTTTCTGGATGAGTTTCAACATCAGCAGCTCGGTAAAATAGTCATATCTTGAGTTCCAGATATCCAAAATAGGCATTCTTTATATGGTTGGAAAGATTAAGAAATTATCTACAACGTTTATTGAGATCATATGGCCAGATTCTGTAATTATATTAATCAAAATAGGACAAAACCGAAACTGTTCCAGATTCCAGACTGCACAAAAACTTCAAATTGAAACAGCTATATCTCTCAAACCAGAACAGATATAGGGGTGATTCCAGCGGCATTAAAAAGATACTTAAGTCTAGTTATTCCCATAAAATTTCATAATTTTTGGTCAAGTAGATTTAAATGGGCATTGAGATAAAAGGCGACTGCTCCGAAAAATAGAGCCGAAGAACAAGATATACCAACCCAACTATTCATTTATTAACTCGAACTTAATATTCATAATTATGGAACTTGCGGACATGCCTACAAGGTTCCAGCACGCATTACAAAAATTCAACTCACACATAAACATAATAATAATCAACTAGGCACACCAAAGTTCACACCACACTACTAGACTCGACTTGACTCAACTTGAACCGCGCTACTAACGTCTTATTACATAGAAAGGAACTCCAACACCTATGGGCGATGTTTATGGGGAAGCTTCTCATACATCCTTGATAGGTTGAGGCACTCCCTTTGGTCATCTATCATTTGTTGGTACCTCTTAAGAGACTCCTCTTGTGCCTTCAACTGATCTTCCAGTAGCCGATTCTTCTCTACTAATTCACAGGCAAAGTGTACCATCAATTGAGTAGTTGGATCCATGCCTTCAGGGTCCATTATTGCCCACTCCAATTCAGGGTGTTGGCGAGGGAGGAATCGATATTGATCCTCCTTCATATTGTCAAAGTGACGACCACGGAGACCCATGCATGCTTCAGCGGCTGCATCTTCTATGCTATCTTCCACGGTGGTGCGATAAGCATGATGCACATAGTTTGAGTCCAGTAGGTATGCTTCCATCTCTTCATCCCTAATGTAGATGCAAACCCTAGTCTTCCAATAAGTGTCCTCCAGATGGTGCGTATGCTCATCGCAGACATACTCCACAGCTGCGTCCCAATCAGCGTAGTAGGTCTGAAGGATCCCCTTATGTCGGTGGTGCGAAACAGAGGATTCACACCCTAACTTGTAATAGAACATTGTAGCCTCCGCCCTGCGCGTGAAAACCACATCGTCCAGTCCCTGCTCGAAGTGGGAAAATACTTGTCAGAAACCAAGTCCAAAACGATGTTCAACGTCATAAACGCAAAAGGAAAAAGTCCATTTTAGCTCCCTGAACTATCCTCGAAGTTTAGTTTTCCTCCATGAACTCGAAAATCGGATAAACCACCTCCCTCAACTTTTAAAATCATTCATTTTACCTCCGTGACCCTGTTATAGGTGGTTTTCAAAGGTGGTTTTGTCTTTTTCTTTTTTATTTATCTTGATAGAATATTTAAAAAATCATAGTAAATCACAGAAAAATCATTAAATGGAAAATCTAATTTTGTTGGACTTCACATGAGTAGATCTACACAGTAACTATATAATATAGTATGCTTTAGTACAAAGTTTTTGCGGTAGCTTTAGATCTATGCTTTTCTGTAATTAATTCATAGCTGCAGTTTCTATGTCTAATTGTGGTAAAATTTTTATAGTGGTCTAATTATTGTATATTTGAACTGTAGTAAAAATTTCATACTCATTTATATTTTTACACACTTTTAACTATTTTAAAACTATTTAACAAGCATAAAATTAAATAAATCTATAACTCGGTTATACATGATCCAATGAGCATGAAATTTTTACTACAATTCAATAATATAATAATTAGTTCACCATAAAAATTTCATCACAATTGGACCATAGAAACTCAAGCTTTGAATTAATTATAGAAAATCATATATCTAAAGCTACAGCATAAACGTTTGTACTAAAGCATAGCATATTATATTTTCACTGTGTAGATCTACTCATTTGGAGTCCAAAAAAATTGGATTATCATGTTATGATTTTTCTGTGATTTATTGTGATTTTTTAAATATTCAGCCAAAATAAATAAAAAAGAAAAAAATAAAACCGCCTTTGAAAACCACTTATAATTGGGTCAGGGGGGTAAAATGAACGGTTTTAAAAGTTGAGGGAGGTCGTTTACCCGGTTTTAAAGTTCAGGAAAAAAAAAACTAGACTTCCAGGATAGTTCAGGGACATAAAATAAACTTTTCCTAACGCAAAACGCCGACGCTCAAGTCCTAAACGACGTACACTCCTAAACGACGTACACACATTACTTGCAGTGGGCCGGATGGAGTTTGGGCTATAAGTTTGCATATTATTATATAATTTTACATCTTCTTATCCATAAAAAAATGCATTATTCTGAACAACAATAAAAAAGATAGGCTCCTGAAATTCAATGACTCAATATTTTTCTAAGTGCTTCTCTTGTTATGTTGAAATTTCTTACTCTCGGCGCAACACACAGATATAGATCTAAGATTATTATCATCTCGCTGTAGGTATGGTCAAAAATTCGTGGCTTTTCCCCGCTCTATTCGACTCCTTGTTTTCCGAATTCTCTCTAGTTCTATGCCTTGCGGGAACTGTCGCGCCTCACCAACGGGCTCTCAGGAGCGGCAGCATCGGATCGGTGTACCGCGCCAAGCTCCGCTACAGGTACGAGGTGGCCATCAAGCAGGCAGAGCGCAGCGGCATTGGTTGGCCGCCGGTGGTATCACTTCGCTGTAGAGCGCGCGCTCTGCGTGGAGCTTCTGCTGCTGTCACGTGTGAACCACTGCAACTGCTGGGCTTGTGCGACAAGCGCATCCCGGTATTCGAATTTATACTCTCCACGGTGCGCTCCACGACCACCTACATGGCAGCAGCCGCGACGGCACACTCGTCGTACCCCTCTTCAACGCGCACTACATGGCCACATGGACGTGACGACATGTGATGTCATTGTGACATCACAGTGACTATCTTCCCTTATAAAATCTCTTCTACACCTAAAAATCATTATGGTCATCGTCATGCGCTAGCCCTCGTTTAGTTACCCGGAATCGGCAATGGCAAAATCACTGCACAAAATTACTGCAGCGCACTGTAGCATTTCGTTTGTATTTGGTAATAATTATCTGATCGTTGACTAATTAGGCTCAAAACGTTCGTCTCGCAAAGTACAACTAAATTGTGCAATTAGTTTTTTTTAATTTCGTCAACATTTAGTACTCCATGCATGTACTGTAAATTTAATGTGACGAGAAATCTTCTTTTTACATAGTGCCAATGTTTGAATTTTAGGGTAACTAAACACCCCCTGAGAATCAATCGCGTCGCTCCCTGCGTCTTGCGTCGCCTGGCAGAGTCCGCGTCGGACGCAGCGCTTCGCTCCATCGTCGTGCGGTGCACTAATAAGCCCACGTCGGACGCAGCGCCTCGCTCCCCTGCATCTTGGGTCGCGCAGAGTCCGCTCGGAACGCAGCTGCGAGCCTGCGACAGCCATATATATCATATTATTTAATTCACGCGGCCACCTCGCCAACTAAAGGAAAGGACGAAGCCACCTCTCGCCTATTAGCTAATTCCAAAACAAAACAATCACGTACGAATTCAGTTCATTTCATCCAGGCAACGCGGGTGCTAGGGATAAAAACGGTATGGATATTTTTCGACCGTAATCGAAACCGAATTTGTTTAGAGTGTAACAACCCAAAAATTCACACACCAAAAAAATACCAACTATAAAATTTCTCTCAAAACTTCCATGTGATGATGAGTGTCATGTAAAGTAACCCAACCAGGAGTTGCATTAGAAGTAACCCAACCTAAATCAATACATAAGCATAGCATGTCATATGTTGATTATGATTATTAATTTCTATTAAATAGATGTTGCATACATGATTAACTTAAATTGTGATTTGGATTCTCATTGCTTTATGTTATGCTTAACAATTCTATAAAGTTTATTATTAAACAAAATTCCCTAAACTCCAATGAACAAGTTACCTCAGTTTTAAATTCGAATTCTAAACCAAATTTGAATTTAAACAATGGAAAAGAAATGGAAAATAGAAAAGAAAAGAGAAGAGGAGAAGGCCTCGGAAGCCCAAGCAGCTCGGCCCAGTCAGCCCTAGCGCGCGCGCGGCCCCGCTCGTGGCCCAGCAACGCCTGCGCGCTCCCCGCCTTCGCTCGCTGCCGCTGCCGCTGGACCCCGCGTGTCAGCCGCACGACGCCCACGCCCGCGCGACTCCCTGCCTCCGCTCGCTGCCACTGCCGCTGGACCCCGCGTGTCAGCCGCACGACGCCCACGCCCGCGCGACTCCCTGCCTCCGCTTGCAGCCGCTGCCGCTGGACCCCGCAAGTCAGCCCTACTATTCCTCTTCTCCACGCCGTGCACGATCACCGCGCGACAGAGCCCCGACAGCAATGGCAGGGCGGGCCAGGGGGTCACGCCCGGGCCATGGCCTTGCCCCCCCTTGGCGCAGCGCCCACGCCAACGCCATGCCAACCACCCATGCCCCGCGAAGCCGCTCGATGCGCTCGGCGCAATCCTCAGCCGTCCGCCGTGGAGCTCGGAGCTCCGGCTATAAGAGCCCCAGCCCTAGAGCCCTAGCGATCGTCCATCACCCGCCGCCATTTGGTGGCCATACGCTGCGCACCGGAACCAAGAGAGAGGAGGGAGAAGGGGAAGGAAGGAGAGGAAGAAAGCGCCGAAGCCGCCGCGGAGGGGGAGGTCGTCGGAGCCGAAGACGAGCCGGCGCTTCGTCACCGACGCGGCTCGGCACGGCACTGCACGGCCACACCGGAGCTGCACGGCCTCGCATCGACACGGCATCGCCATCCAGTCTTCCACGCCACCCACGGTGAACTTTTTCCCCTCTTCCGGTCTCTCTCTGCCGCCGGACCTCACCGTCGGCCATGGCGCTCCATGCCTGGAGCGCGTAGGCCAGTGCCTTGCCTCAGCCACTTGGAACGCACGCACCCTCGCACACGTCAGTAACACACCGTGACCACCCCACCGAAGCCCGTAGCGCACCAGCGTGCGCATCACCGTCGACACCGCGTCGCCATGGCCGCTGGAGCCCCTAACGGCCACCTAGGAGTCCGAAGCCCCGCTTGAGCCTTGGACGCCTTCGTCGTGCACCCACGGGACCACCGGAGCCATCGTTTGCCCAGCCTGGTTACTGGAGAGCCGGCGTGCGCGACCTTGCCACCGGCGGGCACCGCCGAGCCGCCAGGCGTCGTGGCCAACGCCTTGGAAGAACCTGGCCACCACTAGGGCCCCAGGATCATGATCGCCGTGGCCTAGGGTAGTTTTTCCCCTTCCCAGTTGGGCACCAGCCTCGCCACGAAGGCTCATCAGCGAAGCTCGCCGCCGGTAGGAGCGCCGCCGCGGGAGAAAGACAGGGGAAACATTCCCCCTCTCGCTGACACCCCTGCGTGAACTCGGTGCATATGAGCCGAGCCGAGAGGAACAGACAATGGACTCGGTCCACCGTAGACCAGTCTGCGGTCCATGGACCGTGAACTTGGGTCCACCGTGAGCCGAGCCCACGCCTACATCCTGAACACGAGGCCCAGTAAGAGCCCACGACCGTGACGTGGCAGCGTCACAGCGTGCCACGTGTCTGGCCCGGCCCGGCCCAGACCGGCCCAACCCGAAGACCAACCGGCCCAGTTCAGACCCAGCCCGTATTGACCGTTGACTGGTCAACGATGACCGTTGACCTGGCCCCACCTGTCAGTGACATGGACACCCTGGACCCACACGTCAGATGCTGACGTTATGATGACGTCACGTGGGACCCACATGTCAGAAGCCAGCACAGCCGAGGTGACGTCATGCTGACGTCACGCTGACATCAGCTGCTGACGTCAGCAGACCAGGCCCACATGTCAGTGACTGTTGACCGTTGACCGTTGACTTGTCGTTGACTGGCGTTGACTTTGACCGGACCCACCTGTCAGTGACCCAATAGTCTTTGGCCCCACCTGTCGGTGTGGACGACGTTGATGACGTCATGCTGACGTCAGCTGGGCCCCACCTGTCAATCGGAACCATGATGACAACGTCATGCTGACGTCAGCAAGCCACGTGGACCAACCACAGCATGACACGTGTCAGCCCAGGATTAATTCAGCCTTTTTCCATTTTCAGAAATAGATTTAATCTTCGGAAATTCATAACTAATTCATATGACCTCGGAAAAATACGAAACTAGGACCAAAATTCATCTAAAATCAAGCTCTACGCAATGGACCCATGTTTGAGTGCATTTGGTTCTTTTGAATTTTCATTGCTTCTTTGCGCTATTCTATAGACGTCGCTAACGCGACTATAATGCGGTCGTTTGCAGACTCGGAGGAGAACCGGACGGACGAGGACCGTGAGTATCGTGAGGAGAACGGAGACGACTACACTGAAGGTGCCACATCCCACCCAATCTCGTAGCACCTATTACGCATGGCTAATATAGAACTGCTATCGCTTTACTTTACTGCTACAATTATATTATGCTAGGACTTGCATGGTAGTATGCTTGCTTGAAAGCCTTTACCTTGACGCAACCTTACCCCTGCACACCCTGCTATTAGGCTAGACACACGCTTGCTGCTATATATTTCATTACTTATACTTCTACTACGCTTATACTACGTGCGTGGTGGAAACTGGTGTTACCTGGACTATGGGGAGAGTGCTGCGTGTGTGACTTGGGTGTGTGGAGGGTGAGGGTTGTGTTGACCAAGTTGGAGTATACGACGAGCCTGGGGCAAGTCTTGCCATGGGGTGCTACCTGGGCACCCCTGGAATGGATACCTGTGGTGGGTAAAATGGTATATGAGGTGGACCTGGGTGTGAACCTATGACGGGTGGAGCCCGGGATGGAGGTGCTGTAGTGGCACGGTAAATGAAAACCCTGATGGAGACATTCTGGCTTGGTCACCCCTAAGGACTTACTAGTACTCAGATTCACCGGGAAGCCTTACGTACCACTCGCCCTATATGGTGCGGGACGGCTGGACTACTTGGTAGGATACTGCCACTACTGCTAGGTTGATAGCGGACAGTGTAAGGAGGTACGGGGCGCGGAGGGTTTCCCCCCGCACCCTTCCGAGATTTCATGGAGACCTTGTGGACCTGGCTCATGACTCACAGTTTCAGCCACCCTAGACTTGACTTGGGATGAACCAGGGCTGAATGGTAGAGTGGCATTATCCTAGGCTAGCAAGCGGCCGAAATCAGCCTAGTTGACGACGGTCAGCGAGGAAGGTGGATCTTGTGGTTATGTAAAACCTCTGCAGAGTGTATGGTTGATCGATCGATACATATGCCGACTGGTCGGCTATGGACCTTTCCTGGGTTTCGCTTAAACTAGATAGTGAGATGAGTCCTTCTCTTCTTCCCCCGTGAGAGAGGGTCGGTCGTAGCCAGGGGCTACGGGCCTTGAGACAGTGCCGAGAGGGATTTGGCCTGTCGACTGAGCGATGGTATGGTATGGTGATGGTATGGAGAAGGTGGTATGTTGATCCCAGGATCGAAACCTGGCTCGGGAAAGGGAATGGAGTGGAATGTGTGTGGGAATGGTGTTAAAACTTGACAAAATATTATTGTTTACTGATATGCTAATGCATAGGAAACCCCAGCCTTATAGGTTCACTTTGCTTATACCCAACTTGCATCCAATTTCCACAAAGCAATGCTCATAGGGTTGGGAGTGGCCAGTACAAATCGTACTGATAAATTTTGGCACACAGGTTTTGCTGAAGAGTTTAGCTCCGAGGAGTTTGACGGATGAGGGGTTCGTGCCTACGCTCGAGTTTGGCGATCTTATCTTCAAGCTGTTCTGAATGAATGTTACTTTTGATTCCGCCAATGCGGTGATGTAATAAATTATGTAATTCCGCACTATTTGTACTCTGATATTATCGTTGTATGGATGTGATATTCGACTGGAATTTGGGTAATATGATCTATAACGATCTTATTACACTTCGACGCTGTGGATTTCCCTTCGCGGAAATTGGGGTCGTTTCAGTTGGTATCAGAGCCATACTTGACCATAGGACGAAACCCTTAGAAATGGACAATAGGGTAGGACGTGGACAACCCTTCTTTCGGTTATATACCGACCCTGCATTCACTTTTATGCAAGGCTTATCTATATTTGACCTGCTAACACCTGTTCCTTGAAACATGCAAATGGCAACGAACGTCGAATGGCCGCCTCTTGGACCGCTACATCTAGACCATGCCAAGCTTACCTTCGACCTACGTGAGCTCGGGGGTTTTGCACAGACCCTCTGCCGAGTTCTCATCACGTTAGGTGTCCCCGATGAGCTTGTCAAGGTCACCTGCACCGGAAAGCCAGCTCAGGAAGGAGGAATCGAAGGACCAGTCGTCACCTCAGCTGAGTTCCCAGCTAGCACTACCTTACCTTCTGTCCCAGCTTTCACCGAGTTGACCATAGAGGACACAGTCGAGGAGGGACTACGAGCTATCTCACACAAGGCACTTCGTAGAGTGATGAGGGACCACTATGAGCACCTGAAGACGACAGAGTTCCGTCTACTTCCCCAGGCCCTCGACCTTAGCCTTACCCCCAGTGAGCAGAGTTTCTCAGCAGGCAGAGTTATCCTTGCCGAGGAGGATAGATGCCTTCGTGTCTCAGCTATTCACCTACTGGAGCAGGACAGGTACGTGACCCAGCTGGAGCAGAGGAGACGTCAGGACTAGGCCCTCCGGTGGGAGTACCAGGAGCGAGACTCGCAGGGAGCACAGGAGCGAGCTAGTCTACTGGAGACAGTTGCCAAGCTGCAGGACGAGCTCAACCGTCGAGAGGAGGACCACAGAGCCAAGGTCGCTGACTTACAGGACAAAGCAGCCGACCTAGGCAACAGGAACTGCTACCTCGATAGCAAGGTCTTGGAGTTGCAGAGGGAGTTGGACGACAAGAAGGCCGAGTTCAACCGCAGAGGAGACAGAGAGAGATCCAAGGGAATTGATATGCTGAAGATCCAATCGCGGAACAAGACCCTGACTCAGGAGCTAGAGGAGTTTAGGAAGAAGGCCGTTCGCAACTAGGGTCACCTAATCGAGGCACTCAGGTAGACCGAGTACCTACAGGACAAGTGTGAGAGGACATGGCAGGCTTGGCAGAAGTCTGACAGGAAGCGCCTTAGGGAGATGAAGGGTATGTGGGATCAGCTACCCAAGGAGATTCGCAGCAAGACGAAGCCTAGGATAGAGGAGTTTGAGTTAGCCCCGACTCGCCTCAACCTAGACGCTTGCCCTACCCTACCTAGAGCCAAGCCTACTGAGGAGCTCGCCGAGGCCTTGAAGTATGTGTCTCGACTTCACAAGTCTGACGAGGAGATCGAGATCGAGAACAGTCATATCCCAGCTGTGGTATACGAGATAGAGTAGATGACCCTGCGTGGCCATGAGATATGTCAGTAGCTTCCATGAGTTGTACCCCATGATGTACCCCTTATGAGATGTATTATGAGACGCTATGCGTAGTACGATTCTCGCACATCTTCAAGTGTAGCTACTGGAGATGATGCTATGTAATAAAACCCATGCAATGAATGTTTTGGATCTTATTGCATCTTATGGATCTTATTGCTTCTTTGTAATGAGTGTTGGATAGTGTAAATGTTTTTCTTTAAATCGTCAAAAATCATGTAATCATATTGAATTATAAGCACTTTTGGCACAAGCACTAAATTCTCTATGATCCGTGCTGCAGATGCCAAACCGCCGATCTAATCGCCTAATGAATCGAGGACGTGCGCCCACCCCTGAACCAGTTGAACCCAATGGGGGATGTGGTGGCAACAACCGTGGTCGTGGCCGTGGCCGTGGACATGGAGGGATACCTTTCCACCTAGAGAATACTCCGCCGCCTGAGGAGAACATTCCTCCACCACCACCACCGAACCTGGCAGAAGTGATGGCACAACAGACCCAGCTTCTTGCAGCTCTTGTTGAAGGAGCAAACCATCACCAGGGAGGTCAGCAGAATGACTTCCAAAGGAAGCTAGAGGGATTTCTGAAGCTAAGGCCACCTACCTATGATGGCACCGACCCTGACCTGCTTGTAGCCGATGACTGGCTCAAGGAAATGGAGAAGAAGCTTGACCTCACTACTTTCACTGATGATGAGTGTGTCGGAGCTGCCACACACCAGCTCACGGGTGCAGCACGCGCCTGGTGGGACAGTTTCAGTGACTCCCATGAGGACCCTGCCCACATCTTGTGGGATGAGTTCGCTGAAGCATTCACTGAGTATCACATTCCCAAGGGTATCATGGAGGCCAAAGCCGAGGAGTTCCGCAACATCAAGATGGGAAAGGACAGGGTGACTGAGTACACTACTCGTTTCACCAACCTTCTGCGCTATGCACCTTCTTATGTTGTAAACTCTGAGAAGGAGAAGCTGTACTATTACCGCAAGGGACTTAACCCGCACATCAAGCTGAAGTTTGGCGGTATTGAGAGCAACACATTGCGTGCTCTGGTGGATCGCTGCATCCAGATTGAGAAGGACCGTGCTAAAGCTAGAGAAGAGTATAGGGATAGGAAATGTAAGCCTGAGGAGTCTCTCCGTGGTCGTGATCGCAAGAGGTTCTGCAGAGAGGCACCATCTAGGGAACGCTCTCGCCATAATAGGGATGACAACCCTGGATCGAGTAGGGGAAGCGGAGGCTACACCGCCAAATACTCCCGCCCTGCTCAGGATCGTTACACCCAGGACTGTTATGCTCAGGACCACAACAGTCAGGACCGTTTCAACCGTCCCCGCAAAGTGAACGAACACCCAGCACAGAACCACTCCGCACCAAGCACTAGAAACTAGAAGGCACCCGCGTCGACCCCTATAGGCGGTACGCCTTTCACCTACTTTGCTTGTGGCCAACCAGGTCACAAAGCCGCTGAGTGCCCTCAGAACTCAGCTGCACAGAAGTCTCGGTTCAAGGGATCAGCTACTCGTGGACGTCTCAACCATCTGGACGCCGAGGAAGCACAAGCTGCCCCTGACGTTGTGTACGGTATGTTTTTAGTTAATGGCAATACTACATCAGTTCTATTTGACTCTGGAGCAACTTGTTCTTACATATCATCCAAGTTTGCACGAGATCATGACCTATCTGTAACCCCACGTGAAGAGCCTATCATCACCAGCTCACCTTTAGGAGACCTAAAATGCACCCACATCTGTAAGGGAGTGAGTCTTACCATTGAGGGTCTTACCTTTAAAGCCGACCTAACCCTGTTACCTTCCACAAACCTAGATGTCATCTTAGGTATGGATTGGTTAACCATTCACCGAGGTATCATATCATGTTCACCTAGATATGTCCAAGCGACCCACCCATCAGGCCAAGTCGTTAGATGTGAACCCCAGTCTGGAAAGTCCACCTCTATCCTATGTGCCCTTAAAGCAAGTTCAGAATCACAAAAAGAGGAGAAGACAGTTCATGATGTGCCAGTAGTCAGAGACTATCCCAATGTATTCCCTGAAGAATTACCGGGTATGCCACCAGACCGTGATGTAGAGTTCATCATTGATCTTTTGCCGGGAACAGGACCCATTGCCAAGAGACCCTATCGCATGTCAGTCGATGAACTGGCCGAGCTCAAGAAACAGCTTGATGAGCTCATCTCGAAGGGATATATCAGACCCAGTGCTTCACCCTAGGGATCCCCTGTTCTGTTTGTTAAGAAGAAGGATGGCTCGATGAGAATGTGCATTGATTACCGGAACTTGAATGCAGTCACCATCAAGAACAAGTACCCCCTGCCAAGGATTGATGTTTTGCTTGATCAGCTTAGAGGTGCCAAGTATTTCTCTAAGATTGATCTCAGATCTGGTTATCACCAGATGAAGATTCGAGAGAGTGACATCCCAAAGACAGCCTTCGTGACTAGGTATGGGCAGTTTGAGTTCACTGTGGTATCCTTTGGACTCACGAATGCTCCCGCATACTTCATGAACATGATGAATAAGGTTTTCATGGATGATCTGGATAAGTTCGTGGTAGTATTCATTGATGACATCCTTGTCAATTCACCTACCGCTGAAGAACACGAACATCATCTGAGAACTGTACTTGAGAGACTAGCCCAACACCAGCTCTACGCAAAGTTTAGCAAATGCGAGTTTTGGCTACAGGAAGTTGCCTTCCTAGGCCATGTACTATCAGCTGAAGGTGTTGCAGTTGACCCAGCTAAGATTGAGGCTGTGAAAGAATGGGAACAACCACGTAATGTGACAGAAGTCAGAAGTTTCTTGGGACTGGCTGGATATTATCGTCAATTCATCAAGAACTTTTCCAAGATAGCCCGTCCAATGACCAACCTTCTGAAAAAGACTAAGGAGTTTGAATGGACGCCCGAGAGCGAACAAAGCTTCTAGGAATTGAAACAGAAGCTTACCACAACCCCTGTGCTAGCATTGCCTGATATCAGCAAAGATTTCATGGTCTATTGTGATGCATCCCGTCAAGGACTTGGTTGTGTACTGATGCAAGATAGGAGAGTGATAGCTTATGCTTCTCGACAGTTGAAAGAACACGAGAACCATTACCCTACTCATGATCTTGAGTTAGCAGCAGTTGTGCATGCTTTGAAGATTTGGAGGCACTACTTGATAGGCAACAAGTGCGATATCTACACCGATCACAAGAGCTTAAAGTACTTTTTCACTCAAGAAGATTTGAATATGAGGCAACGCTGATGGCTAGAGTTGATCAAGGACTATGATCTGGAAATTCACTATCATCCGGGGAAAGCTAATGTAGTCGTAGATGCTCTTAGTCGCAAGAGTTACTGTCACACCTTGATCACTGAATCAGTACCACCTGAGCTCAAGGGAGAGATTGATGATTTCCAACTAGAGATACTACCGCATGGCTTGCTGAATGAGCTCCACATACAGTATGATCTCACAGATCGCATCCGTCAAGCTCAGAAAAGTTGTGAAGAGATTGAGTATCTCCGTGGTCTGATGAAACTAGGCTACAAGACCAACCACGAAGAAGATGAACAAGGAACCATCTGGTTCAAGAATAGAATCTACGTTGCATCTGACCCAGTACTACGAGGGGAAATTCTGTCGGAAGCTCACGATTCCAAATACTGTATTCACCCTGGAGGGTCAAAGATGTACCAAGACCTGAAGAAACACTTATGGTGGAAAGGCATGAAGACAGACATTGCAGGACAGGTGGCATGTTGTGACACCTGCAACAGAGTCAAGGCTGAACATCAAAGGCCTGCAGGATTGCTAAAGCCTCTTGACGTACCCGAGTGGAAATGGGAGAACATATCCATGGATTTTATAGTTGGATTGCCTCGTTCGCAGAAAGGCAATGATTCCATCTAGGTGATTGTTGATCGCTTGACCAAGATTGCTCACTTTGTACCAATAAAGACCAAGACCAACGCCGAGAAATTAGCGGATCTATATGTTGAGCATATCCTCAGACTGCATGGAGCCCCCTCTAGTATTGTATCTGATCGTGGTCCTCAATTTGTGTCCCGATTCTGGGAAGCTCTGCACAAGTCTATTGGAACCAAACTTGATTTTAGTACCGCTTACCACCCACAGACAGATGGACAGACAAAACGAGTAAATCAGATCTTAGAAGACATGCTTCGCGCTAGTGTACTGAATTACGGCTCTGATTGGGAGAAATGCCTACCCTATGCAGAGTTCTCTTACAACAACAGCTACCAAGCCAGTATCAAGATGTCGCCATTTGAAGCTCTGTATGGCAGACCTTGTAAGACACCTTTGATGTGGTCCCAACCGGGAGAAAGATCGTTATTTGACTCTGCCAAGATTCAAGATGCCGAAGAAGGAGTTGCTTAGGTAAGAGAGAATTTGAGAATTGCTCAAACTCGATACAAGAGCTATGCTGACAAAAGAAGAAGAGAACTGGAGTTCAATGTGGGGGACTTCGTCTATCTCAAGGTATCCCCGCTACGTGGAACGGTCAGATTCCATGTGAAAGGCAAGCTTGCCCCTAGATTTGTTGGCCCATACAAGATTTGCAAGAGAATTGGAAAGCTCGCCTACAAACTTGAGTTACCTGAGGAATTGACGGGTGTACATCCCGTATTTCATGTATCCCAGCTATGCAAATGTTTAAGAGTACCCGATGAAGCAGTCCCAACTGGTACACTTGACATTCAAGATACACTTGAGTATAAAGAACATCCTATCAGAATTCTGGGCAGAGATACCAAAGAGACCCGTAGCAAGACTATTCCTATGTGCAAGGTTCAATGGAGTAATCATACTGAGAGAGAAGCAACATGGGAAAAAGAGTCTGACCTCCGGCTACGATATCCCTACCTTTTCGAAGCGTACGTTATGCTTTAATCTCGGGGACGAGATTCTGTTAAGGGGGTAGGACTGTAACAACCCAAAAATTCACACACCAAAAAAAATACCAACTACAAAATTTTTCTCAAAACTTCCATGTGATGATGAGTGTCATGTAAAGTAACCCAACCAGGAGTTGCATTAGAAGTAACCCAACCTAAGTCAATACATAAGCATAGCATGTCATATGTTGATTATGATTATTAATTTCTATTAAATAGATGTTGCATACATGATTAACTTAAATTGTGATTTGGATTCTCATTGCTTTATGTTATGCTTAACAATTCTATAAAGTTTATTATTAAACAAAATTCCCTAAACTCCAATGAACAAGTTACCTCAGTTTTAAATTCGAATTCTAAACCAAATTTGAATTTAAACAATGGAAAAGAAATGGAAAATAGAAAAGAAAAGAGAAGAGGAGAAGGCCTCGGAAGCCCAGGCAGCTCGGCCCAGTCAGCCCCAGCGCGCGCGTGGCCCCGCTCGCAGCCCAGCAACGCCTGCGCGCTCCCCGCCTTCGTTGGCTGCCGCTGCCGCTGGACCCCGTGTGTCAGCCGCACGACGCCCACGCCCGCGTGACTCCCTGCCTCCGCTCGCTGCCGCTACCGCTGGACCCCGCGTGTCTGCCGCACGATGCCCACGCTCGCGCGACTCCCTGCCTCCGCTTGCAGCCGCTGCCGCTGGACCCCGCAAGTCAGCCCTACTATTCCTCTTCTCCACACCGTGCACGATCACCGCGCGACAGAGCCTCGATAGCAATGGCAGGGCGGGCCAGGGGGTCACGCTCGGGCCATGGCCTTGCCCCCCCTTAGCGCAGCGCCCGTGCCAATGCCATGCCAACCACCCACGCCCCGCGAAGCCGCTCGATGCGCTCGGCGCAATCCTCAGCCATCCACCGTGGAGCTCAGAGCTCCGGCTATAAGAGCCCCAACCCCAGAGCCCTAGCGATCGTCCATCACCTACCGCCATTTGGTGGCCATACGCTGCGCACCGGAACCAAGAGAGAGGAGGGAGAAGGGGAAGGAAGGAGAGGAAGAAAGCGCCGAAGCCGCCACGGAGGGGGAGGTCGTCGGAGCTGAAGACGACGCCGGCGCTTCGTCACCGACGTGGCTCGGCACGGCACTGCATGGCCACACCGGAGCTGCACGGCCTCGCATCGACACGGCATCGCCATCCAGTCTTCCACGCCACCCACGGTGAACTTTTTCCCCTCTTCTGGTCTCTCTCTGCCGCCGGACCTCACCGTCGGCCATGGCGCTCCACGCCTGGAGCGCGTAGGCCAGTGCCTTGCCTCAGCCACTTGGAACGCACGCACCCTCGCACACGTCAGTAACACACCGTGACCACCCCACCGAAGCCCGTAGCGCACCAGCGTGCGCATCACCATCGACACCGCGTCGCCATGGCCGCTGGAGCCCCTAACGGCCACCTAGGAGTCCAAAGCCCCGCTTGAGCCCTGGACGCCTTCGTCGTGCACCCACGGGACCACCGGAGCCATCGTTTGCCCAGCCTGGTTATTGGAGAGCCGACGTGCGCGACCTTGCCACTGGCGGGCACCGCTGAGCCGCCAGGCGCCGTGGCCAACGCCTTGGAAGAACCCGGCCACCACTAGGGCCCCAGGATCATGATCACCGTGGCCTAGGGTAGTTTTCCCCTTCCCAGTTGGGCACCAGCCTCGCCACGAAGGCTCATCAGCGAAGCTCGCCGCCGGTAGGAGCGCCACCACGGGAGAAAGACAGGGGAAACATTCCCCCTCTCGCTGACACCCCTGCGTGAACTCGGTGCATATGAGCCGAGCCGAGAGGAACAGACAATGGACTCGGTCCACCGTAGACCAGTCTGCGGTCCATGGACCGTGAACTTGGGTCCACCGTGAGCCGAGCCCACGCCTACAGCCTGAACACGAGGCCTAGTAAGAGCCCACGGCCGTGACATGGCAGCGTCACAGCGTGCCACGTGTCTGGCCCGGCCCAGACCGGCCCAACCCGAAGACCAACCGGCCTAGTTCGGACCCAGCCCGTATTGACCGTTGACTGGTCAACGCTGACCGTTGACCTGGCCCCACCTGTCAGTGACACGGACACCCTGGACCCACACGTCAGATGCTGACGTTATGATGACGTCACGTGGGACCCACATGTCAGAAGCCAGCACAGCCGAGGTGACGTCATGCTGACGTCACGCTGACATCAGCTGCTGACGTCAGCAGACCAGGCCCACATGTCAGTGACCGTGACTGTTGACCATTGACTGTTGACCGTTGACTTGTCGTTGACTGACGTTGACTTTGACCGGACCCACCTGTCAGTGACCCAATAGTCTTTGGCCCCACCTGTCGGTGTGGACGACGTTGATGACGTCATGCTGACGTCAGCTGGGCCCCACCTGTTAGATCAGAACCATGATGACAACGTCATGCTGACGTCAGCAAGCCACGTGGACCAACCACAGCATGACACGTGTCAGCCCAGGATTAATTCAGCCTTTTTCCATTTTCAGAAATAGATTTAATCTTCAGAAATTCATAACTAATTCATACGACCTCGGAAAAATACGAAACCAGGACCAAAATTCATCTAAAATCAAGCTCTACGTAATGGACCCATGTTTGAGTGCATTTGGTTCTTTTGAATTTTCATTGCTTCTTTGTGCTATTCTATAGACGTCGCTAACGCGACTATAATGCGGTCGTTTGCAGACTCGGAGGAGAACCGGACGGACGAGGACCGTGAGTACCGTGAGGAGAACGGAGACGACTACACTGAAGGTGCCACATCCCACCCAATCTCGTAGCACCTATTACGCATGGCTAATATAGAACTGCTATTGCTTTACTTTACTGCTACAATTATATTATGCTAGGACTTGCATGGTAGTATGCTTGCTTGAAAGCCTTTACCTTGACGCAACCTTACCCCTGCACACCCTGCTATTAGGCTAGACACACGCTTGCTGCTATATATTTCATTACTTATACTTCTACTACACTTATACTACGTGCGTGGTGGAAACTGGTGTTACCTGGACTATGGGGAGAGTGCTGCGTGTGTGACTTGGGTGTGTGGAGGGTGAGGGTTGTGTCGACCAAGTTGGAGTATACGACGAGCCTGGGGCAAGTCTTGCCATAGGGTGCTACCTGGGCACCCCTGGAATGGATACCTATGGTGGGTAAAATGGTATATGAGGTGGACCTAGGTGTGAACCTGTGATGGGTGGAGCCCGAGATGGAGGTACTGTAGTGGCACGGTAAATGGAAACCCTGTTGGAGACATTCTGGCTTGGTCACCCCTAAGGACTTACTAGTACTCAGATTCACCGGGAAGCCTTACGTACCACTCGCCCTATATGGTGCGGGACGGCTGGACTACTTGGTAGGATACTGCCACTACTGCTAGGTGGATAGCGGACAGTGTAAGGAGGTACGGGGCGCGGAGGGTTTCCCCCCACACCCTTCTGAGACTTCATGGAGACCTTGTGGACCTGGCTCATGACTCACAGTTTCATCCACCCCAGACTTGACTTGGGGTGAACCAGGGCTGAATGGTAGAGTGGCATTATCCTAGGCTAGCAAGCGGCCGGAATCAGCCTAGTTGACGACGGTCAGCGAGGAAGGCGGATCTTGTGGTTATGTAAAACCTCTGTAGAGTGTATGGTTGATCGATCGATACATATGCCGACTGGTCGGCTATGGACCTTTCCTGGGTTTTGCTTAAACTAGATAGTGAGATGAGTCCTCTTCTTCCCCCGTGAGAGAGTGTCGGTCGTAGCCAGGGGCTACGGGCCTTAAGACAGTGCCGAGAGGGAGTTGGCCTGTCGACTGAGCGATGGTATGGTATGGTGATGGTATGGAGAAGGTGGTATGTCGATCCCAGGATCGAAACCTAGCTCGGGAAAGGGAATGGAGTGGAATGTGTGTGGGAATGGTGTTAAAACTTGACAAAATATTATTGTTTACTGATATGCTAATGCATAGGAATCCCCAGCCTTATAGGTTCACTTTGCTTATACCCAACTTGCATCCAATTTCCACAAAGCAATGCTCATAGGGTTGTGAGTGGCCAGTACAAATCGTACTGATAAATTTTGGCACACAGGTTCTGCTGAAGAGTTTAGCTCCGAGGAGTTTGACGGATGAGGGGTTCGTGCCTATGCTCGAGTTTGGCGATCTTATCTTCAAGCTGTTCTGAATGAATGTTACTTTTGATTCCGCCAATGCGGCGATGTAATAAATTATGTAATTCCACACTATTTGTACTCTGATATTATCATAGTATGGATGTGATATTCGACTGGAATTTGGGTAATATGATCTATAACGATCTTATTACACTTCGACGCTGTGGATTTCCCTTCGCGGAAATTGGGGTCGTTTCATAGAGGGGTTGAGATCTGTCCGTATCCGAGTCCGAATATCCAACATTTGATACCGTATCCATATCCGAATACTCAAATCGTATATTTATGATATCGATATCCAATCGTATCCTATCCACTAGTAGAGAAACGATCTTTGATCCAGCTCGAAATTTGGTTTTAGTCCCAGTATATTTCGCGTCCGGGACTAGAGAGACCTTTAGTCCTGATTTGTAGCTTCAATCGGGACTAAAGGTCCCTGCCCAACGGCTACTGCGGCAGGCTTTTGCTGTAGGGGACCTTTAGTTCCGGTTGGAGCTACAAACCAGGACTAAAGGTTAACTTTTACTTCCGGTTGGTCCCTCCAACCGGGAGTAAAAGTCTACTTCCGGCTGGAGGCTCCGTCCGAGACTAGAAAGGGACCTTTAGGGCCTGTTTGGGACTGCTCCACTCCACCTTTTCTGGCTCTGCTCCAAACTTGGCTAGCCAAACAGGTCAAACTCCAAGAACTCTGCTCCAACAAAAAGGTGGAGCTAGAGGCCAACTCCACGTTTTTCTCAGAGCTCCTCAAGGGATACTCCAGAAAATAGCCTTTTGTACGTCCTCGTGTAGTTCGTGGGAAATTACCCGCCCCTACCACTCATTACACAAGAATACCGATTCGTTCTGTTTCTCCCTCCGCCGAGTCCCCGTCCACCTGCCTCCTCCCTCGGTTTTTCTTCCGTAGCGTCTTCTTTTCTTCCCCACGAACCCTAGCTCCGCCGCCCGCTATTCCGGCCGCCTCGACGAGCGTTCCGGTAAGGTGATGGAGGGAGAAGATAGATCCGTTGATCCTGAACTGGATCCTCTCTTTTCTTACCCCCAAATCCCCTCCGTCTTCCCTCCCCCAACTTCGCATGAAGCTGCTGCCGGCGTGTCCGTGGGTCGAGGAAGCTCGCCGGCGCCTAGGGTGGGGCTGGCTCGGCCTCCTTCGGCGGCACCGCCGGTGGCCTCCGTCTAGGCCGGGACGGGTGGTGGCCGTCCAGGACCAGCTGCTGGTCGATCAGGGCAGGCTGCCCCACAAGCCACGGCCGACCAACGCCCTCTGGCATGTGCTTCACGCAAACGACAACTACCAGCAAAGAAGAAAGATGAACAGGTATTGCTCCTTGATGTAATACTTCAAAATGAGCTTCATGATGCCTTGAATAGATAGTATTTGTGCGACAGTGCTTGCAAAATTCAATAGATTGTCCTGAGTGCTTGAACATACTATTGCAATATCATGGTCAGGGTGATCAAATGGACTGGAACGATGCACATTTGCAATTAGCCTGCGAGTTGATGGCTGAACAAGTTAGTAGAGGCAATCGCCCAAATACTCATTTGAACTCTGTAGGTTATACTGAGGTCTCAGCTAGGTTCTTGCAAATGACTGGTATCTCATTATCAAAGACTCAAATTAAGAACAAGTGGGATAAATTAAAGGCTGATTGGACCATTTGGCTAAAGTTGAAGAGGAGGCAAACAGGTACTGGTTGGAACAATGCGACCCAAACAATTGACATGGAGGCTGAGTGGTGGAAGAAAGTAAAAAATGTGAGTGCTATGAGCTGATAATTTTATTCTGATCTTTTCTTGAAGAATTTAACTTGGCATTTAATTTTCCATGTTTATCTGTATCTGTAGTTGATGTGCTGTTAATTTTATCTTGAAGAATTAAACACAAATGTAGAAATGTAACTGCTAACATATAATTGAGAATGACAATGACACTGCTAACACATGTTTATCTGTATCAGCTGATAATTGAGAAATGTAACTGCTAACACATAATTGAGAATGACAATGACACTGCTAACACATGTTTATCTGTATCAGCTAATAATTGAGAAATGTAACTGCTAACAAATGTAGAAATGTAACTGCTAATACATTTAACAAATGTAGAAATGTAACTGCTAACACATAATCCATGTTTATCTGTATCTAAGCATCGTTAGCAGTTAATGGCATGGTTTATACAAAAAGAATTCCATAACTTGCAGAAGCACATCCCTTCTAATTACCATGACACTGTTTTTGCAGGATATTCCAGGGTGTGGCAAGTTCAGGAAAAAGCCTATCCAAAATGAGGATTTGCTTAGGGAAATGTTTAGAAATATTACAAATGAGGAAGCAGATCATTGGAACCCTTTTAGTGACAATCCTATAATCCCTACTAGCCAAGAGCAACCTTTTGATGTAGACGACAGTGAATATGTTGATGGAGAGAATAATGCCCAAGGTGACCCATTTGATTCCAACAAGGAGGGGGATGAGGAGGTTCAGGAAGTCACTCCAAGTGCAGTTCCAGATAAAAAACCTCGTGTTGCTGCTGTGGATAGGAAAAAGGCAAAGTCAAGCACAGCTCTTCTAATGGTTGAAGCAATTTCGAAGATATCTGACTGTTCAAGTTCATTTACAGCAAAGAAGCATGAAGGGATCACCATCAGAGAAATAATGGAGCATGTGAAGGACTGTGGTGCGGCATATGGTTCAGATGAGCATGACATTGCCACCCAGCTGTTTGTGAAGAAGGAACACAGAGAAATGTTTATGACCTTGCCTACTAGAGAAATTAGGCTTAATTGGCTTAGGAAGAGGCACAATGACAAATATGGAAGTTAGTTTTTTTTACTTCTGGCAACCTGTATGCCACCTGGAACCATGTATTGCTATTTTTTCTCTATTTGAACCTAGAAACTGGAACCTAGAACCTGGAACCATGTAGTGCTTGAACAGATCGCTATTTTCACTTCTGGTTCATGTACATGTATGCTGTATGCTACTATTGGTGCTATTTTTTTTCTCTATTTGAACCTGGTGCACCTGTATGCACCTGTATGCTACTATTTTGACTTCTGGTATGCTACTATTTTTTCAACTTCTAGTGCACCTGTATGCTACTGTTTTTTCTCTGTGTATTACTATTTTTTCAAATTCTGGTGCACCTGTATGCAACTGTTTTTTTCTCCATGTATTACTATTTTTTCAACTTCTGGTGCACCTGTATGCTACTGTATGCTACTATTTTTTCTCTGTGTTGCTGTTTTGTCTCTAATTGGCATCCTGCATGGCCTTTTTTTACCTCTATGCAGAGTGATGATGAAACTGACGATGAATCTGATACCTCTGACAATGAGAGCATGGCATTTTGGAATCTTGTATTGGCTGGTGCTAAACTTGCTGCAGCTTATGTTGAATTATATTGTGACAAAAATCCACCTAGGACATCACTCCTTAGTGTTATGGGCTGGTTGCTAGAGACGCTTAACACACCGGGAGAATGTCATTCGCAGCTTCGGATGAGCACACAGATGTTCTACGACCTTCATGATTTATTGGTTGGAAGGTATGGTCTTAAACCATCCCTACATATAAACACTCAGGAGATGTTGGCAGTGTTCTTATTTGTGTTATCTGGAAATGAATCTAATAGAAAAGCACAAAACCGGTTCAAGCACTCGGGTGAAACTATTCATAGGAAATTTGATGAGGTACTGAATGCTTTCATGGATATGTCTAGAGATTTTATTAGACCAAAGGACCCCAACTTCCGAACTGTTCACAAGAGGATAAGAGATGACCGTAGAGCATATCCACATTTCAAAGATTGCATTGGTGCTCTAGATGGTACTCATATCCGAGTTTCGTTGCCACCTGACGATCAAGTAAGATATATTGGAAAGTCTGGTATACCTACTCAAAACGTTCTAGCAAGTTGTGACTTTGATATGAGGTTCACTTATGTGTCGACGGGACAGCCGGGCTCTATGCATGATACTAGTGTCCTATACAATGCAATTAGAGTGGACGAGAGCTTTTTTCCACACCCTCCAAAAGGTATTAAAAATATGACCATGCACTTCATTGTTTGATCAAATGCTTAAAAATGTGATCTAATATTTTGTTTCTAATAATTATAGGCAAATATTATGTTGTCGATGCGGGATATCCTAATCGTCCGGGATACCTTTGTCCTTATAAAGGTGAGAGGTATCATATGCCGGAGTGGCATAGAGGAATGGAACCAAAGACTCCTAAAGAAAGGTTCAATCGTGTTCACTCATCCATCCGCAATGTTATTGAGCGATCATTTGGAGTGCTAAAAATGAAATGGCAGATTCTATATAAAATGGCGTCCTACCCGATGTTCAAGCAAAAAATGATTGTTGTGGCTACTATGGTCCTTCACAACTTCATTCGTGAGCATGGCGGTGAAGACTTGGACTTCGCTCGGTGCGACCGTGATCCAAATTATGTTCCAGAGATTCCGGAAAGGTACTTCAAATATGTGGCTAGATCAAATGGCTCTACTGATGCACCGAATGCTCCTACTATGGACAAATTCCGTGATGACTTGGCCACCGCTCTTTCTCTAGCTTGGAACTAGAATTATGTATCAGTCACTATTCTCTAGTTATCTATGGACAACTATTTCTATTAGAATGATGGACTTTGTTATCTTATTTATCAGTAGTCATGTATGGACAATTATTTGTATCCGAAATATGGACAATTATTTGTATCCGAGATTATAATATGTACACCATATTTGAATTGGTAAAAAAATATTCAATTACACATGGTCTGCATACAACAGAACATACACCAAACATCGATCAGGGGCATAGTAGACCTTTCCTATAAAAACCTCATGTTTCCAGAGCTAGAGCTAAACTGCGTGCCAAACAGGTCCACTTGCTCCAGAAACTCCACAGTGGAGCTGCTCTGTGATGGAGTTGGTGGAGTAGAGCTGAAAAAGATGGAGCAGAGTAGTCCCAAACAGGCCCTTAGTCCTGATTGCTGTCTCCAACCAGGACTAAAGCCTAAAACTGTAATAGGCACTCTTTTGGGCTGACACTGACAGGGTGCACGTTAGCTGAATCCAGTCTTTTCTGAACCATAATCTCCGGTCAACGCATCCGCCATACCTGTGGCCAGTATACCATGCCATGCGTGGAGCGAACAATTATGACATGAACGGACCAGAAGGCCAGAAATCAGCATAGGTGAATTGATAGTCCGTTCGTTCGGCTGCTATGCCGGTGGGGGCTCAGCTATAGCCTCAGACCGTTGTCAGACGCATTCACGGCTGCTCTATCTACCACATGCCGACACATGCAACATGTATGGGTCCGATGCAACTGAACACGACCAAATCAATTAGTCCTGGTATTACGAGCCAGGACTAAAGGTATACCTTTAGTCCCGGACGTTTACAGGAGCCGGCTCGACCTGAAGGCCACACATAGGAGAGAGCATATACCAGAATGGAGCGGCCCAGTACGCAATATGCTGGAATTGCTGGCCAGTCCCACCTATTAACACCACCTCGCTTGCTCAGAAGAGTGAAAGCTAACTTAAAAGCTCAGCTCCGGAGCCATGCACCACGATCTTACTTGAACAGGATCTGTTCTATAAGATCGTACCGCTGCATCCTTGTATAAAAGTCTTTCGTACATTATAAACGTGTAGAATACATATATTCTAGCAGCGTAGAATTCGTATTCGAAAGCCAAAACGAATCATCAATTAAAAATAGAAACAAAAAAAAGAAAAAAAATGAAAGTCCTGATAGCAACGTAGAATGCGAACGAATCATCAATTGAAAATAGAAAAAAAAGAAAAAGAAAATAGAAACAAAAAAATAGAAAAAAAATAGAAAAAAAACCTTTAGTCCCGGTTGGTATTACCAATCGGGACTAAAGGGCCTGCCCACGTGGCCAGGCCGGGAGGCCTCTTTAGCCCAGGTTGGTATTACCAACCGGGACTAACCTTTAGTCCCGGGCGTGAAACCGGGACTAAAGGAGAGGTCATTTAGTCCCGGATTCGTGCTCCCGGTTATAAAACCGGGACTGAAGGGGGCTGAGAACCGGGAGTACAGCTCGTTTCTCTACTAGTGATCCGACATAGTTGATACTATCCGTATTCGAATCCGAATCCGGACAGAAATATAAAAACAAATGTAACATCGGTGATATTCGTCAGTATCCGATCCGTTTTCATCCCTAATGCTACCTTTACGCTCGATCAGCGAACACCATCCACTTTCATCAACTTCACAGGTACTTTATTTTTATTATTTGGTTCTTTTTTCAACGTCGCTTATGCCTCCTCCATAAATAATAATACTATGATCCCAGGATATTACTGGTTAATCAAATGGAAAATAATAGTTCTCTTGCATTATTGGAAGAAAAAACTGCTAACGCAGGTATAAAACAACACACATTTTTACTATTTTAGTGGACTATATTTTAGTACATGCATTTTATGTATATTTGACGTAACAAAACAAATCCATGCCCTCTAGGAGACGATGCTACAGGACGCAAGAGGGAAAGGGACAGAGCAAAATGGCAAGCAATGGCTAAGGAGAAAAAGGATGAAAAAAATAAAAAGCGTCCAGAAGCATATATCACAAAGGAAAGGAGCAACGTTTAAAAATCGAAACTAACAATGGTAATTTATGAGAAATTTGGGTAATTAATAATCACAAGATGGTAAAAATCGAAATTAACAATGGTAATTTATGTGATGTCTTACAATATGTAGATGTTGAGGATGCGTCAAACAAGCAAAATATGTTGCATATGAATGATTTACATCATGCCAACAACACTAATATTAATAAAAAGTTTATATGCAGGATACTACCAACAAATCAAGGAGAATTGCAAGGACTACTTGACTGTTATGCTTCCCGAGCAAATAACCTTAGTATTCTATTAAGAAGTTTGTAATATTGATGTTCCGAACATCACGTTAAAAAATTGCTTTTTTGTAACATGTTCATACTAATTTTTTAAAAGTACCATATCATTGTTATGTTTTCGTGCAACGCACGGGCATTTATCTAGTTAAATAATATTTGTGAAGACTACATGTGAGAGAAAAGTGACCAAAATGACCTTGACTATTATAATAGAACCTTTAATAGTTATCTAAAAAAATCATAACTTTTTGCATTTTGCATATAAAATCGGATGAAGAAGAGCGTTATATAAAAATTGTAGCGCACAGTGAGATCTACAACTTTTGAGTTGACAAGTTTTTGATTGAAAATTAAGCATGAAAAGTTCTTTTAAATCCTCATATTTTGAAATTCAAAATTCTTGTGGTGGTCCCATGGGGTGAGGTCTTGACAGTTGTGCCGTAGTAGGGTGTGATTGCTTATTTGGAAAAAGATCCTTTTCTGCCCCATCCATAAGAATGGTTGATCCATATAAATGAGAATTGTCGGGTGTGGTACGGTATTGGATCTGCAGTGGCACTCAACAATTTACTACTAGGTGTGCACTGATCCGGCAACGGTGTCAATAGTGCCACTGTCAGGTCATGACACTCACCATATCACTGCCGGTTGATGATCTTGTCTAGCAGTGATAGTCATGAATATCATATCCCCTTTCTGATCTGAACCGGCCGTGTTGTGCCTTTTATCACAACCGGGTCGCCCACTCGGCAGTGATAGGTCACCCCATCACTGCCGATTGACCTCTGCCAGCATGGACAATTCCAGCAGTGATGAGCGCTTCCGACCTGACAGTGATTATCAGATCTGGTGTAGTGGTTGAACTTTTACGTTAGGCACATATGTTGGACATGTACGTATGTTGAGCACATGCATGCAGCATGGATTACGTAAATTGCCGTGCACACTGCTAGGGATAGAGGCGATGGGGTTTGGGAGAGGAGGAGGTGATGGGGTTTGGGAGAGGAGGTGGAGTGTGCGTTGGGCTGTCCCAGAGTGCGGGAATTGAAGAAAAGTCGCTAAGGCCCTATTCAGATTCTTGGAATTAAATTTATTCTAATAACTACAATTTAAACATTGATTAATTAAGCTAATATAGTTGTATATGGAATATATTTGTATATTTATTATTAGGCATACAAGGGACATACTTATATGTTGCATTTCTATTGTAGGGAAGTGAGTTGAAGAGTATGCTATAAGTTAGAGAATAGAATTATAGCATATTGATCTTTAGAATTCATTTCCATCTCCCGCCCTATGAATTGAGATAGGCTTATTTGTGAGTTTGAGAAAATAATAGAATGTCAAATTCCAAGCCACATAGCCTAATCCATTATGTAGATTTTAATTGCTCCAAAATGAAGGAATCCAAAAAAAACCCCAATAGATGTCGTATTTTGGTCTGGTTGCTTCATTCTAGAGTCGCGAGTAACAAACGCCTCGTTCCTTCCTCCAGCGATTAAATGCATGCAGCCATGCAGGAGCAAGTGCCAGGCGGGACGTTGGCTAGGGCTGCGAATATTATGCTGCGAGCGTGATTTGCATGGAGCCATGCAGGGAGGGCTGCGGATAATCGCTTAGCGCTGAGTACGAAGCAGCATGGTCTCTATACCAAACCCAAATACACTTAGAAAAAAACGGAGGGAGTACCTGGGGTGTCTCCAAATCCAACCGCATTTACAAATGGTTCATTAGAGCTGCCTCTGGAAGTACAAACATTTTTTTTAGACAATTGGTAATGCTAGCCGCCTCTAAAGAATCATCTGTAGAGGCGGCTAGCTTTGAAGCCACTTTTTAAGATGCATCTCCAGAAGGCAGATTTTTTCGCCGGAAACTACAGAGGTGGCTCTATACTTGAGTTGCCTCTGCTGAAAATCAGCTACGTTGCTGAAAATCGATTTTGTAGTAGTGTGGGGATATAACCCTAGGTACCCACGGCAATGGACATGGGCCGCACCACCAGGGGAGGTCCAGCACATAAGATCAAGGCCTACGGTGCTCGGCTCTAGTCGGCGTGCACCACAAGGCAATTAGAAGACATCTTGGCGATGGAGGAAGATCTGTTCGGATATGATAGATATCATATTCTTTGTAAATACTTATCATATAGCCGAATAGATTTAGGCCTAAACTAACTTGTAATCCTATCCCCCAGATTATATAAGGCGGGTAGGGACCCCATCGAATTCATCTGATATTCAATACAATCCAACAAAGACATAGGACGTAGGGTATTACGTCGATCAGACGACCCGAACCTATCTAAATCGCTATCTCTACGCCTTATGTCACCATCTGGTTCCTATTATGCGCACCTCCACCGATCATCTACTACCGTGGGTATAACCCTCGGTAGACTACCGACTAGATTTCGACGACAGTGGCGCGCTAGGTAGGGTGTGTGTGTGTGCTGATTCCATAACCAACCAGATGGTCACTTTTCCGAGCTCCATGGCCTTTCCCGAGCCAGGCCAGATCTTCACGGTCGGATCCATGACTTGGGTCATCGGCCCTAATGGCAGCGGGGAAATCATGGAGGCGGTGCAGGATCACCCTGCGCCGATTGTGCTAACATCTACCATGACATTTCTGATCCCGATGCCTCGCCGCTGGGTTAGGAGATCCATCAACAATGACGATCTGATCGAAGCTATCGATCGGGTCACGGACCGCTTAGCGGAATGTCAGCTCCTCGTGGATTCGGTCTTAGATCGATCTAGAGCGAGCGATGAACCTCATGCACTCCAAGGTCACCATGCCACTAGTGCCGAGCGCCCCGCTCGTGCACGTCGTCCGTGGTGGCAAGATGAAGATTTGGTGATCACGGCAACTCCGGAAGGGCATACCGTTCAACGCCGACCACTCCCCGCCCCCAACGAAGAGCATGCCGAGGCCCTATCCTTTTGGGCTAGTGGGTGCAGATCTGATCTGTCAGGATGCCGTGCACCATCTTTTTGTTGACCACACCGAGCGCAGCCACGTCAATGACCTCTATTAGATCGACTTCCTTGAGGCTGACCAGCCTGTGCCAATGATAAACATGGTGCAAATCCAAACAGATCTTCCGGATGACACGGTCCATACAATCCTGGAGGAAAGCCTCGAGCCATACTCCAAGGGCTCTACCAGCACCTGCCCACCTTTCCCTCTAGGCTTTGGGAGAGAGCTATTAATGGTTAGCCACGATAGTGTTGCTATTGATGGAGAGACAAGTGTCCAGCGCCGTGAACGTGAAACTAGGAACGCCGATCACCAATGGCGTCACAATGTAGAAGCAGAAGACACCGTCCAAGCTGCCGGAGGTGACCCACCGCCTCTCGCTCGTAATCTTCAAAAGGAGTTCCTCATGGTTGACAACCAGCAAGTGGAGCAGACGTCGAGCGCCAATCTGGTTGTGGCCACCCACAAGTTGGCTCGACTTCCGCCAACGCCGGAGGTACTCAAGATTCAAGTGTTGCTTAAAGCAGCTCAGGTCCAAGTCAACGACATTCGGAACCCAGCTTCGTCTTATTCGACAGCGACCGCACGTAGTCGTAACCCTCGTAGTTTTCGCCATGATGGGGGGAGTCGTTACCATAGCGGCTAGATCGTCCAAGGGGGTCCGGGGGCAACATCGCCATCAATCCTGGATCACAAGGACCGCGAAATCAGCAAGGCCGACCAGCTCATAACGCCAACCAAGAGGTTAATCAACCCCTGCGCGGTGACGCCCGTGACCGCATCAACGCCAATCTCAATGTCCGCAATCGCATCGAGAACAGTCATGCCCAGCAACATCAGGCAGGACTCCAACGCCGACAAGAGTACAATGACCAACATGGTGACCCCATCGGCCTCAAACCACTCCCTGCTATCGAGCCAACGGGACCTCACCCCTTCACAGCAAGGCTACGAGCTATACAGTGGCCTATAGGTTTCAAGATCTTTGAGGTCGATCCCTATGATGGCAAGTCTAATCCCGAGTAGTGGATACAACTCTACATGATCGCCGTACGTGCCGTCGGGGGAAATAGCGACGTAATAGCAAATTATTTGCCTATCATGCTCTCCCAATCTGCCAACAATTGGCTTATGGGCTTAAGGGACGACTCCATCGAATCTTGGGATGATCTCAAGAAAGTCTTCATCAAGAATTACATGGCAACGTGCCAACAGCCTGCACGAAATATGATCTGCAGAAACTCCATCAGACCTCTAGGGAACCTCTATGAAGCTACATCGGGCATTTCTCCAAAACAAGGAACGCCATCCCCAACATCAGGGACAACGAGGCCATCTCCGCTTTCACCACAGGACTCCATCACCATCAGGAGCTACGCTCCAAACTTTACCGCAAGAGGCCTTAGACCATTGATGAATTCCTCAAGGTGGCAAACTCATACGCAGACTCTGAAGAAGCCGATCGGCAGTTCAAGGACGACGTCGCTCATGCTTCTCGCTCGAATCGCCACCCACGTCGTGATGATGATTGCCGCGAAGAACAGCGTTATGAAGATCGCAACAGGCACTACGACGATCGCGAACGCCGTCATAATGATCGGCCAGAGGGATCGAGGGCCACACCACCATGTCGCCGCTGACCGGAAAACTTCATCAACAACGTAGAGAAGCCTTGCGCTAAGCGAAATTTCAATGCTGCCTACGAAGAACTCCTTGATGGTCCATGCTTAATTCACAAGAACAGCAAACACACCATGCGATAATGCTAAGGCATGGCCAAAGCTTTCCACAATGAGGAGAAGAAATGGTAGATGCGCAAGGACGATGAATCAAATGACGACAAGGAGGAGCGTCCTAAGGATGCATGAATTGCTTTCCAAGAAGCCAACAAGATGGTCGCCACAATCTTCGGAGGATGCGCCGCCTCCGAGAGCAAACGCCAGTAGGAGCTCACCGCTCCGTAGGTCATGTCAATCACCAAGTATGACACGGTCGCCAATCCCAAATATCTAGACTGGTCGGAGCATTCTATCACATTTAGTAGGGCCGACCAGTGGGCCGATATCCCATACCCTAGGCGTTTCCCACTCATGCTAGAACCAACCATCCGCAACGTGCGGTTCAAGAAGGTCATCATTGATGGCGGGAGTGCCCCAATGTCCTCTTTGCCGAAGCCCTAACTGAGTTAGGACTCACGAAGGACGATCTTGTTCCTATTGATTCTCCATTCTGGGGCATTGTACCTGGCAGAGCGTCCCAACCTTTGGGGCAGATCACCTTGCTAGTCTAGTTTGGTAGGCGACCACTTTCATACTGAGTACGTGAATTTCTTTGTGGCAGACTTCGACACCGCCTACCACGCCATCCTTGGCCGACCAGCTCTCGCCAAGTTCATGGTTGTGCCCCATTATGTCTATCTGGTGTTGACGATTCCAACAGAGCAGGGCGTCCTCACCCTACACGCCAACGTCTCCACCGCCTACGAATGCGAAAGAGAAGGACTCGCCATCGCCGAAGCGATGGACCTTTCGGCTAGAATGGAGGCTCTACGATCAAGACGACGTCGATAGCCCTAGTTCATGGCGCATTGAACACCTTAGGCGTTTCTATCCTTGAGACGTCTTGCTAAGATATGTACCCGTTATGTATTTGTTGTTTTCTCCATAATTTTCCTCCAATTATCTTTTGTTTTTTCTCCATGCTAAGCATCTTTAAGATGACGCATACTATCGCCATTCAAATCGGACTGCGCCCTCGCCTCAGTCGGACATGCTTAAGGGCTTCGTCTCCCCATGCGAATTGACTTCGCCAAGCTCCGATTACGCCCGTTTGCCTATGACTCAGCGTAGCCGCCGAGCCGCTCGAGCCACCATGCCGCTGTGCCATAGAGCCGCTCGAACCGCCATGCCACCAAGCCGCCGAGCCACTGTGCCGCCGAGCTGCCGAGCCACCGAGCCGCCAAGCCGCCTGAGCCACCAAACGAGCTGCTAAGCGAGTCGCCTGAGTCGTAAGCACTCACCATTTTCTCCAATGTTCGCCACGGTATAGTGCTAAGCACTCTCCAATTTCTCCATGGTCTCCAAATTTTGCGACGGTCTCCATGTTTCGCCACAGTCTCCAAAATTTTCCATGTTCTCCGGTTTCTCCACGGTCTTTAAATTTCGCCACGGTCTCCATATTTCTCCACGGTCTCCAAATTTCTCCACGGTCTCCATATTTTGCCACGGTCTCTAAATTTTGCCACGGTCTCTAAATTTCTCCACGGTCTCCAAATCTCTCCATGTTCTCCAATTTCTCCATGGTCTCCAAATTTCTCCACGGTCTCAAAATTTTGCCACGGTCTCTAAATTTCGCCACGGTCTCCAAATTTCTCCACGGTCTCCAATTTTCGCCACGATTCTCCATTTTCGCTATGTTCTCCATTTTTGCCATGGTTCTCCAATGCTCTCCGTGCTCTCCAATTTTTCTCCATTTTTAAGTGCTCAACACTCTCCAAATTTTAAGGATTTTATTCTTTTTACAAATATGAATAAACTCCAAATAAACATAAACTGCTCTGCAGGATATAAAATTCACCTATACATTGCTCTTGAAAAACTCCGCTCTGTTTTCTTCATCATTGAGTTCATATATTTTATTTTTAAATCATGTACTACTCGTCCTACATGTTTGTATTATAGGATCATCGTCTGGGTGGTCACACCATCTGGCCTTCGGATTTCTCCGTCGATCAACTGGTCGGACCACTAGGTTCATGACTTCGTCGTTGACCAGTTGGTCGGACCGTTCGGTATTCACTTCTACTCGGCGCTCACTTCGCTGCCGACCAGTTGGTTGGGCTGCTCGGTACTTGATTCTTCGCCAACCAACTGGTCGGATTGTCTGTCGCTTCATCGCTAGCTAAGCTGGGGACTTCATCAGCCGATTCGCCTGTTGGCTTACTATGTTTTGCCGCGCTGCTTGTCATGTGTAATATCAAGGTGTTCTATGTTGTCCGGATCAGGGTGCTGATCCTAGGTGGCACATCAGGGGCCTTGATAAGTGCATCTATCACAACAATCCAGTGCCAAGTACTTTCCATTTTCTCCATGTTTTACTGCTCGGTATTACTAAACTTTACTCCACGTACCCAGTGCTAAGCTCGGGGACTTCATTCTTTGCACTTAACTCTTTGATCCTGCTACAAGATGTTTTTCTATCTTACAGCAGTCTCGGGGACTAAGTGTGTACGCTTCACCTTGCGGTGAATGTACTGTTTTTTCTTCTTACTAGTTTTTAGCTAAGCTAGAGACTAGTTGTGCTCCCGGCTAAGCTGGAAGTTGGTTATCCTAACTATGTGATCATTGTAATTCTTTGATCCTGACACCAGGTGTATTCTTCACCTACTCTCAGGCTCGGGGACTATAATGTATACATTGCACCTCGCGGCGCATGTATCAATACTAACATCCTCTTTGACTAAGTCATGGATGATGATCATTTGACTTCGCCAACGAAGCCTAAGTGTGTACACTTCACCTAAGGTCGATGTCTCCGTTAAGCTCTGCCGGCCGTTTTCTCCGCCGATCAGCTGGTCGGACCGCTAGGTGAATGGACTTCGTCGCCAACCCGTTGGTCAGAACTCGGCGCTTACTTTGTCGCCGACCAGTTGGTTGGGCTGCTCGGTGCTCGATTCTTCGCCAACCAACTGGTCGGATTGTCTGTCATTTCATCGTTAGCCACGCTAGGGGCTCACCAGCTAAGCTGGGGACTCCTCGGTGTTCTGATTCTTCGTGCAAGTATCGCCAGCTAAGCTGGGGACTCCTCGGCGTTCGGATTCTTCATGCAAGCATCGCCAGCTAAATTGGGGACTCCTCGGCGTTTGGATTCTTCGTGCAAGCGTCGCCAGCTAAGCTGAAGACTCCACGGTGTTCGGATTCTTCGTGCAAGAGTCGCTGGCTAAGCTAGGGACTCCCTTGGCAGTCAGATCTCGCTACGTCTCATCGGTGTGCTATCAAGTTGCTCCATGACTATTCGAATCAAGGTGCTGATCTTGGGTAGCACGTTTGGGTCTTGATATGCACATGTCAGATGGCGTTGGTAAGCTTTTAGACTTATTTTCTTTGAGACTGCTACAAGATTCATTCTTCATCTTCTAGTAGGCCCGGGGACTAAGTGATTACACTTCACCTTGTGGTGAATGTAGTGCTCTTTTCTTGATTTACCCTCCTTATTGACTAAATCATAGATGATTCCTCGCAAATGGAGTCTAAGTGGCTACACTTTGCCTAAGGTGGAGAATTTTCAAATTTTTATCTTGAGCCCCTTACATCCTTCTGGCAAGCCTTACTTGGCGAAGTCCGAGATCTGTGTACCAGTCGGCTTCGACTTTCACCGCTCAGTTCACCAGTTAAACTGGTCGGCTTCGACTTCCACCGCTCGGATCACCTATTAGACTGGTCGGATTACTAGTTAAACTGATCGGCACTTTATTTTGTTGATTGGATTACCAGTTAAACTGGTCGTATTGCCAGATTAACTGTCTGACTCCAAGTTAAACTGCTCGGACTTGCTCAAGACGGCGTTGCTCGGCGGATACAAAGCTCTTGGGGACTAGCTTTGGGGGGGGGGTATAACCCCAGGTAACCATGGCAATGGACATGGGCTGCACCACCAGGGGAGGTCCAGCCTATAAAATCAAGGCCTACGATGTTCGGCTCTGGTCGGCGTGCACCGCAAGGCAATCAGAAGACATCTTGGCGATGAAGGAAGATCTGTTCGGATATGATAGATATCGTATTCTTTGTAAATACTTACTATATAGCTAAATAGATCTAGGCCTAAACCGGCTTATAATCCTACCCCCAAACTATATAAGGCGGGTAGGGAACCTCCTCGAATTCATCCGATATTCAATACAATCCAACAAAGACACATATGGCGTTGGGTATTACGTCGATCAGACGGTCCGGACCTGTCTAAATCGCTGTCTCTACGCCTTGTATCACCATCCGGTTCCTATTACGTGCACCTCCACCAATCATCTACTACCGTGGGTATACCCCGCGGTAGACTGCCGACTAGATTTCGTCGACAAGTAGTAAAGATTTTGACGACCATTGGAATTAAAATCATTTAATAAGTAATACAAAATCATACTAATAAGTAATACAAAATCATAGTAATAAGTAGTTATAAGTATTTGAATACCAATTTAACAACATCAATTTTTGTCACAACAACTATGTATAATGAAAAATCTAAGAAACTGGGTTCATCGTCAACTGTTTATAAAGGGGCCGCAGTATGACCAATGCCTTCCTCTCTTCCACCATTCCTAATCATTTGACATGGATGATCAAGTGTCTCCAAGGCCACCACAGCTGTCGGAGGATAGGATAACGAGGTCCTCCTGAAGAAACTGCAAGAGCAAAAGACGTATATAAGAAACAATGGTGGTTGAATTTTATATAAAACAACAGTTGTAATAAATTTTTTTAATCTTTCGTACTTTCCCTTCATAGTTTTTATATATAAAAACTTTATACGTAGGAAGTTTATATGAAAATTTCCAAGGGAAAGTACCAGCGGTAGCTACATAGGTAAAAGAATACATATTAATATATTAATTACTTATTGTAGGTCTTAAATAAAGCCTATATGTTAATCCTCACGAGAGGTGCTAGAGAAAATAAACATAAATCTTAGAAATTCTCACAATAGTAAGAAACATTAGGCCTTTAACTTTTTAAACCATAGGTATCATAGCCAACAATAACCATTGGATTTATTCTATTTCCAAGAAACTATCTATCTCTGCCATTAACAAAGACACATAAAAGCAACCCACTAAATTTGCATGTAAATTACCAATCTCTATCGTTATGAAAATTAGTGTAAAATATTCCCTTAACATACTTCTAAATTAACCACATATGTCATTATCAAATATAATATACATTAACCCATTTAATATCTAACTAAATTATCCATGCATGCCATTACAAAAAATAAATTAATGTATTCCCAAATTACATCTGAATATCAATGTAAGCTATTATTGAAAATAAGCCAAAGCATGCTATGTATTTTTTATTAGATTACAGACTTCTACCAATGTTAGATTAAAAGTAATCATAAATGCCATGTGTCACTAGGTAAGCATGCCAATAATGGAAAATTGTTCCCTTAGCAAACAACATACCAATAGTACTAGCTGTTCACTTTAAATTATACATGAATACTCCATTACAATACTGTTTGCATGTTGTTACTTTTATAAAATATACCAGAAGCGCTAGAATCTCTGCATAACATGTGGACAAAACAATTGTAATAACTAATAGGATGAAAAGTGAAAAGCAGAATATAGAATTATGATGTACAAAGATGCAACAAGAGCTGATATCGGTTAGGACAGTTTGTCAACCCTTAATAAACCCTAGAAACATTAATGACTATTAAATTATTTGATCTGGAAACTATTAAAAATAAATACATTCTAGTTGAAGAAATTAGCTGGTGAGTAATGGATACAAATCGAATATCAAATACGATATTATGTGTTTATGCAGAATGGAAGGGCATGTAGAAAACTGCATTACCTACAGCTAGGCAGCCCTTGAACAATGAAGCAGAGAGATTGAATTGGCTCATTATTCACTCGCCGCCTTGGCCAGTGTGATTTCTTCGTCGCTGTCATTATCACGATGATCTTGTCCTTGTTGATTAGCCTGTATTTTCTCCATCTCAGACCGCAGAGCCTCAAATCGTGGATCTTTGAAGCGGAATTGCTCAATGAGTGGTAGCTGCTTCAGCATCCATTCAAAGAGGCAGAATAAGTTAATATGAATGGGCAAAGTACAGAACTCAAGTACAGTATAAATAATTGGAGTATATTCCCGTAGGGATTATGGAACCAATTAATGTAAAAATTAACCAAGCATCTAAAATTAAATTAATACTAGAAATATAATACAAAAGAAAGCAAAAGTTTTAGCATAAAATAGTACCTCGTCGTTTCCATTTTCCTTGGTCACTTCAAATTTCAGACGGCGGTTGAGATGGATGCCGGTTGCAAGTCCCAGTGTCTTCTCGGCTTCCTCCATCTCCACGGCGGACGCGCCTCGGCAATCGAGGACAACCTTCACATTTTCAAGCGACGGCAGGTTTGCCAGGCTGCTGAGCCAGGAGTCGGCAATCTGTGCAACCCGCACACGGAACTCAACGTGCTCAAGGTTTGGCATCGGAGGTCCACCATGTCCAGTCTCGAACCTCACGGCCGTGTTGGTCGAGAAGAAATTCAATTCATTGAATTCATAATAAGAAGAACCAACAACGGTAGTGATATGGTGTTGTTGTTCGTCGCTTGCAGCAGCCATCAGCACGAGGGAGCGGAGGCTTCTGAAGCTGCCAAGTGTTTCCAGATCCCCATCTTCCAGGACCTCCAGTCCTAGGTGCAAATGGCAGAGAGAGGGAAAAGACGACGGATTGATCCACGACGGCAGCCTAGAGAACAACAGGCCTCCAAGGACCAGCTGGCGAAGATCTGGAGGGGGCACCCAGCGGCTTTCTTCCCACGTGACAGCCCTCGTGGACGGTTTGCAGTAGTATATTATTTCTAGACGCTGGATCTTAGGGAGCTTGCGAAGGGACTCCACCAAAGCTTTCTCCAACTCCACATCCATTTCCTGGAAACCAAGCACGAGCACCCTCAGTCTTTGCATCCTGATCAGCTCTGCCGCTAACTTCAAAGAGTTGCTGCTGACAAGGTGTAACCGCAGATCTTCCAGGGAACTCAGGCTCCCCATCATGCCCTCCGGCACTGTCCTAGTCCGGCGAACACAAAGGCACATCAATTGCTCTAGCCTAGAGATGGTCCCGGGCCATCGCTCAATGTCAGTTTCCCTCAGGTCCAATGTCTGCAGAAATCTCAGCCCTCCTAGTGTTTCTTCTGGGAGCTCCAGCACACCAGCGCCTACTAGCCCTAGGTACCTCAGGTGAACTAACATCCCTATCTGCTTCAGATGATGTTCACTATTCATACCAGGACAATACTCTAGAGCTAGCACGCGTAAGACTTGAAAGCTCGAAAGTTGGGGCATCCCGTCAACAAAACACAGGCTGGCATTGAAAGACCTCACTTTTTGCATGCTGATGTTAGCTTCAGCTGGTACTATGTTGTGCTCCACATTTCTAATACCGTGCATGGCTATTCTACGGGAATTATTGTTGCCTGGTGATGTGTGGAGATCATCCTCCAATACAATGGAGAAGTTTTCTTCGCTTGAAACGGCACGTATTTGACTAAGCAGCACAGGATGAACACGGCAACCGTATACACAACCATTATTAAGACACTCCTCTGCTATTTCTATCGTGCTTCTGTTTACCAGCTCATTAAAGCAAGACTCTCCAATCTCAAATAAGGACCTCCACTCTTGTTTGTTACGGACAAAACCTTCAGCTACCCACTTCCATATCAAGAAATCCTTTTCAATGAAGCAATTTTCTGGAAATATACTAAGATGAAATAAGCATGCCCGTAAATGAGTAGGTAGATCGTAAAAACTAAATGACAACACCTTTCTCATGTTATCTACATATCGGTTACTTTGATGCCTCGATGCTATAGAATTGTACACCTCAGACCACTCCTCCCATGGTTTACTGGCCAATACACTTGCTACTGTAATGATGGCAAGAGGTAGGCCACCGCATTCCTTCAATATTTTGTCAGATACCTCTGCCAATTTAATATCTGGACAATTTCCTTCACCACCAATTATTCTTTTGTAGAAAAGTTTTTCAGAGTTAACATGAGAAAGAGGATTTAGTCTATAAGTAGTGACCCCAGGACGCTTTCCAGCAACATCAGATGTACGAGAAGTAGTGATTATTCGACTCCCATTATTGCCATCAGGTAGAGCACGTGAAATTGCTTCCCAATATTGTACATGCGATATATCGTCAATAACAATCAAGTACCTATCAACATCACAGATAGGGAGGCATGGATCAGAAAATTGTGCAGAGCAGCTACATAAACAAGACGGCATGAACCACAACTTTCTTTCGATAAAAGAAAGATGAAAGCAGAGTATGGCAAACTCTAGAATCGGAAAATGTACTAGCTAGCCACCAGCGATGTGATCAACGTGGGGAGAGCAAGAAACGAGTGAACGACTTGATTATATTATCCTACATGACGCAAATGGTGAGTATAAGCATTGAGCCGGTGATGCGCACGTACCTCTTATTTTGAAGGAATTCTCGGATTTCGCCCATGAAACGCAGAGGCATATCTCGTTTGGCGGTGATGCTCGTATGGCACTTTGTCTCATCAAGCTCAAGGAGGATGTCCATGAAAACTTTCTCCAAATCTGGCTGCCGTGACACTGAAACAAAGGCGCTGCAATGGAACTTCGCTTGAAGCCCGCTGTACACAGCTTTGGCAAGAGTTGTTTTGCCCACTCCTGCTAACCCAACGATAGATACTACCTTGACCTCCCGCTTCTTATCATCCTCCGCATCCCCTTGTGTTAACAATCTAACCAGCTCCTCCCTTGCCTCTTCAATGCCTACGAGCTCTCGCTCGTTTCTGTACAGAGCTGGGAGGCGAGGATCTACAGTAATTGATGTCGATGTGAGTGGCCTGAACACAAAATCCTCAGCTGTGAACCTCGCACGCCGTTCCTTAAGCTCCTGGAGTTGCTTCATTATGTCTTCCCTGGCGGCAGCATTGTCAACGCGAGCCCTTCCCTTGGTGGGTAGATCGCCCATCTTCTTCGTCGCGCGTTTGAGCCACCAGCAGCTAGTCTCCTCGATGGGCTCGCGGCAGGCATCGACGCTCACAAGGAAGGTGTCGATGCGATCCTCTATGTTGTAGGAGGCCTCCCTGAGCTCGCGTGCCCAATTCTTGCCCTGCTCGGTGAGCATATCGTGTGGCACCTCGTCGACATTGCGGAGGCCGCCGTGGATGAACTCCAGCTCCCGTAACAGAGATTTTACTTGATGCATCACGCCCTTCTGCATCTTGTACTCATCATGCTGCTGCAGCTGCGACAGCTTGGAGACGACGTTGCCCAGCGCCCCCGTTGCCACATCCATGCCGGGTAGGAATCGATTAACCTCAGTATGCGGCTCTGGTTGCTGGACTATTGATTATGCTTAGATCGATGGGAGTGCATCGGACGCTCTCTCTCTCTCCCTCTTTTAACGACACAAGGTCATACAACCCCCCCCCCCCCCCCCCCCCCCCCCCCCCCCCCCCCCCCTCCCCCGGTGTATTGTCTCCAGTGCCCAGCCCACCGGCAATGGCACGATCTCCATCCAAAAAGAAAATAAACTCTTGAGCATTCACAAGGCAGGCCTTAATAAAGTCTCCCTGTTAATTCTCACTAGATACACTAAAAAAGATAACTACTAAAACTTTCCACATCTTATCTTATCTTACTACTAGTAAATATGCCCGTCCATTTCAACGGTAGAAAAAAACAATCATATATTCGTACCCACCTTTAATGTAAATCCTAAGATAACCAAGTATCTTTAAATCTAACGCTCCATATCAATTTACCGGTGGGCCACCTGCCGTCTTACATCACCAATGTTTACGTTTACGGGTTCTTGCCGAAGTATCGAAAGCTTCTGGCGTTTTTTTTTCACCCACACCATAGCATACCCACCCTCTGTACCCCTCGGTGTATTGTCTCTAGTGCCCAGCCCACCGGCAATGTCACGAGCTCCATCAAGGCAGGCCTTAATAAAGTCTTGAGCATTCACAAGGCAGGCCTTAATAAAGCTCCATCACTACCGGAAACAGTATAATTGCCGAGTGCCTGAGGGTTTGCCGAGTGCATTCCATCGGGCACTCGGCAAAGATCCTATTTACCGAGTATTTTGAATGAAACACTTGGCAAACAAATAGCACTCGGCAAACTATAACGAAACACGCGGCAAACACGGACACTCGGCAAAGTACATGCACGTGTGCCGGGCGTGCGACGGCCGTTGGGTGCACCGCCCTGCCGTTAGAACTTTGCCAAGTGTCCGTTAGAGACACTCGGCAAAGACAAGGTTTGCCAAGTGTTCTGCGCAGGCACTAGGTAAAGTAATAATGTTGCCGAGTATTTTTTATTGGCACTCGACAAAATAATATTTTTTCCTCTCCTGTCCTCCAAACTTTTTCTACTCTCCACATACAACATGTGGTACTACATGTTAAAATTTAGTATATTTCTCGATCTGTTTGCTATATTTAATTAATTTATTGCATTTAGAGGAATTTTTTGGTTTAAGTCAAATTTGAACTGCAAGTGATTCAAATAATGGAATAAATTGAGTGGAAAAATCATATTCATGTTATTGAGTCCATTTTGGGGCCTTATCCGGGAAATAAAAAGAAATTTCGAATATTTTGTTGAGGAAACACGACCACGAACGTGTGGCTGAATGGTTTTTAAATTCTAAAAAAAGCAAACGAAGTCTGAAAATCACGAGATTTGTCAAGATCTCATGATATCATACGTGGAGACTGTGGAAAAAATTGAGAAGGTTTCGTAAAATTTGTCACGTACGACGCTTACAATCCGAAGCATCTCCGAAGAAGAATCAAGGAGTTGAGAAGGATCTGGTAAGATTTGGAGTCAAAGTAACGGTCGAATTGGGGTTTGACTTCAAAACTTTTTGTATAGGCAATAGACAACATAGATTGGTCCATGTCAAATTTTGAGAAATTTTCGGATCCGTTTAATAATTTTAATTTATTAACTGCAATTATAGAATTTTAATTGATATAAATTGAATTTGAGCTATAACTGCATGAAATAATGGAATAATATTCGTAGAAAAATCAAATATTCATTGTTGAGTGAATTTGAAAAGGTACTTTCAAAGTCCATCTGTAACACCCTAAAATTTGCCTCTTTTGGAAAATAGGTTTAAAATGATTTAGTTCTGTATTTTGTGATAATGAAATGTAGAATAAATAAATAAATAAATTTCTCATGAATTTAAAATTTATCATAAAGTAGCAACATGTATGTGCATTCATGCCGCTGCATATAATTTTGTGAATGATTGGTATTGATCAAAATTTCAAAGAGAATTGGAATTTGAATTGGAATTGGTTTTGAAAATATGTTTTAGGAAATAGAAAAGGAGTTTTATTAATATTTTTTTTCTTTCCCCTTCTCTGTTTTCGGCCCGAGCAGCCGCGCAGCCCAGCTCCCACTCCCGCTGGCCTGGCCTGCTGGCCCATTCCTCCGCGCCGGCCCAGCTGCGCTGCTTTCCTCCCTCCGCCCGCGCCCAGCCTCGCGCGGCCCGCAAGGCGTCGGCCCAGCAACCGCCGCCGCTCCCTTGGCCCAGCACCGAGCCGCAGCCGCGCTGCCCGCCTCAACTGCCGTCGCGCCCTCAGCCGCTGACAGCTTGGCCCCGGCCGTCAGAGCCTTCCCCCACCTCCACACGTCCCGTGCCTGCGCCCAGTCCATGACGCAACCGCCGCGCCCACTCCCAGACGTGGGAGCGTCTCTCCCCGCGCCCCCTGCCTCTACAAAAAGGGAGCAGAGCCCTTCCCCGCTCCCCCTGCTGCTTTTCCCCGCTCCCTCTCGCGTCGCCGTGCCCGAGAGAACCGCCGCCCCGAGGTCTCCGAGCTCCGCCGACCGCCCCTCCGCGCGGACAGCCTCCTCCGAGCCGCCTCCGCCCCATTTTTCCCCGCGGTGAGAACCCTCTCGCTCCCCTCTCTCTCCCGGTGCTCACGGTTCATCGAACCGTGGACCGTGGCCCCCGAACCGTGCACTCCGGCGAGCTTCACGCCGCTGGCCATGGAGAGCCACCGCGGGAGCTCCTGTTCCGGCCACCTTTTCTTTCTCTCTCCCCCGGATCGATTTCTGGCCGTTCATTTCAAATCCGACGGCTCACGTTAGAAGATACCCCTTCGCGGGTGATTATGCTAAAGAGCCCCTCGGTTTTCAGAAAATAGAACCCGCAGTCCAAGGCGTAATTCCCCGAATGCGCAATCCCGTTTGGAAAGCGTAAACTTCACGGTTTAAGTCAAAAATATGTTTTCAGTATTTACAGAAATGCCATTTGAACTGTTTCGCTTATAAAATTGTCGTTTTAGCTTCGAATTGATCCATTCAAATCGCGTTAGCTTCGTAATTTCATAAGCTACATGTAGGAACTACTGTTAGCCAAGTTTGGAACTTTTTAATTTCATGATTAGATTTAATTAAATATATGGCTATAGGAAAACCCGTTTAAATCATAACTTTCGCATTTTAGCTCCGTTTTTCGTGAACTTCGCGTTGACGTGATCGTAGCGAGACGTAGATTAGTTTTACAAACATTTTATCTTGATTTCAATGCTGTTGGTGTACTGTTCTAATGATAGGAATGTTTGCTTTGCATGAATGCTTTGGAATGTTGTATGTTGCTGTGTTGATCGCGTTTAGACGGTGAGGAAAACGTGGGAGACCAAGATCTCTTCGACGACCAACAGGACCAGCACGAGTTTGTGAACCAAGGCAAGTATAACATGGGCCTTCCTTGATGTCCTATTTCACTTTAATCAATTACTCATTTGCATGTGTCTAATTTTGATACCCGTAAGGACATCCTAGTGATTGTTTATCCTGTTTCTTGTCTCCTATGGGTTAAATGCATATGGGTAGATTGCTAGTGCTCTAACTGAACTTGATATACATGTTGATGAATGATACTATAGAACAAAGTGAGTAACATGAATTATAACAACTGTTCCATAGGGCGAAAGTGCAAATGACCTTTGTTCATGTTGCTCCCGGCCCTCCATAAGGACTTATCTGTCGGCAAAAGCTGGGACTGATAGTACAACCGGGAGAGTCATATGGCTCTGACTTTAGTTCAGTAATAGGATCTTTCCTAACTAGTTAGAGGTTACCTTTTTGGCGCAAATGGGGCTTGCCACTTTGGGTATAGGGCTGCCTCTGTTCCTATGAGTATAGCCACGATGGATTTGTGCCATAGGAAAGGGGGGTTCCTACATCTGCCTGCCAAGGAAACCTAGCGGCCCTAACTTGTTAGGGAAACCTATGAAATGGCTTCATAGTGTACCCTGCCCGCTCACCTTGGTAGTGACATGGGAGTAATTAACCCGGGCATATGGGGATCACGACTCACAGTGAATGTGCACCACCTCTGCAGAGGGTAACAAACTGTTATAACAACCGTGCTCACGGTTATGAGCGGCCCGGAAAACTCACAGAATAACTGGTTAATTGTTGATGACCATTTAAAGTTGTTCAATGATGATATATGGTACACCTGACCCGATATTTGTTCTTATGGGAATTAAATGGGAGCTTAAGCATAACTTGATAATACTTGAGAATAAAAGCTTGACCTATTAAAAATGCTAACTGCAGTAAAAAAGAGTCTATCCTTTTTGAGCTTCATAACCCCATGTTAGCTTGTTAAGTACGGAATGTACTTACACTTGTTTATTTTCTTTACTTGGATAAAAATCCCGGATGGGTAACAGATGACAACGGGTATGAGGATTTCCCGGAGGATTATTAGGCTTGTGGTCAACCAGTTGACCTTCCCTGTGATGACGGCCACGAGAGTTTATTATCTTTTTATTATTCCGCTATGATGTATAAGACTAAGTTTTACTATAACTCTGATGTATGAGACACCGTGATGATACTATATGTAATTTGTCAGCTTGTGTGTGTGATTGATTCCTGGGCACACACGAGTTTTGTGCATTCAATTTTATCCTTAAAATTGGGTGTGACACCATCATAACAAATTTAGTAGAACACGCTATGAGGGAGGACGGTGCAGCATGAAATAAAAATGTGTTTTGCCGAGTGTTCTCTACCTGACATTCGGCAAAAAGAATAGTTGCCAAGTGTCGTACAAGGGACACTCGGCCACTTTGTTGATCTGGCCTCACTGCGCAGTACCGGACGGTTTTGAAATAAAAAATAATAATGCCGAGTGCCCCTGATCTAGACACTCGGCATATCTTTACTTTGCCGAGTGCCCAGATCGGGGGCACTCGGCATACCTTTCATATGACTCCCGGCCGCACCCCCTGAAGCACACGACACTCACGCACACACGCGCCCACCCACACTCACGCACGCCGCCGCCGCTGCCCTGTGCCCCGGCCACCGCCCTGAACCCCACCAGCCTCCCCGGGACCCCACCGCCGCCCAGCCCGCCGCCGCCCTGTGCTTTGAACTTGCCTATTTCAGCGCGCTCCGCCTCGTGCTCCCGAGGCTCGACCGCGAGCACGGTAGCTACGGGCTCAAGGAGGCGGCCCTCACCGCCGTGCTTGTCGACGCCCTTGGCATCGCCAAGGACTCTACCGATGCCGTCCGGCTCACCAGCTGGTGCCGCGGCGGGGGTGGCCTCAACACCAGCAACTTCGGGCTCGTGGCCGCTGAGGTATTGTATGCTGGTAGCTCTGCAAATAGCACTTTCAGAGTCCCCAACCTCACATTCTCTGTAATTAAGCCTTGCTATCTCGCCCTTGTCAGACAACTATATGAACTTTGTTCAGTTGCTAATGTGTGAGCATTAGTTCAGCTGAGTTTTAGGTTGGTTTCAACGTAGTATGTGTATGAATTCGGCAAACAGCATAAGCTCTAGCCACTAAGTATTAGTTCAGTTGCTAATTTGAGTTGTGTCCTTGGCATTTTGTCTCAACATGTCCATATGAATTGTGTCCTTTGAACTTGCCTAAGTTATAGAAAAAATGCTTAGTATGTCTAAGGGATTTGAGTATCGGTGAGCCAAACCAATTTTTTGAGTAATCACATTTATTATTTTGGACGGTTTACATCTCACTGAACGAGGGAGAAACGAGAGAGATGAGAGTCAACTCAAGTTCTGTATTGACTCGTGGTGTATATGTACACATACAAGGCACTCAATTCATGTGGCTATTTTGAGATGCCAATTTAAGATGATGTAATCTCACTATTAAGACAATAAATTTTGACCAATGCCTATGATGTTGTACTATTAACTTGAGCATATTTCCATGCCAATGATTGCTATTCCTTTAATGATCTCGTTATACACTTACTGGCCCCGATGCATTTGGCTCTCTATTATCTTCAACTTGCAAGTTTTTGCCGCCGCTCCCTACCTCCTGGTTCCGCCTTGCCCTCCCGCCGCCCCACAACTTGCCGTCGTTTTGCAAGGTATAAGATGTGTATGTGGTTGTCGGCCATCGTGCCGCTTGTTGCCGAGTGTATGTGGTTGTCGGCCATCGTGCCGTTTTATTTGTTGCAGGTTTCAGAAACCTCCCCGTGCAGGGGAGGTGCTGCCGAAATTTAGATTTGACACTATTATGTTCCTTTTATTGCATGAGAGGCTATTGCAACGTCCTCGACTCGTCACTTTACAGGACAACAAGGTGAGGCATAAAAGACCCTTCTTTCCGTACCATGTTCGTATATAACATAACCTAGCTAGGCGTCTCCCGTTCGAAAGAGATACAATTGGAAATATGCAGATCTTTGCATATCTATAACCGTATCTGTTTTGAATTGTCCATGTTTTTTGGACAGCCCAAGGATGTGTAGATACGGTTAGTTTCCATGCTCTACTCCGATCTATGATAGAGTTTCGGCAGCATCTCCCTGTTGTTCTCCGGATACACAATCTCCCTTCCAGGACGTGTATTCGAAGAACAGCGGGGAGGTGCTGCCGAAATTCTATCTCGGATAGGAGTAGAGCATGGAAACTAACCCCATCTACACATCCTCGGGTGGGATTAGGACCTATCTTCACCTATTAGACAGTATAGGAACGTGTAGATGCAACATGATTTTTTATATTACTTGCTGATATGCTAGAGGATGGATGACCATGAGTGGATGTACATGGGCCGCTCTAGTCAAACTTCGTTGACCGATGAATGGATTGACAAGACCGATGCTTTCTTGGAACGGGCATTTGCAAGGGTTAAAGGAGCTAGTGTCACTTGGTGTCCCTGTAGCAAATGTACAAACATGCGTCGGTGGCACAGCAAAGCTAAGGTGGTCATGGGTAAACATCTTTGTAATAATGGATTTACGACAGACTATACCAGGTGGATCTACCATGGTGACGCCGATCGTGGGAGAGACGAGGTCATGAGACAACGCATCGAGGAATATGATGATGATGCCGGGGTAGGAGACATGTTAAATGACTATCATGAAGCACACTTTGATGAAGGACGTAGGAAGGAGGAGCCAGAGGCTACCACAAAGGTGTATTACAACATGTTGTCTGTGGCACTGCAACCCCTTCATGGGCATACCAAGGTTTCTCAATTGGATGCCATTGCACGCCTAATTGCCATGAAGTCCCAGTTTAGCTTGAGTCGAGACACCTTCGATGTTATGCTAACAGTTTTTGGTAGCCTACTCCCAGATGGTCACATCTTGCCAAAGAGCATGTATTAGGCACAGAAACTCCTTCGTGCACTTAAGATGCCATATGAGCAGATACATGCTGTAAGTTTTCAACAAACTTGTTCTCAAGTAGTCACTATTCTGTGTCCAACTCCCATGTTTCTCGTTGGTACAGGGAATTTCATCATCAATTCTGGCGCGAATCAAGGGAACCTACCCCGCAGGAACCTGAGACCCTTCTCAGAGAGGGTGCGGGAAATGGAATGGCCGATTTCATTTCTTGGTTCAAACAGAAGGTACAATCCAATTTAGCTTGTACTTAGTTTGACATTATAAGTTGCTCGTACATGCGAATAATATAACGAACCACCCTGCTTGAACTTGCAGGGCCAAACTGATGCGTCTATGAGTGCCGAGTTGAGACAGGTTGCCAATGGCTGTGCCTATAGGGTCAGATCGTTTACCAATTATGACGTGAATGGATATCGCTTTCACACAACAAGCCACAAGCAGAGTTGGCCCAATCGAAGAACTACAAATACCAGAGTTTTTACGCCAAGCTTTGATGGGGTCGAGTACTATGGAAGAATTGAAGAAATATATGAACTCATGTTTCATGGTTGCAATCCTCTTAATCCAGTCATATTCAAATGCCATTGGTTTGATCCATCAGTAGTGAGACGGACCCCTAATCTTGGGCTAGTCAAAATTCGACAATCATCCATCTTACTAGGAGACGATGTCTATATTGTGGCTCAACAGGCCACACAAGTTTATTATCTCTCATACCCGTGCCAAACCGACGACCGTCTTAAGGGTTGGGATGTTGTGTACAAGGTATCGCCACACAGTAAACTACCTGTACCAAACAATGAAGATTACAACATAGACCCCAACACATATGACGAAGAGTTCTTCCAAGAAGATGGGCTCGAAGGGAGTTTTGAGATAGACTTAACCAAAGCGATCGGAATGGAAGTAGACAATGAAAGGGTTGCTGACGAGGACGCTGGAGACGAGGTTCAGAATGTGAAGGACTTAGAATTACTTCAGCGATTACATTTAGGCAATGACAGTGATGACGACATTCCTCCTTCGGGGCACGGGCATGATTATATCGACATGCGTGATAGTGATGATGAGACTTATGATCTAGCTAATCCCGATCATGATGATTATTTCTAATACATGTATGAGCCATACTAATTTATTTATTATTTGTCATACCATGTTATGTTTGAAGTATGTTTAGTTTATTTTGCATATCTTTCTAAGTATGTTTTGTTTATCTGTGCTAATTGGTTTACTCTTTTTAATTGCAGGTGATTGAACAATGGTGGACAGTACGAGGAAGATCGCGGCACTTTACGAAAAATTCAAAGCTGCAGCTTCAGGGTCAGCTTCAGGGAAAGGTCGAAGGAGGGGTCGAGGCAGGGGTCGAGGGAAGGGTAAAGGGAAGGGTAAAGGGGCAAGGCCCCCATTGCCTGTAGATTCCTTGTCGTCGTCTGAGGAGGAGGAGGTACCTTCCACGCACGCCTGTAGATGCCCAATGATTCAACCCTCTAGGAAAAAGTAAGTAACTTTAGATGTTCTCAATAATTTTTTGTTTGATATGTTGAAAATTACAATGAAAACTAATAATTTATCTTAATCACTTGGGCAGGGGTTGGATTAAGGTTAGTGGGGGTGATCACAACCGCAAGGTCAGCGGCATCCTTGGCCTTTCGTGCAGGCTACACTTCCCTGGCTTAGTGCAATTCGGTGAAGAGCAGGAGCCGGCCTACACGTGGGTCCACTATGTCATCGCCCGCGACGACACGGATCGTGACGGCAGGGTATTCCCCAACAAGGTGGAGCGGGTGAAGGGCGAGCTATGGGTAAGTATTCCTCGCACTATATTGCTCAATACATCACATTCACTAGACATTCTTGAAGTAATGACTGTATACATCGCGCCTATATGCAGGACTTCTACAGATGCTAGGAGGGGTATGAGGCCAAGGCGACCTCCATCTCTGAATTGAAGAAGCTGCCAAGAAGCTCATGAAGGACATGCACTACGAGGCGTGCGTCCAGGCCATCATCGACTACTATGCTCAATACAGAGGGATGAAGGTTAAAAAAGAAGAGGCAAGAACAATGAACCTGAACCGGGAACAATTCTTGAAGGTAAATATAGAACATTAATACTTACTTTTTATGAGATTAATTACGTTTAATTTCATTTTTTTCATATGTCATACACTTGATGACGTAGGTGCCTCCGTACTGGTGCGCCCAGCATACCTAGTGCTTGTTATACATGATGGACAAGTGGTTGGAGTCCGAGTGGGTGGAGATGCACAACGCTTGCCAGGACCGGCGTTTGCTGATGCCAGGTGCATCACACCATCAAGGCAGCTGGAGCCTCGACGAATACAGGAAAAAATGGGTACGCGAAGTCTTTTCTTTATTCTAATGCTCAATTATGTATAATTTCTAATCATTTTGTATTTTTGCCGCAGTCGTCGTCACATGGTGGCCATCCTTGCTCCCAGTTCAAGGCATGTGTTCTATCCAAAAAGGGCAAGGCGACGACAAACATCGACTTCAACCCGGAGGACCCGCTCGAGGTGTACAACGATCCCAGCATCCATAGCTGCGTCACTGAGTACACAGTGATGGCAAGGGAGGATAATGGGCCAGAGTTTGATTCGAGCACCCATGATCTTGATGGAGAAATAGAGCTGAGGGTGGGAGGAGGCAAGAAGCATGGCCGATACTGGATTGACGATAGTACAATCGACACGACCTCTACTCCCACTCTCTCCCAGATCCGAGCAAGGAGCACGAGCTTGAGCCCGGTGATACGCCCATGGCCAACCACTACACATTTCCAGATGGAGGCTCTCCAGGTTATTTCTGTTTTATTCATCGTTCATTGATTGTTACGTACTTTAGCTTTGTATTGTAACATTGGGATGGAATATTATAGGCCTGGGTGGAAGCAGAAACGAAGCAACGGGAGGAGATGGAGCCGAGGATGGAGGAGATGATTTAGTAGAGGGTGGCGAACGAGCAGCAGAACATGGAGGAAGAACAATGGCTGACGATGGAGCATATGATTCAGCAGAGGATAGAGGCCGAGCGGCAGAGGATAGAGGAAGAAAATCGGTTGAGGATGGACCAAATGTTCCAATACATGTAGAATTTGCATTGAGTATGGGTCAACCTTTGCCACCGCCACCAATGCTATTCCCTCCACCTCAGCCACCCACAACTACTCCTATGAGTCACTTGACACCTTATACTGCAGATTGAATACTTTGACTTAGAGAACTTTAGATGTTAGCTAAAAATGACTTAGAGAACTTTAGATGTTAGCACAAAATGACTTAGAGAACTTTAGATTGAATACTTTGCATGTTTTTTGTGACTAGGTAGAGATGTAGAGTCATGGGTAGTCTTGATGCTTTGTTTAGATAGGTTTTGGTCCACGAGTCGGCTGGATGATACTAGGCATGTGCATTTGCAATATTGCAACTAAACTCTTAATATTAGCTTGGGCTCCATAGTTCTTTGTTTTGTGTAGAATTAAGTGCAATCTCCATGTGTCAAGGAACCTTAGATATTAAGTGCATCACATATAAATATCAATCTTGTCTAACACATGCAATCTCTTCTCTTTTGTGCAGAATCAATCGGCGACATCAAATAATCAGCCTCAAGACCCGGATTTGTCGCAGTGGTTCCAAGGGCCTCCGAAGTGATTGCATTTGCATTTGTGGCTTATTGTGACTTAGTTGTGACTTGTGATGATGGTTTATTGTGAATTGTGATGATGGTTTATTATGCCTGTGACATATAATTATGCATGTGATGATGGTTTATTGTGAATTGAGAGGGGTCCGCTATACGTGACAGATGAGTAAAAAAGGGGGTATTGGTCGCTTTGTCGAGTGTAACACTTGGCAAAGAGAGTCGTTGCTGAGTGTCAAGACAAAACACTCGGCAAAGAGGCTAATTTCTGTTATTCTGGGAACCTTCTTTGCCGAGTGTTTTGGCTTTCCCGAGTGTATTCTAATGCACACTCGGCAAAGTGACCATAAAAATCTGGCCGTTGCGTGCTTGTTTGCCGAGTGTATTGGGCACGACACTCGGCAAAGTGGCTAAACTTTTCCAAGTGTTTTGGGCTTGAGACTCCGAGTGTTTTTCTGTCGTGCACTCCGCAAAAGCGTCGTCACCGTGCCATCACGTTAACTTTTTTTTGCCGAGAGTTTATTTTTGCCGAGTGTTTATTGACACTCGGCAAAAGGCTTTGCCGAGTGCCCGATGATTGACACTTGACAAAGAGCTCTTTGCCATTAAAATGTACGCCGTGTGCTCTTTGCGGAGTGTTACACTCAGCAAAGCCTTTACCGAGTGTTTTTGGGGCTTTGCCGAGTGCCCCTGGCACTCGGCAAAGCTACTATAGGGGCACTCGGCAAAGCTACTGTATCATGTAGTGCCTGTTAATCCTCACTAGATACACTAAAAAAGATAAATACTAAAACTTTCCACATCTTATCTTATCTTACTACTAGCAAATATGCCGGTCAATTTCAACGGTAGAAAAAAACAATCATATATTCGTACCCACCTTTAATGTAAACCCTTAGATAACCAAGTATCTTTAAATCTAACGATCCATATCAATTTACCGGTGGGCCACCTGCCGTCTTACATCACCAATGTTTACGTTTACGCATTCCTGCCGAAGTATCGAAAGCTTCCGGCGTTTTTTTTCACCCACGCCATAGCATACCCACCCTCTGTACCCGCCCGCAATTTCCTCCCGCTCCTATAGACCTCGCGTTGATGTCCTACCCGACCTACCCTATAATCCCCATCGCACATCCATCACCATCCACCCTGTGCCGCCACAGCTGAGGACCTAGGCCAGGGCCTTCTCCTTCACGCCAACGCCCAACCGCCGCCGGCTGGAGGAGCGGCTCGTGCTCCTGGGAGGCCGCCTCGGTGTCGGGTCCCAGCCAGTGGCCGCCCCATCCCCGGCCGCGGCCAAGATCCACGAGGACGAGGAGGTGACGACCACCAACGCTCCGCCGACAGCAGCAGCGGCATCGCTCCTTCCGCGCCCCCGCCGACGCCGCCTCCGTCGAGAGTTGACACTAGTGGGGTGTATTGGAATTGATGACGATGCTCTTGGCAGTCTTCAGAACTAATACAGGTGAGGTACTCACGATAATTTGCCATTTTTATTGATTTGCTTGTTACGAGCAATCACACATCACATTCATTTGAAACGCTATGGTAGTATTTTCTATTTGATCTTACACTGTTAGGAACTTTGTAGATGCCTTATCTGCTAAAATATGTATTTTTGACAATTCACCCAAAAAAAGTGTTTGATAGAAGCACCAAGCTCCGCTTATTACTGAATTCGCATGCAACCGTTGCAGGTGCTTGATCTGTCTCGGTGTCAGAATACCACTCACTACCGGAAACAGTAGTTTTGCCGTGTGCCACGGGCACTCGGCAAAAGATTTGCCGAGTGTCACACTCGGCAAAGAGCACACGGCATCTACAGTACCGGCAAACAGCAGCTTTGCCGAGTGTTTTCTGTCGGGCACTCGGCAAAGACTTTTCCGAGAGCTGAAAACAACACTCGGCGAAAAAAGTACGTGACGGAGTGGAAACGGTTACGGCAGGTTTGCCGAGTGTCAAACATTAGGCACTCGGCAAAGTTTGCCTTTTTTCCGTGTGTCAAATTTTGGGCCCTCGGCAAATCTGGTCTTTTTGCTGTGTGTCAAAGTGTGAACACTCAGTAAAGATTGCTTTTTTGCTGTGTGTCAAAGATGAGGCACTCGGCAAAGTGACTCTTTTGCCGTGTGTCAAAGTATGGGCACTCGGCAAAGACCGTTCCAAAATCCACAGAATTTGGCTTCTTTGCCGAGTGTTATAGGGCAGACACTCGGCAAAGATGCCATTTTAGTCCCAGAACGCACATAATTTTGCCACGTGTCCACTTTGCCGGGTGTTTTAGACATGGCAGTCGGCAAAATGCCTCTTTGCCGAGTGTTACACTCGGCAAAGCTGCCACAAATAATCAGTTTATTAGGTTCGTTCACAGCCACGTACCACATTCAAATAAACATCACATCCATCACAGATAGTTCACAATAGGCATCACAGGCAGTTCATATAGATATATCGACAACACATAGATGCAAATAAACTTCAGAATCCACAAATAGTAGTCACATGTAATCCACAAGTAGTCACACATAATCCACAACCACAAGTAGTCATAGCTCATTCACAACCAGAAGTAGTCACATGTAATCCACAAATGCAAATACAAATAAAATCACAAGTACTTAGGCCACGAGTTCACTGCGACCGGGCTTCACTTAGGCCACGAGTTCCACTGCGACGGGGCTGGGGCATGAGGCTCATTCGATGCCGCCGATTGATGCTGCATAAAGGAGAAGGGATTGGCATGTGTGAGACAAGATTAAACAACACTAGTAGTCTCATTCGATGACGCAACGGAATCACAATATTACAAATTACAAAAAACAAAAACCCAAATCCTTCATACAAATAGACTGGTGATGACATAGCTTTGTACCACTCAAATGAAACTTTACATGACAATCCAGACACAGAAAAATTTGAAGTACAACTGAACTGTCTATATTGCTATTATGGATTCTTGTTCACTGACAGATATGTTTCAGTCTTTCAGACACTAGGAATTAAAGATGGTACCAGTAGCAATTGAAATACAGCATTACTGGTGAGGGGATGAGAAGCAGTGCATATGAAATTCTGCATTTTGCTGCAAGTTGTTTCTAAGCTATGCTAGAGTTGTCCCTAAAAGTTCACAGAAAGTTGTCTTGATGGCTTGATGCTTGACGTTCTCCAAAAGGAAAAGAATATGCATTTTTCCATACATTAGGCAGCTGGCCCCACTTGCTAGCAATTTCTAATATAAAAGAATCCAGGGGGAGATTCATGCCACGGCCTAACTCTTAATAGTCACAATGGAATATTCATTAAGATGGTAGGAAGTACTAACTATGCAAGGGGGCTGTTGTCAGCATTACATTGTAGATATATAGTTTTGTATACTGATTAGGATAGCATACTGAAAACCATGGAAATAACAGGATACTCACAATACAAAAAAACTGAAACACACTAATATGAGGAACAAACTAAAAAAAGACATTTTAAATAACTGGCAATCTCTAGATGACATTTTGAATAACTTTACTCTCTTTCAAAGGATGCAAAGTAAGATTGATTCTGCATAAACTAGATTATAAGGTTGCAAAGTGACTCACAGTGCCTGAAACATTATTAGGAGCAGGAGGAGGAGGCGCTGGAAATGGTGGTGGAGGTTGACCGATTGCATCATAAACACCCCTCATATATTCAAACATCTGTAGCTCCATCCTCTGCCGCTCTGCCACCATCTCTGCCTCCATCCTCTGGCGCTCTGCCTCCATCTTCACCTCTAGCTCCTCCCGGCGCCTCGTTTCTTGTTCTAGCTGAGCCTATAATATTTCATCCCAATGTTACAATGCAATGCAAAAGTATGTAAAAATCAATGAACGATGAATAAAACAGAAATAACCTGGAGTGCGTTCATCTGGAACCGTGTAGAGTCCGGCCGTGGGCGTATCGCCGGACTGGAACCCGTGCTCCGTGCTCGAATCTGGGAGAGAGTGGGAGTACTAGCCGTGTCGATGGTGCCGTCACCAATCCAGAACCGGCCATGCTTTTTGCCTCCTCCCGCCCTCATGACCACTTCTCCATCAAGGTCATGGGCGCTCGGATCGTACTCTGGGCCACGGACCTGCCTTGCCATCGATGTGTATCCTTTGAGACGGCTGTGGACGGACTCGTTGCTGTACGCTGAGGGTGGGTCCTCCGGGTTGTAGGCGACGTCGGACGTCGCCTTCCCCTTGTGGGCCAAAGCATATGCCACGAACTGGGTGCAGGGCTGGCCACCATGTGACGCCGACTACAAAAAAAGCAATATGATTAGAAATTATGCAGAGTTGAGCCTTAGAATAAAGAAATGAATTCGCGTACCCATCTAGCCGCGTATTCTAAGAGGTTGAGGTTGCCTTGATGGTGTGTTGGACCCGGCATTAGCAAACGCCGCTCTCGGCAAGCGTTGTGATTCTCCTGCCACGCAGGGTCGCACCACCTTTCCACCATCTGGGCCCAGCACTGCGTATCGTAGGCGCACCAACACGGAGGCACCTACGTCATCAAGTATATGACATATAAGAAGATGAAATTAAGCGCAATTAATCTCAGAAAAAATAGGTATTAATGTTCTATATTTACCTTCATGTATTGTTCCGAGGTCAGGCTCATGGTTCTTGTCGCCCTTTTAGGGATCCTCTCTCTAAGAAATTCCGTGAGGTATTGGATCACGGCCTGGATGCGCGCCTCGTAGTGCATGTCCTTGACGAGTTTCTTAGCGGCTTGGTCAGCCACAACGTCCGCCTTAGCCTCGTATCCCTCCTCGCATCTAAAGAAATCCTGCATATAGACGCGATGTATGCGATGTATCCAGTCATTAATGTCCAATCAATGCGATGTATTGAGCAATGTAGTGCAAGAAAGACTTACACAAAGCTCGGCCTTGACACGCTGTGCCTTATCGGCGAGGAAGTGGATTATGCACGCTGTGCCTTATCAGCATAACGAGGAAGTGGATTATGCACGCTAGGAAGGTTGTCAGCATAGTATTTTGTTGTGAAGTTTGACACCTCCTCCAGAATGTATGCCTCTGCTATGGATGCTTCAATTTTGCATTTATTTTTACATTTAGTTCGAAGAACCTTTTGAAATCTCTCAATTGAATAGCACCAACGGCCCTGCACAGGCGCCCCCATTCGTGCCTCATACGAGAGGTGCAAAATCAAATGCTGCATCGGATTGAAGAAGCCAGGTGGAAAGATCTTCTTCAACTTATAGAGCAACACAGACGCTATTTTTTCCATGTCTGCAACCACGGTACGAGATAACTCCTTAGCATAAAGCTGGCGGAAGAAATTGCTCAACTCCGCCAGCACTATCCAGACATGCTCAGGGACATAGCCTCGAACCATCACCGACACTAGCCGCTCAAGCCATATGTGGTAGTCATGACTCTTGAGCCCGTTGATTCGCATAGTAGCTAAGTTCACTCCTGATAGGTACTGAACTATTTCAGTACGAGAGTTGGCCCGATCTTCACGACAGTAGGTCACGATTAAGATAACTTGCAACAAGGCAGCGAGGATAAAAGGGTAACTTGCTGAAGAACAGCGGAATAACTAGCTTTATACCTGGCCAAGGTTGGAGACAACCAAGCGACGGGGAGAGAAACACCAAAACCACAAAGACTTCGACTCGATCTCCGAACGACCGCAGAACCACAACCGGAGCTAATCCACACAAGGCGGGGCAGCTGTACTGGAACCCGCAAAGCACGAACTAGTGGATCCCAGAGGAATCTCTTCACAAGTCCAGGAAGAACAAGGAAGAACAAGGGTTTGAGTAAGCACTCGGCAGCTCAGCTGCAATATCACTAGAATTATCAAATCATCAAAAGTACTTTTCTAGTAGCCTAGAGGTAATATTTATACTATGAGAAGTCTCTAGATAGATGTGAACTGAAGAAGCCAGGTTGGGAGGTGGAAGGTCAACGGCCTAGAGCATTCACGAAGTGGTCTTCAGTTTCCGCGCGTCTTCTGGCTTCTGTGCAGTCTTTAATGTTTTGGTCATAACTCCTTCCTAGAATGTCCAAATGATGAACCGTTGGATGCGTTGGAAAGCTAACTTCATCATCTTTCCAACCATGTATGCTATGCACCACGAATTATTGTAGAATGGTACAGTTTTGCACGGGATCTTTAGCTTCATGCAGACTATTGAGCTTCGGAGCAGTCTTCACTAAAACTGGTCGGACGCCACACTGGACACTCCAAACTTGGTCGGCATGACAGCATTGGAAACTAGGCTTTAAGATCTCTCCAACAAGTACTCATTCACCTTCATAGCCTTTGGGAGACAAAAGATATGACTGTTTCTTCTAGATGGTTCTGTCATGCTGGGTTGACTCGAACGTAACTCTTCTCTCTGACCCATCCTTGATGTATCCTTATCTTCCTTCTCGGAGAACATGAGTAATAACAACATGCACGACTTAGGTAGCTCGAAATTACCGTCAATGTTTAATTGAAATTCACAAAGTAGCACGTGCACCTCTTGCTGTATCTTTTGGGCGCGGCTACGGATGATTGGTCTAGTAGGGACTTGGAGTGGTGTATCAGTTGGTGAGGTGGTCGGAGAGGTCGCCGAGGTCGGTGAAGTGGTCGGAGAGGTCGCCGAGGTGGTCGGAGAGGTCGCCGAGGTGGTTGGAGAGGTCCCCGACGCTGGCGTGGTCACATCATCCTCCCCCCTTGAGAAAGAGTCGTCCTCGACTCTTCCAATCCAAAGAATGGAGATAGGTCGGTCACATTAAAACTGGTACTCACACCATAAGTACTAGGCAGATCAATTTCATAAGCGTTGTCATTGATCTTGCGTAGCACTTTGAAAGGACCATCAGCTCGGGCTTGTAACTTGCTTTTGCGTTGTTCAGGAAATCTGTCCTTGCGTAGATGCACCCAAACCAAGTCTCCTGGTTCAAATAACACCTTCCTTCGACCTTTATTGGCGTGCTTCTCATACATCTTTGTCATCTTTTCAATGTTTGTCCGAGCTCTATCATGAAGGTTCTTGACAAACTCGGCTTGCTTGCTTGCATCGAAGTTTACACGTTCCTGCATAGGTAAAGGCAAAAGATCTATGGGAGCAGTGGGTTTAAACCCATATACAATTTCAAATGGACAAAATTTAGTGGTCGAGTGTACTGCCCTGTTGTATGCAAACTCGACATGTGGCAAACTTTCTTCCCAAAGTTTCAAGTTCTTCTTGAGGATAGCTCGTAGTAGCATTGATAGAGTACGGTTGACAACTTCAGTTTGTCCATCCGTTTGTGGATGACACGTCGTAGAGAACAGCAACCATGTTCCAAGTTTTCCCCACAAAGTTTTCCAAAAGTAACTCAAAAATTTGGTGTCACGATCAGAAACAATGGTTCGTGGCACTCCATGTAGTCGTACAATTTCTTTGAAAAACAATTCAGCGATATGTGAAGCATCATTGCTCTTGTGGCATGGGATAAAATGTGCCATTTTGCTAAAACGATCAACCACAACAAAGATGGAATCCCTTCCCGCTTGGTTCGAGGTAAACGAAGAACAAAATCCATGGAGATATCTTCCCAAGGCACAGTAGGGATAGGCAGAGGAGTGTATAATCCATGAGGGTTCACACGAGACTTAGCTTTGTGGCATGATTTGCAGCGAAGAACATGTCTCTCCACATCTCTTCTCATCTTTGGCCAAAAGAAGTGGTCGGTAAAGACTTGTTCTGTCTTCTTGGCGCCAAAATGGCCCATGAGTCCTCCTGCGTGGGCTTCCTGCACAAGTAAAATTCGAACAGAGCAATCTGGAATACATAGTTTGTTAGCTCGAAACTAAAACCCATTATGCACATGAAAGTTTTTCCATCCTTTGCCATCTCGACACTTGGAATATGGTTCAGCAAAATATGAATCAGTTGTATATAAACCTTTTATGTTTTCTAATCCAAGAATCTTAGTGTCAAGTTGGGTTAGCAAAGTGCGATGTCGAGACAACGCATCTGCTACAACATTCTCTTTTCCTTTCTTGTACTTGACAATATAGGGAAATGATTCAATGAATTAACACCATTTTGCATGTCTTCTATTCAGTTTCAGTTGTCCTTTAAGGTGTTTCAATGATTCATGATCTGAATGTATCATAAATTCTTTAGGAAAAAGGTAATGTTGCCAAGTTTCCAAACTCCGAACAAGAGCATATAATTCTTTATCATAAACTGAATAATTTAGAGTTGGACCACTTAGCTTTTCACTGAAGTATGCAATTGGCCTTAGTCCTTGCATGAGCACACCTCCAATCCCAACTCCACTTGCATCACATTCTATTTCAAATGACTTACCAAAATCTGGGAGTGCAAGGACTGGGGCTGTTGTTAACTTCATCTTCAATTCTTCAAATGCCTTCTATTGTGCTTCTCCCCACTTGAAGAACACTTCTTTCTTTGTCAGCTCATTGATTGGTGCAGCAATAGTGCTGAAATCCTTCATGAACCGCCGATAGAAACCAGCAAGTCCAAGGAAGCTTCTTACTTGGCTCATGTTCTATGGAGGCACCCTGTCCTATACATCCTTGATCTTTTCTTCATCTACCTCCACTCCTTGTCCTGTAACAACAAATCCAAGAAAGACTACCTTGTCGGTGCAAAAGGTGCACTTCTCAAGGTTAGCATACAATTTCTGTTCACGTAGGACAGCAAGCACACATTGGATATGTTCAACATGTTCATCAAGAGACTTGCTGTAAATTAAGATGTCATCAAAGTAAACGACAACAAACTTGCCAATGAAAGCTCTAAGCACATGATTCATCAATCTCATAAACGTACTTGGTGCATTGGTTAACCCGAAAGGCATTACCAACCATTCATACAACCCAAATTTTGTTTTAAAAGCTATTTTCCATTCATCTCCTTCTTTTATGCGAATCTGGTGATATCCACTTCTTAAATCAATTTTAGTGAATATGATAGCACCACTCAGTTCATCAAGCATATCATCCAGCCGAGGGATGGGGTGTCTATGCCTTATTGTAATGTTATTTATTGCTTGGCAATCCACACACATCCGCCAAGACCCATCTTTCTTAGGAACTAAAGGGACAGGAATAGCACAAGGTGACATACTTTCTTGTACGTACCCTTTTCTCATCAATTCTTCCACTTGTTGCTGAATCTCCTTGGTTTCTTCCGGGTTGGTGCGGTAGGCAGCACGGTTTGGAAGTGAAGCACCGGTCACAAGATCAATTTGATGTTCGATTCCTCTCTTAGGTGGTAGTCCCGGTGGCACTTCATCCGGAAAGACATCCTCATATTCTTGTAACACATCAAAGGCAACACTTGGCAGGGTACATGGTAAGTTGTTAGTAGAAAGAAGGGTGTCCTTGTACAGGAGTACGAAGAACATGGCATTGGGTTCACTCAATTCTTTTAGATCCCCTTTCCTAGCCATCATAACTAAACCCACTTTTCCCGGTGTCTTGGTTCTTTGAGGCTGTGGGGTTTTATTTGGCTTTGGAATCTCTCCCTCACTATTTTTGTGGGTCACTCGCAGGTGGTTCTCGCTCTCTCGCTGTTTCTTCTTAAGATCATCCTTCAAAATTTCCTCCGGTGTTAAAGGAAGCAAAGAAATTCGCTCTCCTTTGTACATGAAAGACAGCTTGTTGGTTCTTCCCAAGATCTGAACATCATGATCAAATAACCATGGCCTCCCTAGCAGCAGCTGGCATGCTTGCATAGGCACCACATCACATTCCACAAGATCATTGTACCGCCCAATGGAGAAGGGAACGGTCACAATGTTTGTTACACGCAGCATACCACAATCATTTAACCATTGCATCTTGTATGGAGAAGGGTGGCACCGCTGTTTCAGTCCCAATCTTTCAACTAATTCTCGACTGGCAATATTATTGTAGCTGCCATTGTCAACAATGATTTGACACAACTTGTCCTTGATCATGCCTCGGGTGTGAAAAAGATTGTGCTGCTGATTATTCTCTTCTTGGACAGCAGTAACACTAAGCACTCGGCTAGAAATGAAGCAATTGTTGTCTCCATCATCAGGTTGAATTTCATCACCTTGATTTTGCATAATTTCTTCATCATATATTGGAGCTTCTTCCTCGGGTTCGCTTTCAGATTCCCATTCACCTTGCTCATTTATAATCATGGTCCTTCGACTAGGACATTGAGCAGCAATATGTCCTCGACCTTGGCACTTGTGACAAACAATGCCTCGGGTATGGGAAGAAGCAGCAATTGATGCAACAGAAGAAGTTGCTATGCTTGCAGCAGGATATCGCTGTTCTTGCTGAATTGCAGGTGAAGAAGCAGTAGAAACCGTTGTCTTTGCAGCACCAATGGATGGAGAAGGCCTAGTAGCAACTCCTTGTGATCTTCCCCCACCAACAGAGGTACCGGGCTGCTGCCGACGCCATGGGGCTGAAATTGAATGGCTCCCATAAGGCCTTCTTCGTCCCTCTTGCTGAATTTTCCTCTCGGTGCGCATAGATTGATCAACAAGGTCTTGCAAATTATGATATGGAAACATCTCAACAAAACCTGAAATTTCTTCATTGAGACCATTCAAAAATCTTGCCATTTTTGACTCTTCATCTTCTCTAATTCCAGATCTCACCAAGAGTAACTCCATCTCCTTGAAGTAGTCATCAACAGATTTTGATCCTTGTCTCAATGTTTGTAACCTATTGCGGAGGTCACGCTGATAACTTGATGGTACAAAGCGTCTTCTCATCACTCTCTTCATCTCAGCCCATGTGTTGATAGGATCACGTCCAAACACACGTTGATTTTCTTGAACTTGGTTCCACCATGTGAGAGCGTAACCTGAAAACTCAACAGAAGCAAGGTTGACACGCCTCTGATCAGAAAGATTATGCACTCTAAAAATCTAATCACATTGCTCCTCCCATTCAAGATAAGCATCATCATTTTCTTTCCCTGAAAATTTTGGGACACTTAACTTTACACGAGCAATGCTATCCGGGTCATCTCTATTGTGACGACCACGATGATTTTCCCCATCACGACCAGCACCACGACGATGTTCATGTGGCTGTCCAAAATGCCCATGGTGACCAAAAGGATTTTCATTATCATCAAATCCCACCTCATACTCATCATGAACCTCATCTTCATCTTCAAATCGTACACGACGTCCATGTGCATGACGGCCACCACGCTGATTATCAAAACCTGCACGGCGACCACCACCTTGTCCTCCATGGCCACCATCGAAGCGATCAAATCCATGGCCAAAACCAGAATTCTCATCACCAGACTCCTCCCGGTGATTTTCTTCATGACAACGATGTGGTCCTCGGCCTCCTTCCGCGGGAAGACGAGCGTCAAGCATCCTCTCCATCGCCTCCACCAGCGAGTTTGCCATGTGGCGCACCTCAGCCCATGAGACAGGGGGCTCCCCATCTCCATGGTTTCCACCATGAACACTCGAATTGGATCCTGCCATGTTAGACTAGTTGCAAGAAAAAGTGGATTAGGTAAATTTGTGGAAACACTCGATCTCACCTCTTACTTACCCAAGTTCTTTCCTGATCTCAAAGACCGTGATGGTGCTGGTGTGGCAGCTTCAATGGAGGTGGTAGAGAGGTCGTAAGGATTACGAATCGAATGTCCCGGTTCAGGTTTTGGTGGAGCTATAGGTGGTTAACAAGTTGGGCTACGATACTGCCAACCGAGTGGTTTGATGGGCTCAAAGATACGACGTTGCTGCTAACAAGATTACCACCAATCTCAAATATGTAAACTGAAATTTTCAGCAATACACCGCAACACAGATCCTTCAAATTCTTTTCACTTCTCTTTTTTTATCTATATTTTTTTATAACACTGACATCGGTAACGAACGAAACAACTCAATTTATATATAAATGGTGGTGACTAGCAACTCGATGAACACAAAACACAACGTAACAGTACCGCGAAATGGTTATAGGTATTTTTTTTGTGTGGCTTTGGACTATAGGATATGAATAAACACAAATATATGAAATAGATTAAACAAGGATAACGATGTGCATGACGGCAAGACCTACCGTGTCAATCCGAAGCTCTGATATCAGATGATAGGTACTGAACTATTTAAGTACAGGAGTTGGCCCAATCTTCATGACAGTAGGTCATGATCAAGATAACTTGCAACAAGGCAGCGAGGATAAAAGGGTAACTTGCTAAAGAACAGCGGAATAACTAGCTTTATACCTGGCCAAGGTTGGAGGCCTCCAAGCGATGGGGAGAGAAACACCGAAACCACAAAGACTTCGACTCAATCTCCGAATGACCGCAGAACCACAACCGGAGCTAATCCACACAAGGTGGGGCAGCCGTACTAGAACCCGCAAAGCACGAACTAGTGGATCCCAGAGGAATCTCTTCACAAGTCTAGGAAGAACAAGGGTTTGAGTAAGCACTCGGCAGCTCAGCTGCAATATCACTGGAATTATCAAATGATCAAAAGTACTTTTCTAGTAGCCTAGAGGTAATATTTATACTATGAGAAGTCTCTAGATAGATGTGAACTGAAGAAGCCATGTTGGGAGGTGGAAGGTCAACGGCCTAGAGCATTCACGAAGTGGTCTTCAGTTTCCGCGCGTCTTCTGGCTTCTGTGCAGTCTTTAATGTTTTGGTCATAACTCCTTCCTGTGAAGTCCAAATGACGAACCGTTGGATGCGTTGGAAAGCTAACTTCATCATCTTTCCAACCATGTATGCTATGCACCACGAATTATTGTAGAATGGTACTGTTTTATCTTTAGCTTCATGCAGACTATTGAGCTTCGGAGCAGTCTTCACTAAAACTGGTCGGACGCCACGCTGGACACTCCAAACTTGGTCGGCATGACAGCATTGGAAACTAGGCTTCAAGATCTCTCCAACAAGTACTCATTCACCTTCATAGCCTTTCGGAGACAAAAGATATGACTGTTTCTTCTGGATGGTTCTGTCATGCTGGGTTGACTCGAACGTAGCTCTTCTCTCTGACCCATCCTTGATGTATCCTTGTCTTCCTTCTCGGAGAACATGAGTAATAACAACATGCACGACTTAGGTAGCTCGAAATTACCATCAATGTTTAATTGAAATTCACAAAGTAGCGCGTGCACCTCTTGCTGTATCTTTTGGGCGCGGCTACGGGTGATTCGTCCAGTAGGGACTTGGAGTGGTGTATCAGTTGTTGAGGTGGTCGGAGAGGTCACCGAGGTGGTCGGAGTGGTCCCCGACGCTGGCGTGGTCACATCAACTCCCCTCTTCAGATTCGCTGCATACCCATCAGGGAACATTAACGTTTGGAACCATTCTAGTACTTCCCTCCTTCGGGCCCTCGTTAGAACAAAATCGGCCTTAGGCTTTCTCCATGACTTCCCGTCTCTGGGAGGCGCCATGTCTAGCTTTGGTCTATTGCATAACCTCGCCTGATCCACTCTAGCCTTAACATTATCCTTTGTCTTATCAGGAATGTCCATGATTGTACCAAAATTTGCCTCGGCGATATTCTTTTCAGTGTGCATTACATCAATGTTATGTGGAAGTAGAAGGTCATCAAAGTAGGGGAGGTTCCACAAGCACGACTTGTGAGTCCATGCATGTTCCTCACCATATCCCAGAAAACGATCTCCTTGGTCATTGACCTCAAGAGCGTCTAACTGGGCATGAACCACGGCACCAATCATCATCTAGGGTGCAGGACCTTCAACTACTACATCTTTCGTAAAGTTCTTGATGTCTCGTCTGAATGGATGGTCAAGAGGGAGGAATTGTCGATGTTTGTCGAACGAAGAATACTTGCCACCCTTCGTCAACCAAATGAACATCAGAGACGCCTTACATACTGGGCATGGGAACTTCCTGTGAACACACCAGCCGCATAATATCCCATACGCCGGATAGTCATGCAAGGAGTACTGGTACCAAACATACATTTTGAAGTTTGTCTTTGTAGCTCGGTCGTATGTCCATACCCCTTCCTCCCAAACATGAATCAAATCATCAATCAGAGGCTCCATGTACACAATCATATTATTCCCTGGGTGTTTAGGAATTATCAACGATAAGAATATGTTCTGTCGTTGAAAGAGGACGGTAGGGGGGAGATTGAGAGGGATAACGAACATGGGCCAACAAGTGTATGAGGCAGCCACCATTCCATATGGATTGAACCCATCTGTTGCCAGTGCAACACGTACATTAGAGCCTCTAGAGCTTTCTCATGATGAATCATATCAAACCTTCTCCATGCTTCACCATCGGATGGATGCACCAGCTTCTCAGGATTGTATCGACGTCCGTATTTGTGCCATGTCATCTGTTTTGTGGATTCCTCAGTCATATAAAGACGTTGGATCCTCGATATGAATGGAAGGTACCGTAGGATCTTCACGGGGATGGCGAGCTGCCTCTTCTGACCATCATCAGAGTCTACCTCCAGGAACCTAGACGATTTACACTTCACACAGTACTTAGCTTCCGCATGTTCTTTCCTAAATAAGATGCATCCCTTCGGACAAGCATGTATCTGCTCATATGGCATCTTAAGTGCACGAAGGAGTTTCTGTGCCTCATACATGCTCTTTGGCAGGATGTGACCATCCGGGAGCAGACTACCAACAACTGTCAGCATAACATCGAAGGCTTCTCGACTCAAGCTAAATTAGGAGTTTACGGCCATTAGGCGTGCAATGGCATCCAGTTGAGAAACCTTGGCATGCCCGTGAAGGGGTTGCTGTGCCGCAGACAACATATCGTAATACGCCTTTGTGGTTGGCTCTGGCTCCTCCTCCCTACGTCCTTCATCGAAGTGAGCTTCATGATAGTCATTTAACATGTCTCCTACCCCGGCATCAGCATCATAATCCTCGATGCGTTGTCTCACGACCTCGTCTCTCACACGATCGGATTCACCATGGTAGATCCACCAGGTATAGGCCGCCGTAAATCCATTCTTGCAAAGATGTTTACCCTTGACCACCATTGTTTGTCGACGTGTGTTTGCACAAATGCTGCAGGGACACCAAGTGCCACGCGCTCCTTTAACCCTTGCAAAAGCTAGTTCCAAGAAAGTATCGGTCTTCGCAATCCATTCATCAGTCATCGAACCCTGACTAGAGCGGCCCGTGTACATCCACTCACGGTCATCCATCCTCTAACATATCACCAAGTAATATAAAAATCAATTACATCTACAGGTTGCTATACTGTCTAATAGGTGAAGATAGGTCCTAATCCCACCCGAGGATGTGTAGATGGGGTTAGTTTCCATGCTCTACTCCTATCCGAGACAGAATTTCGGCAGCACCTCTCCACTGTTCTCCAAATACACGTCCTGGCAGGGAGATTGTGTATTCGGAGAACAACAGGGAGATGCTGCTGAAACTCTGTCTCGGATCCGAGTAGAGCATGAAAACTAACTCCATCTACACATCCTTCGGGTGTCCAAAAAATGTGGACAATTCGAAACAAATACGGTTATAGATATGCAAAGATCTGCATATTTCCAACCGTATCTCTTTCGAACGGGAGACGCCTAGCTAGGTTACGTGATATACGAACATGATATGGAAAGAGAGGTGTAGGATGCCTCACCTTGCTGTCCTGCAAAGTGACGAGTCGAGGACGGTGGGGAATGATCCTTGCAATAGCCTCTCCTGCAACAAACGAACATAATAGTGTCAATTGTAAATTTCGGCTATTGGACGGAAAAAACAAGTCACATGCATTTAAGTAGGGCGTTCCGTGGCAGAGCAATTTTAGATGGTGACACGCGGGACATAAAGTTTATGCAATTTCGACGAATCTTACAAGCCTTCATGATTGATTGTTCAGATAATTCGGCTTGAAATTTGTTGGGATTTTTTTTTCTTGGGGAAGACTAATACGAACCAGTAGTTCGTGCAACCATTGCGGTCACAATCCGGCTTTATAGCAACACAGAAATGCCTCCTCGTACGTGCGTGCACTTGGGGATGGACTGGAATTAGAATAATAGTTCCCACACAGACACAGCCTGCCATGGAATTGCTTGCAGTGCTAGCTGCTCGCAGGCAGATTCTCTCACCTCTCTAGCTAGCTGGCCATATCCATATGCACCAAGCGATGAGAAATTCTTCTGCATATTTGCACTTGCCTGCCATCCTATCCTAGCATCTATCTATCAATTGTGTCAATGGATTAGCAAATGCACATAGAAACTTTATATATACGACCTCCTACATTTTATTTTATCTTTCTTTTTCCACAATTGCTAATTCACTGAAAATATATACGACCTCCTTGCTAATTCACTGAGGCCACCTGACCACCCGGCCGGGCAGGCGCCCGTTCGCAGGGAGGCTGCAATCAGAGATGCAAGAAAAACAAAATCACCAAGGATCATATTATTCCCGATAAAATATCGACCACGGAGGTAAAAATTTTCACAAGTATATAACACAATCACCAAGGATCATATTATTCCTGGTAAAATATCGACCACGGATGTAAAGTTTTTCACATGTATATGTCCTGATGCCAATAACCTCGAGAACAATCCAAATTGCTAGCTATGCTACCGTCAATGAACTAAAACAAATCCCATTCAGTTTTGCAAAGGCTCTCCTGTCAGAAAGCAAGTTTGGCACCAGTGGCACCGACCAGTGGAGGTGGCGAACCAGGGTGGTGGCGGCGTTGAGCTTCCACGGCGGCGCGGGAGGCCAGCAGGGTCGCGGGGACGGCGCGCGGGAGGCCGGCGTGGACGCGCGAGGCCAGGAGAGGGCACCGGGCGCCGGCCAACGGGGGGTGCCGACCGCCGGGCACGCGCAGGGCTAGAGCGGACGGCAGCGGTTGCGGCGTCGGGCTTCCAGGGCGCGGGCGGCGTCGAGCTTCCACGGTGGCTCAGGAGGCCAGCAGGATCGCGGGGACGGCGCGCGGCAGGCCGGCGTGGACGCGCGAGACCGGGAGAGGGCACCGGGCGCCGGCCAACCGGGGTGCCGGCCGCCGGGCGCGCGCAGGGCCGGAGGGGACGGGTGTGGGCAGGCGGCACCGGGGGCTGCTGTGGGCGGGCGCGGGACCAGCGGCGTCGACGGTGTGGGCGGGCGGCGGCGCGCGACACCAGCAGCGCCGGGGGCTGGTGTGGGCGGCGGCGGGGCCGGCCGGCGGTGTGGGCGGGCGCGGGCGCGCGGCTGTGTGTTTGACTGTGCGTGTGTGTGCGGCCAGGTGGGGATTGGGGTGGTTACAAGGAAGGTTTGCCGAGTGCCCCCGATCTAACACTCGGCAAACCCCCAATTTGTTTTTTTCATTTTCAATAACTAAACTGCTCGGTGGGGCCGTGAAGGGGTTTGCCGAGTGTCCCAGGTATGACACTCGGCAAAATTGAGATTTGCCGAGTGCCATATATCGGGCACTCGGCAAACTGATTTGATTTTTTCATATGCCTATTCATTATTTTATTTTATTATTTTTGTGTAATATATTTTTTATTTCCTATGATTACTGGACTAGATATTTAAAGCATCACTTACATCACAAATCCATCAAGATTTATATTACAGATGTTACAATAATGTATATGTCATTACAATAATGTATATTATACTACGATAGAAGTTTCGTCATCTCTGGATCTATACTACTCTTATCCTTGGCTTGATCAATGCTGAAAGATACTCTTTTACTCAAGACATCGTCCATGGCGAAGGATGCTAGCTTGTCTTGTAGTTCTTTGATCTCGAAGTCTAATAGCTTTTGGGGTTTTAAGTTTCTCACGCTATCGTTGAAGTAAGATGACATCAACATGCACAAGTGTTAGACAAAACAGTAGTGTGTTTTATTGAATTAACCGATATACATAAAATGAGAAACATACACACCATTTTATTTCCTTCCATTGTGCTCTCATTGAGGTACTAATGCATTGCCCACATCACATAGAACCCGCATTTGTTGTTGGCTATTAACTGTTCTAGGGATATGTGTTTCCATATAATGAGCCTCGAAATGGTTCTTCCTGTGCCCATCTATATTTTTCTTGACTCAGCGTGACACTATAAAGTGTGAAAGGCGGTGAAATTAGAATGTGCTATGTGATTAGAAAATTATATGTTACTAGCTTCACTTACTTAGCACCATGAGTAGGTCATTGATCTGAGAAAGTTCTCTTCGAGTCGCACACCTGGACATGTGATTGTGCAAGTTTGATATCTATGAGGACGTATTGAAAACTGCACTCACAAACTTCCAATGCTAATCAGGCCTAGTTAACAAATAACATTAAAAAAAATAAGAAGCACCTAGCTAGGCCCATATATCGGGCACTCGGCAAACTTATTATTTCATGCAATACCACATCTTAACATGTTGTATGTACCTACCAAATGGATCCAGAAATATATCAATTCTTAACATGGAGTACCACATGTTGTATGTGGAGAGTAGAAAAAGTTTCAAGGTCAGGTGTGAAAAAAAACTTATTATTTCATGCAGTTGTAGCTCAAATTCAATGTATGTCAATTAAAATTCTATAATTGCACTTAACAAATTAAAATTATCGAACGGATCCAAAAATTTATCAAAATTACACATGGATCAATCTATGTTCTCTATTGCCTATACAAAAAGTTCTGAAGTCAAACCTCAATTCGACCGTCACTTTGAATCCAAATCTTACCGGATCATTCTCTACGCTACGATTCTTCTTCTGAGAAACTTGGGATTGTAAACATCGTACGTGACAGATTGTCCGAAACCTTCTCAATTTTTTACCATAGCCTCCACGTATGATATCATGAGATTTTGATAAATCTCATGACTTTCAGACTTTGTTTGCTTTTTTTAGAATTTAAAAACCATTCGTCCACACGTTCGTGGTCGGGTTTCGTGAACAAGATGTTCAAAAATTCTTTTCATTTCCCAAGCAAGGCCTCAAAATGGACTCAATAACATGAATATCATTTTTCCACTCATTTTATTCCATTATTTGAATCACTTGCAGTTAAAATTTGACTTATACCAAAAAATTCCTCTAAACACAATAAATTAATTAAATATATCAAACGGATTCAGAAATATACAAAAATTTAACATGTAGTAACACATGTTGTATGTGGATGGTAGAAAAAGTTTGGAGGGCAGGAGAGGAAAATAAGTTTCGTATTTGCCGAGTGTTGGGGAAAAACACTCGGCAAACTTATCATTTTGCCGAGTGCTGGCTAAAAACACTCGGCAAACTAATCATTTTGCCGAGTGCTGCGGCAAAACACTCGGCAAAGTTGCACTTTTGCTAACGGCCGGCACGCCGTCAGACGGCCGTCGCACCTGCCGGTCACGTGATATGAGTTTGCCGAGTGTTAATTTATTGCCGAGTGTCGGATTGTGGTTTGCCGAGTGTCTTATATTCTACACTCGGCAAATCTGGTTTTTTACCGAGTGTAATATGTATGCCGAGTGTCTTATTAACTACACTCGGTAAATTAGCTCTTTGCCGAGTGTCCGATTAATTGCACTCGGCAAATCAATAAACACTCGGCATATTTATTGTTTCCGGTAGTGACTGATGTGGGAGTTTCATCCATACTGAAGTCAATACCCAATCTACTGGAACCGGATCTTTCATACTGATGTCCTGTAAGTAGTTAATCATCTGGTTGTATTATTGTATCACCTTGGCATAACTTGAGCCCCTTTGCAGCTTAATTAATATCCTTCATGTATCAGGTTACTCCTATGGTGAGAAGCTTCCAAAAGATTCCTAAATTGGTGAGAAGCTTCTAGAAGATTCCTAAATTGCGGACCCTGAAGTTGGAAGGCTGCAAATTCATGACCGATGGACTAAAATCCATTGGAACCTCTTGTGTGTCTTTAAGGGAGTTATTAAGTCTGAGCAAGTCCTCTGGAGTGACGGATACAGAACTCTCTTTTGCTGTGTCAAGACTAAAGAACCTGCTGAAGATGAACATTACTTGTCGCAATATCATTGATGTTTCACTAGCGGCCATAATTAGTTCATGCACTTCCCTCATCTCTCTGAGGATGGTGGAGTCTTGTAGCCACGTTTCCATTGGAACACTCCGACTGGTCGGGAAACACTGTTCTCACTTGGAAGAGTTGGACCTTACTGACAGCGACTTGGATGACAAAGCTACTTAATACTGAACTGGCTACTGAATTATTCTTTGCCAAATGGACATAAAGTTGACTTTGAATATTCTTTTGTGCAGGATTGAAAGCTCTTTCCAGATGCAGCAAACTTTCAAGTCTAAAAATTGTCATTTGCTTGAAGATAATTGATGAAGGTCTTACCCACATTGGAAGGTCCTGCCCAGAACTCCGCGGCATTGAATTTGTACAGGTCATTATTAGACATGCCTCGTGGTTGTTTTCTTTGTTTGGTTCTTTGTCAGTAAGCTAACTTATATTTTCTGATTCAGGTGTGGAGGCCTGAGTGATGATGGAATTATTCAAATTGCCCAGGGTTGTCTGATGCTAGAGTCTATCAGTCTATCCTACTGTACAGAAATAACAGATCGTTCACTGATTTCACTCTCAAAATGCGCAAAGCGGAATACTCTGGAGATTCGTGGCTGCCCCAGGGTTTCATCCATTGGGCTCTCAGACATTGCGATGGCGTGCAGGCTACTTTCCAAGCTTGATATTGAGAAATGTTTAGAGATTAATGATGTGAGAATGCTTTACACTAGTAGAGAACAGACCTTTGATCCTCGGCCAAAATAGGCTCTAGTCCCGGCATTTTTTGCGCCCGGGACTAGAGATACCTTTAGTCCCGGTTGGTGGCTCCAACCGGGACTAAAGGTCCCTCCCAACGGCTACTGCGCCAGACAGAGGTGGCAGGGACCTTTAGTCCCGGTTGGAGCCACCAACCGGGACTAAAGGTAGACTTTTACTCCCGGTTGGTGTCTCCAACCGGGACTAAAGGTCTCTGCCACCTCTGTCTGGCGCAGGAGCCGTTGGGAGGGACCTTTAGTCCCGGTTGGAGCCACCAACCGGGACTCAAGGTCCCCCATTTATATATCGGTCGTCTCCTTCTTCCTCCCCGAGCCCGAGCTTAGCACATTTTGAAGCTCACCGCACTAGTGTTCTTGCTTCCTCCCTCCATTGTTCCTCCATCCATTCTTCGATTCCTCCGTCGATTTCTTCGATTCCTCCGTCGATTCTTTAGTTGTAAAGGTTACAAATCTCATACTCTCATTTTTCACCATTGTCTTATCTCATTTTGTTCACTATATATATATGGTTCTTTATTGTGGTTTTTTTCATTTGTAAGCAATTTTAGCTCAAAATCACTTCAAGCTTGCATATTTACATGAAGGAAGGTTAAAGTAGCTATTAAAAACTAGTATTCACCGTTCATTTGTAGCATGCATATCACACTTCATTGTTTAGAGATATAGAGAATTTTAGAGTTTTTTTAATTTTATTTGTTTATAAAATGAGAAATTTATAGTGTATTAAAAAATGAGTATAGGGACTAGTGCCTCCGACTGGTATGACAGATGCAATGCAAGGCCGTGCAATAGAAAGCAAATCCGTTCTCTTTTGACGATACGCCCGAACAGCCGGGCCTAACAGATTTGGTGGTTGAACGGGTCCGTCGGCCGTCGCCGTGCGACTGTACGACAAAGAACGGCATCGATCGACCATAGTATTTTATTGTCCGGAGTCCGGTCTGGGGTGCAATGCAACGCAATCACAATTGACAATGCGTTGCTAGGTCAAAATATGGTCATTCCTATGGACTCCGCGACTAAACATTTTATTTTAACTTTTTATGAAATGAAAAACTTAGAAAATAGTTAGAAAATTATAGAAAATCCGTACTAGTTGAACTTGCGGACCGTGTTCAGCTCGGTGAGCATGTTCTCTGCCGAGCAGTAACGGACATCAAGGAGGAGCTTTGATTCTACGAGGGAGAGCGACAACGGCCATGGAAGACCGTGTTCCCTTCCTCGTAGAATCGGAGCTCTTCCTTGACCAAGTACGGTGCCGTCCGGTGGAGAAATGCTCGCCGAGATGATCACGTAAGCAAGGTCAACTAGTACGGATGGTTATTTATTAAAACGTGTTTTTGAGCTATAAATCCTGCTGGCCGTCTTCTTCCCCCCGAGCCCGCCCGAGAGCTTAAGTTCAAATTTAAGCAGTGTTCTTGCTCTTTCTCCATCCATTCTTCGATTCCTCCTTCGATTTCTTCGATTCCTCCGTCGATTCTTTGGTTCTAAAGGTTACCAACTTCATACTCTCATGTTTCATCATTGTCTTATCCCATTTTGTTCACTATATATATATGGTTCTTTATTGTGGTTTTTTTTATTTGTAAGCAATTTGAGCTGAAAATCACTTCAAGCTTGCATATTTACATGAAGGAAGGTTAAAGTAGCTAGTTGAACTAGCGGACCGTGTTAATTTTGGCGAGCATGTTCTCTGCCGAGCGGTAACGGACGTCAAGGAGGAGCTTTGATTCTACGAGGGAGAGCGACAACGGTTGTGGAAGACCGTGTTCCCTTCCTCGTAGAATCGGAGCTCTTCCATGACCAAGTACGGTGCCGGTCGGTGGAGAAATGCTCACCGAGATGATCACGTAAGCAAGGTCAACTAGTACTGATGGTTATTTATTCACACGTCCCGATATCGTCGCAGTAGTCTGTCAATCACCGTACCCAAACATAGTATATATATAAATATAAACGATAATCGATTGTTATGTGTGTACACTCCCATTCTTCTGTTAATTTGCGGAAATATCATGTGAATTACTTACCTGCCGCAGTAAAAGACGAGAACACAATGACCATTAAAAATATCATTGTTTAGAGATATAGATAATTTTATAGTTTCTTAATTTTATTTGTTTATAAAATGAGAAATTTATAGTGTATTAAAAAATGAGTATAGAGAGTAGATGGCAACTGCTTCTGGGTCCTCGGCCTCTCATGGGTTTCCAAAGCGACTTAGGCCGGGCCTCCCTCTCATTCCATGCGGCAAGTGTCGTGATGAGACGAAGATTGTGATGGAGTACCGAGTGAAGGAGGGTCCCAACAAGGATCGTATCTTCTACAAGTGTCCGGATCGCAATGTGAGTTATTTTATCGTATTTAATGATTATGGTTAGTTTATACCTATTTTCATGATGGTTGTGATTAAAGTTCTAATTTTTTGTTTTAATTTCAGTGGGATGGCAGTGGACGATGTTCAGGCTTCTACTGGGAGGAAGAGTATGTTGAACTCGTGCAAAAATATCTTGCACAACAGGCAGATACGGCGGCTAATGAGGTAGTGATCCAACCGAAGAAGCCCAAAGATGTTGCACAATCGAGGGATCTGTCTGTTTTAGTTGAGATTGGTCGCGAAATCCTTATGCTCCTGAAATGTATTTTAGCTTTAGTTCTTTTAGTGGTAGTTGGGATTGTCTACATTGTAGCGATGCTTTCATAAATTTGTACCTTTTGTGGTGGCACACATGTTGTATAAATAATTAATTATGATCTAGGTTTTAATATGGTATTTATGTCATGTAATGCAGATGAGCCGGCATTGGATGTACAATGCTGATCGCCGCTCCCAAGAGTTCATTGACGGCGTGCATTCTTTGTTACGTGCGGCCGAGGCAAACAAACGCGACGGTTTCATGTGCTGCCCATGTGCCATATGTAAGAATACAGTGGAATATCCTTGCTCAAGGACTCTTCATTCACACTTGTTCAAGTCGGGTTTCATGCCAAACTATATTTGTTGGACGAAGCACGGAGAAACCGGCGTTGTAATGGAAGAAGGTGAAGAAGAACAATGGGACAACAATGATATTATTCCCAATGGTGCGTGCTTCAATGATACTGCAATGGGAGAAGCTAAAGAAGAGGTAGCCACAGAAGATGAGCCTGCTGATGATCTTTGTCAGGTCATTTGTGACGCACAAAGAGAATGTGAAAGTGAAAAGGAGAAGATCAAGTTCGAGCGGATGGTAGAAGATCACAACAAATTGTTGTACCCAACTTGTGATGCAGGGCAGAAAAAGTTGGGAACCACACTAGAATTGCTACAATGGAAGGCAAAGAATGGTGTATCTGACAAGGGATTTGGAGAGTTACTAAAAATCCAAAAGAAGATGCTTCCGAAGGACAATGAATTGCCCGGCACTACCTACGAAGCAAAACAGGTTGTCTGTCCTATGGGGCTAGAAATCGAGAAGATACATGCATGTCCTAATGACTGCATCCTGTACCGTGGCAAAGAGTACGAGAAATTGGATGCATGCCCGGTATGCCATGCATCGCGGTATAAGATCAGGCGAGATGACCCTGGTGACGTTGAGGGCGAACGTCCGCGGAAGAAAATCCCTGCCAAGGTTATGTGGTATGATCCTATAATACCACACTTGAAACGTCTGTTCAGAAACAAAGAACATGCAAAATTGTTGCGATGGCACAAAGAAGACCATAAGGTAGACAATATGTTGAGACACCTTGCTGATGGGTCCCAGTGGAGAGCAATCGACAGAGAATTCCCAGAGTTTGTAAATGACACAAGAAACTTAAGGTTTGCTTTAAGTACAGATGGTATCAAACCTTTTGGAGAGCAGAACAGTAGTCATAGCACTTGGCCTGTTACTCTAAGTATCTACAACCTTCCTCCTTGGTTATGCATGAAGCGAAAGTTCATTATGATGCCTGTGCTCATCCAAGGCCCGAAGCAACCTGGCAATGACATCGATGTGTACCTGAGACCACTTATTGACGAACTTCTCATTTTGTGGAATAAAGAAGGTGTACGTGTGTGGGATGAGTACAAACAGGAACACTTTGACCTGCGAGCATTGTTGTTCGTAACAATCAACGATTGGCCTGCTCTAAGTAATCTTTCAGGACAATCAAACAAGGGATATAATGCATGCACACACTGCTACGGTGATATTAGAGGTGTATTCTTGAAAAAATGTCAAAAGGTCGTGTACCTTGGCCATCGCCGATTTCTTCCTGCAAATCACCCCGTAAGAAAGAAAGGCAAGCATTTTAAAGGGAAGGCAGACCACCTGACCAAGCCTCGCAACCGAACCGGTGAGGATGTACTCGATATGGTCAATGATGTGAAAGTCATCTTTGGAAAAGGACATGGCAGCCAACCTATTCCGAACGACGCTAACGGTCACGCACCCATGTGGAAGAAGAAGTTCATATTTTGGGACCTACCCTATTGGCAAGTCCTAGAGGTCCGTAGCTCGATCGACGTGATGCACCTGACGAAGAATCTTTGTGTGAACCTGCTAGGCTTCATGGGTGTGTATGGAAAGCCTAAGGACACATTTGAAGCACGACAGGACCTACATTGTTTGAGAGAAAGAGACAACCTACATCCAGAGAAGACAGATGATGGACGCCATTACTTACGTCCTGCCAGCTACACTCTAAGCAAAGAGGAGAAGGAAATCATGTTTGAATGCTTAAACAACATCAAGGTACCATCTGGATTCTCCTCGAATATAAAGGGTATTATAAATGTGCCAGAGAAGAAATTCTGTAACTTAAAGTCCCATGACTGTCATGTTCTCATGACGCAATTACTTCCAGTTGCATTAAGAGGAATTCTACCTCCAAATGTATGTCTAGCCACCGTGAAGCTATGTGCATTCCTCAATGCAATTTCTCAGAAGGCAATTGATCCAACTGATCTAGCTAGACTACAGAATGATGTGGTTCAATGTCTCATCAGCTTTGAGTTGGTGTTCCCTCCTTCCTTCTTTGATATCATGACACACCTCCTAGTTCACCTAGTCAAGGAGATTTTCATTCTCGGTCCTGTGTTCCTACACAACATGTTCCCCTTAGAGAGGTTCATGGGAGTCCTGAAGAAATATGTTCACAACCGTGCTCGCCCAGAAGGAAGCATCGCCAAGGGCTATGGAACAGAAGAGGTCATTGAGTTCTGTGTTGACTTTATTCCCGACCTTGACTCGATTGGTGTTCCTGAATCGAGACATGAGGGGAGACTAAGCGGAAAGGGGACACTAGGGAGGAAAACATATATTGGTATGGAGGATGATTATTTCAATAAAGTGCACTACACCGTTCTACAGAACTCCTCTTTGGTAGATCCGTATATTGAAACACACAAGGATCTCTTACGATCCGAGTTTCCAGGGAAGACTGAAGCTTGGATTATGCGTAAGCACATGGAAACTTTCGGCGGTTGGTTGCGAAAAAAAATGTCAAGGTGATGAGAGCATCCATGAGCAACTGTATTTATTGGCTATGCAACCATCATGGCATATCATAACATACAAAGGGTACGAGATAAGTGGGAACATGTTCTACACAGTAGCCCAAGATAAAAGGAGTACCAACCAAAATAGTGGTGTCCGCATAGATGCCACAGACCCGAATGGGAATAAGCAGACATATTATGGTCGCGTAGATGAAATATGGGAACTAGAATATGCACCTACTTTGAAGATCCCATTGTTCAAGTGCCAATGGGTCAAGGTGACCGGAGGCGGGGTAACAGTAGACAACGAGTATGGAATGACAGCAGTAGACCTTAGTAATATTGGGTACAAAGACAAACCATTCGTCCTTGCCAAGGATGTGAATCAGGTGTTCTATGTCAATGATATGTCTACCAAACCAAAAAGAGGGAAAAACGATAATGACTCAACCAAAGAGCCAAAGCGCCACATAGTTCTTTCAGGGAAAAGAGTCATCGTGGGAATTGAGGACAAGTCGGACATGTCAGAAGATTATGAAAAGTATGACCGAATTCCACCCTTCAAAGTGAACAAAGACCCTAGCATCTTGGTAAATAATGAGGACACTCCATGGTTACGACGCGATCATAACCAAGGGACATACATAAAGAAGAAGTTCACTGCTGTGCCCACTTGATGATATAGTAATTTAATGTAGTGTGTGTTTGAGATATTATGTAATAATTGTGAATTCAGATGTTTATTATGTCGTGTTTCAAATTAAATCAATGTTTGATTTGGTGGGATTTCTCTCGAAAAGTTAAATTAGGATATTGAGTGATGAAAAATTAAAATATTAACGTTAAAATGATGTGAAAACAAATTTCCTGTCCAAAACCAATAGTTTTAATAATTTTAATTAAACACTACATTTTTGCATTAACGAAATAATAAATGTTAGTTACATTATGTTTTATAATTATAACAAAAAATAAAAAAAGTTGGGTTATACATTTTTCCTATGTGCAATAAAGAAAAAGAAAATCCATATTTTTAACAAAATAATTTTATGCCTTTTATTTAATTTACTATGTATTTAACAAGAAAATCCATATTTCTATTAAAAAATTTGCTCAAAACAGGCGGGAAACGAAACTGCAGGCCACCTTTACTCCCAGGTGGGAAGCCCACCCGGGAGTAAAGGTGGGCTGCAGTTTCGTGGCCCGCCAAAAAAAACCCTTTACTCCCGGTACGTGTTACCAATCGGGAGTAAATGTTACCTTTACTCTCGGTTGGTAACACGCACCGGGAGTAAAGGAACCTTTACTCCCGGTTGGTAATACGCACCAGGAGTAAAGGACCTTTACTCCCGGCTGGTGGCTGGCACCGGGAGTAAATCTCTCTGGTATATAACCGCCAGTGCCTGGCGCAGATCGATCCCCTCCTCTTCTTCCTCGTCGAACACCGCCGCCCTCTTCTTCCTCGCGCCGCCGCCGATTCGTCTTCCGTGACACCGGAGCCCGCGCCTCGCCTCGTGCGGCCCTCCACCGCCGACGACCTCATGCGGCCCTCCACCGCGCCCGCCCGAGGTGAGTTCGTCTCTCGGCTTTCATGGCAATGGCGCACGGCTGTCGTGGCCACTGGCCGGGTTCCAAAAACCAGTGAGAAGACAACGCTAGCAACGACGAGAGAAATCTTACCGTACCTTTCAAGCCTTTCAAGGTTCAAGCCTTCTGTTGGTAGCTAGGGAGCATGTAACCATGCTGTAGATATAAGAGTCGCTCGCCTGGGAGCCGTCACCCACATCCTGGTAACAGTAGGTGGCCTCTCGAAGCTGCGGCGCGCGAATCATTTCCTTGATTGTTACTGGCGAACCTACTCCGGTGGCCCTTAATTGTTGTCTCCAGAAGTCACTGGCGAATCTCGCGATGCCTTCCGGCGGAGCTCTAAGGGTCGGCCGTCGTGGACCGAGCATGGGCTCGCCACAACCATCGCAGACCCTGCCCTGGACAGGGTACGGGGGTTCGAGGAGCAAGTAGAACTCCATCTTGCCGTAGCCATAGAGAGGATGCACAAGAGTGTCATCGGCGAGCGCGCAACGCATGTGGAGAAGATGCACAAGAGAGTCTCGTCATCGACAGCACACCGGCCCGCCTCATGTCGTCGTCATCAGCACACCGGCCACCACGCTGACACGTATATATACGTCATTTGTATTCATATGCATGTATATATATGTCACGGAGCACCGGCCCGCCGCCCTCGTTCGCCTATGCGTTTCTATGTATACGGCGGAGCACCGCCGCCCTCGTTCACCCATGTGTACAAACATATATACGACGGAGTGGAGCACCGCCACTCTCGTCACACCGCCCTCTCTCGCGGCCTAGTCGATCAACATTCGTATTACGTGTCGGCATAAGATATATTGTAGTTAATAAAGTGGCAATGTTTAGTTTAAGATATATGATGAATGACTACATGGTTCACATGGTACATAGGATCACAACATCACGCACCGACACCGCCCCGGCCCGCCTCACGTCGTTGTCGTCAGCACACTGGCCTACCTCACGTCGTCGTTGTCAGCACACCGGCCACCACGCCGAGACGTATATATACGTCATTTGTATTCATATGCATGTATATATACATCGCGGAGCACCGCCGCCCTCGTTCGCCCATGCGTTTCTATGTATACGGTGGAGCACCGCCGCCCTCGTTCACCCATGTGTACAAACATATATACGGCGGAGTGGAGCACTGCCACTCTTGTCACACCGCCCTCTCTCGCGGCCTAGTCGATCAACATTCATATTATCGTTATCGTTCGCTAAACAATCACACCAGGGCGAATTGCGTCGGTGACTAGGGCAAACCGCGTTGTTGATGTCACCGACGTGGTTCGCCCTAATCACCGACGCAATTTGCCCTCGGCCATTTATGTATAGCCTTAATTTGCCCTAGTACCGACGCAGTTCGCCCTAGTGTGGCGAATTGCGTCCGTGACCGAGGGGCAAGATTTAATAATGCATATTGTTCGTAGATTTTACGCATGTAAGCAAAGATTTGACGTACTATATATTGGTTTTGTTTTTTGAAGCTAGATGGCCGACCTGAGAAACATGGATGAGGAGGAGTTGATGATGAATTTGATCAACACTGGCACTCAAGTTGCGGGCGATGATGGTGCTAAAAATAACGTGCAAGAGGATGCAGATGACGGGAGTCAGTACTTAGCTCTTGAACAAAATGAGCAACAACATATTGGCCAAGTATATATTTTTTATTATTAGCTATATATATTATCATATGTCTTATGTGTGCTCATGACATTAAAAATAATGTTTATGTTTTGTAGCCCTCTGGATCGACATCAACAACTACAACAAAGAGTAAAAATGTTCGAGGTCCCAAAAAGCCATTGGAGGGCCGCTTCATCATCTCGAAGTTCAATGTGGATACAGGCGAACTGGGGGGCCAAATAAAACAAAATTCGTGCACCACTGTGGTTACCTTGTACGGGACCGGCTCCCGATCAGTACCCGCGAATGGAAGAAGAAGACCAATGCTCCTCATATCAGTTTTGTCTCCGATCGTGACAAGACGTTAATTTGGAATGATGTCTTGGAATATTTCACGCTCCAAACAGATGGTTATGGTGATATAATAGATGGTGATGAAATAAAGGAGTGAGTTAGGGATTGGGCAATGAAGAAGATGGCCACCCAGTTTCAGACTTGGAAGAAACACCTATACACGACGTATGTCAAGAAGAACATAGCACCAGATTTTACTGTATCAGGCCCGATCTCAAAGCAGAGGCCCTATTGGGATGAGTTTGTACAGGACAAGACATCGAAAGACGGTGTCAGTCGGGTGATAAAGAACCAACGTAATGCCCAACAGAAGACATACCACCATAACTTGGGATCAGGTGGCTACCCGACTGCCATGAAGAAGTGGAACAAAATGGAAGCAGACCTTCTTGCCAAGGGTATCACACCAGAATCACTCGAGTGGGGAGAGCGTGCAAAGAATTGGTTTTTCGCTCATGGGGGAACACTGGACCAGGAGACAGGGAAGTGTGTTTATGGCACAAGACTGCAAGAAGTAGCAGAAAGATTATTTTATGCTCAGAGAGCTACTGCTAGTGGTGCGTTCAGGCCCAACAGAGAGAAGGATGAACTGACATACGCCATCAGGACTATTGAACACGGTGGCCGAACTAGAGGCAAAGGAAGTGTCTCGTGGGAGCATGGATTCCCTCAGGACAGACCTTCCTACAGAAGCCGTCAGAGAAAGAAGGAAGAAGAGGCACAGTGGCTCCAGAGGTTGGAGGAAGCGGTGCGTGAAGCACAGGGGCGGGAAAAAACCTTGAAGCGAGAATGCAGGAGGAAATCAGAAGGCAAGTGCAAATATCAGTGAGTGCAAGCAAGCAGACATCAGAGCCAGGAATCAACATTAGCCAATCTGTTCAGTTGAAAAGCAGTTGCGCTTCCACAGAGATACCAAATCAAGGGGACACAGGACTGCGCTTCCCTATGGATGACGTCACTGAACCTTTTACATCGTGTGAGCTACACATTCCGAAGGGGAATTCCACAATCAAGGTGGCTATCGGTCTTGTTAATCCTATCGACCGAACAAAGACACCAAGGATTCATGGGAATATAATCCAAGAAGGATATGCTACCATCTCGGTAGATAAAGCTGAAAAAGGTTTTAGTGATTTGCCTCTTGACATTCCTGGAGGTGATGGTGAGAAGACTCTAGGAGAAGCAGAGAAGACACTCATTCTATGGCGCAAGCGCTACATCATCATTCCCGGGATGTCGCCTCCACCTCCTCCTGAACTACCTCACCATAGGTGCAGATGAAAACACTACATCATTAATTTATATTGGCTTAAATAATTAACAATCTGCTCATAATAATATGTCATTCCTTTTTTGTAGCAGATCCTCCCCCAACCTAAATCCAATTGTTCAATCGCCAGATCATCATAGTGCTCTGTACGATGACAATGTGTTGGAAGGCGAGGCTGCATCCACACCATCTCCAAGGACGTCTCCAACGCCGCAGCTGCCACCTCCAAGGAGGTCTCCAACGCCGCTGCCACCACCTCCAAGGAGGTCTCCAACGCCTCCCCCGCCCCCGCCTACCAAGAAGCCAAGTACTAGCAAGAGGCCAGCCCCGCAAACGAAGAACCAGTCCCCGCCGGCAAAGAAAGCCACCGTGAAACCAAGGGCTATTCCTAAAATAATATCTGAACAGAAGGAAGAAGTAACTGATGCATATAAAAAAGATATGTCTAGATTCTATGACAAACTTAAAAAGAATCAAGAAGCAAGGAGAAACCCGGAGAAACCGTACTTCTTCGTAGCTCCAGATATTCTAAGAAAAAAGGTGGCTTCTTACCAGCAACAACAGCGGGAATCTCGTAAGCCGTCCAAATCAACGTTAACGGACTATGACCGCACTCTCACCAAGTCAATTGAGGCGGCACAGAAAAAGAAGCGGGCAGGGAAAGGAGTTGCACAACTCGGACAACAATCGCACCAATCAGTCCCCCCGCTAGTTGTTGGTAATGAATATGGTTCAAATTTAGGATTAATGGATCAGGCAAACATACCTCTGGATGTCGATTTGGATCACCTTGGTGAATTTATTGATGAGACTGGTCTTGACCTTTACTAGATGTTTGGTGATGGAAACATTGAGAGTGCGGCGGAGGTTGATATTTGGAAGAAAAAATTTGTACTAGGCCAGAGTCTATACAACCCTCAAGCCTTATGTGATCTAGGGACGCAAATATACCTGCTAAACAAGTGGTACATGCAGGCGTCTACCGGTGGAGACTTCTGCGTTGGTGTCAGAATTAGAGACGAACATTAGTTCTGTGGCGATGATGTTATGTATGTTGACTTTGCAGAATTTCATCAACTATGCCACCTGACCTCTCTGGACAAAGTTATCATTAGCTGTTATTGCCTGTAAGTAATAATTCTTTCGATCTATTATTAAACTCATCATATTTGTGTATATGCATATAAATTATCCTAACAAGTACTATATATATATGTAGATTTACAATGACAGAGCTCAGAAAGGAAGGCTGCAATGAAATTGGTTTTGTTGATCCCCATATAGTATTCAAAGACCCATTTACTCCAAAGACTAATTGGAAGTCTGAGTCAGAGAGTAACCTCATGAACTTCTTAGTGAACCAACGCCACAAGAAGGATATACTCTTTCCCTACAACTTCAAGTGAGTGTTAATAATGTCGATCATCCTTAATGGCTCATATGTTGATTCTAGTTAATTAATGAGTGTTATGCGTTATATCCTATAAACACATGCAGCAATCACTGGATATTGATGGACATCGATCTGGTGAAAAGTCACTTGATAATCTATGACTCGATGAGAAAACCACAACAAGACTACCAAGATATGATAGATATTATCCAGAGGTAATTTCGGTATCTCTAGCAACTATATATACACACGAACATGATGATTAACTATATCTGATGACGTGGCAAATTTTTTTATTGGGCAGTGTTTGGAAAACCTTTATTGAGAAGCAACACATGGAAAAATGCAAAGCGCCACTGAATGTAATCCCTTTGAAAGTAAGTCGCCTGAATCGCATCATCTTTATTAATTAAACATATAGCTTTCCCCGGATCACCAGATTGGATGACAAATCTTTTTCTCGTAAAGTGGTGTCTGAGGCAGGAACAGGGGAACAACTACTGTGGTTACTATGTTTGCAAGTTTATCAAGGTGGTCTCCCAAAGAACTCCTACAGAGAGACTCAAAGTACGTTAAAAATACACTATATATTCATTTAAGTGTTATTATTGATTGTGTTACTATGTCTTTATATATATATATATATATATATATATATATATATATATATGTATGTACATATATTAATTTATTTTCCTTTAATTCAAACCTGTAGGCTCGATGGTTGGAGGAAAAGGTCATACAGCAAGACCAAATCAAAGCAATTCAAGAGTCTATAGCCGGATTTTTTAATGAGCAGGTCATCGATTCCAAGGGCGAGTTCTACTTCGACCCAACACTGCCATGGAAGCCAAGCTAGAGGATGAGAGGAAACTTGTTATATAACAACAACTGTAATGCAATCTTTTGTAATATATGCACATGAAATAATATAATGTAAAATACACATATGCATGCATGCATGTAAATATATATATGATGCATGCATGCATATATATATATATATATTTCTATGCTTGAATTGTGTGATTTAATACGTTCATTGTGCTTGAACGGAAACATACTATACGCGCGTATAAATGTATAATTAGCAGCGTACAATACGACTTCGAAAACCTATTTTGAAAAGAAAATAAAAAAATGAAAAGAAAAGAAAAAAAAATCTTTAGTCCCGGTTCGTATTACCAACCGGGACTAAAGGGTGCCGGCCATCGTGGCATGTCAGGAGGCACCTTTAGTCCCGGTTGGTGTTACCCACCGGGACTAAAGGTCCCCCTTTAGTCCCGGTTCCTGACCCGGGACTAAAGGACCCCCTTTAGTCCCGGATGCTTGCTCCCGGGTGGGGAACCGGGACTAGTGGGGGTTCCCCACCGGGAGTAAAGCTTTACCTTTCCCAGTTCTCTAATAGCCTCCGTTAGGTATCATCTTTTTCTCCTGTAACTGTAACTGGATCTTCTGCAATTGTGCTAATACCATCTGTCTCATCACAGATAAATTTGTCATATTGTTCAGTCACCGATATCAGACTTCTGTCCCGTTCTAGCATATCCGGCTTGTAGAACATGAATAATTGGACACTCAAGCATGTGGGCAACCAAACCTATGTATGTAAGTTCGACTACAGTATATGACAAAATAATTGGACGGTTGTTCATATGAATATAGTAGTATTGGACTTGTTTTGATTTTTAAATGGTAATTTTGTAACATATTATTTGTTACCATTTGAAAAAAAAACATCTAGTGGCCCATGTCATACCATGCCCACTCATAATCTCAGAGACAGAATAACACAATAAGAACTACATCCTCCATTGCAAAATGTAAGCCATTATAGGTACATAGCTTTTGCTAAGTACCTAGATATACATTATATCTATATATATAGTATATACTACCAAGAAAAGTCAGAACACCTTTACAATTTGGAAAAGAGGGAATATATATTTTGCGGAATTTCATAAAATGATTTAGTTCACTCATGTTGTTCTAATCTGTAGCCACTAATAACCACTAATAATACAATAGGATAAGGTTTGTTTGGATCCATTGTGATAATAATAATTAGCTAAAATAATCTAATTGTGATCCAAATGATTAGATTATGGATGGATTATTATAATGAAAACACCATATTGACAATAATCCTACAATCTACGGGAGACCTACTTTTTGGAGGTTATGTGGTGTATTTGTCACTTTAACCAACAATAATCCACCACAATAACCTAGGGACCCAAACTGTCTCATCATTATAATCCGTAATACGAATTACAGCATAATCTTATGCATCTACCATATACCTTCTTTTTGTATACCATTTCTACTCCTTCATGATCCCACGTCGCTCACTATCGAACACTATACAACACTGTTCAACCCCATTTTTTTGGTCACCTGTTAGTAGGGATGGAAACGGTACGGATATTTTCCGATCGTATTCGAAACCGAATCCGTTTAGAGGGGTTGAGATCTGTCCGTATCCAAGTCCGGATATCCAACATCCGATACCGTATCCATATCCGAATACTCAAATCGCATATTTATGATGTCGATATCCAATCGTATCCTATCTGACATAGTTACACTATCCGTATTCGAATCTGAATCTGGACAGAAATATGAAAACAAATGTAATATCGGTGATATCCGTCCGTATCCGATCCGTTTTCAGTCCTACCTGTTAGCACTAGTAGAGAAACGACTTTTGATCCACTTCGAAATTTGGCTTTAGTCCCGGTATTTTTCGCGCCCGGGACTAGAGAAACCTTTATTCCCGGTTGGTAGCTCCAACCAGGACTAAAGGTCCCTGCCCAACGGCTACTGCGGCAGGCTTTTGCTGCAGGGGACCTTTAGTCCCGGTTGGAGCTACCAACCGGGACTAAAGGTTAACTTTTACTCCCGGTTGGTCCCTCCAACCGGGAGTAAAAGTCTACTCCCGGTTGGAGGCTCCATCTGGGACTAGAAAAGGAACTTTAGTCCCGGTTGGTGTCTCCAACCGGGACTAAAGGTCCCCTCCTATATACCCCTTCTTCCTCCCCGAGCCCGAGCCACTTCGACCTTAGTGTTCTTGCTTTATCGCCGGCCTCTCTTCTTCCTCATCGCCGGTAATCACAAGATTTCTTTGATTCCTCTATCGATTCTTCGGTTCTAAAGGTTACCAACTTTATACTCTCATGTTTCATTAGTAGCATATCTCATTTTGTGGACTAGATATATGTGGTTTTTTATGGTGGATTTTTTTATATTTGTAAGCCATTTAAGCTCAAAATCACTTTAAAGTTTGCATATTTGGATGAAGGAAGGTTAAAGTAGTTATTCAAAACTAGTATTCAACTTTCATTTCTAGCATGCATAGCACACTTCATGGTTTAGAGATATAGAGAATTTTAGAGTTTTTTTTATTTTATTTGTTTATAAAATGAGAAAATTATATTATATTAAAATGAGTATAGAGAGTAGATGGCAACTGCTTCCAGGTCCTCGGCCTCTCATCGGGTTCCAAAGCGACTGAGGCCGGACCTCCCTCTCATTGCATGCGGCAAGTGTGAGGAGAAGATTGTGATGGAGTACCGGGTGTGGAAGGAGTGTCCCAACAAGGGCCGTATCTTCTACAAGTGTCCAGATCGCAATGTGAGTTATTTTGTCGCATTTGATGATTATGGTTAATTTATACTTATTTTCATGATGATTGTGATTAAAGTACTAATTTTTTGTTTTAATTTCAGTCGGATGGCACTGGGTGTTCAGGCTGGTACTGGGAGGAAGAGTATGTTGAACACGTGCAAAACTCTCTTGCACAGGCGGCTACGGCGGCTGATGAGGCAGTGATCCTGCAGAATAAGCCCATAGATGTTGAACAAACGCATGATCTGTCTATTTTAGTTGGGATTGGTCACGTGTTTTATTTGGGATTGGTCGCGATATCCTTATGCTGCTAAAGCGCATTTTAGCTTTTGTTTATTTAGTGGTAGTTGGGATTGTCTACATTGTAGCGAGACTTTCATAAATTAATACCTTGTGTGGTGGCATGTATGTCGTATAATTAACTAATTATGTTCTAGGTTTTAATATGGTATGTATGTCATGTAATGCAGATGAGCTGGCATTGGATGTACAATGCTGATCGCCGCTCCTAAGAGTTCATTGAGGGCGTGCATTCTTTCTTACGTGTGGCCGAGGCAAACAAACGCGATGGTTTCATGTGCTGCCCATGTGCCATATGTAAGAATTTGAAGGAATATGCTAGCTCAAGGAGTCTTCATTCACACTTGTTGAAGTCGGGTTTCATGCCAAACTATATTTGTTGGACGAAGCACAGAGAAACCGGGGTTGTAATGGAAGAAGGTGAAGAAGAACAATGGGACGATGATGACATTATTACTGAATATGGTGCCTTCAATGATACTGCTATGGGGGAAGTAGAAGAAGAGGTAGGGGCAGAAGATGAGCCCGCTGATGATCTTGGTCAGGCCATTCGTGACGCACAAAGAGAATGCGAAAGTGAAAAGGAGAAGATCAAGTTCGAGTACATGCTAGAGGATCACAAGAAATTGTTATACCCAACTTGTGATGCGGGGCAGAAAAAGTTGGGTACCACACTGGAATTGCTGCAATGGAAGCCAAAGAATGGTGTATTTGATAAGGGATTTGGGGAGTTACTGAAAATCAAAAAGAAGATGCTTCCAAAGGATAACGAATTGCCCGCCACTACGTACAAAGCAAAACAGGTAGTCTGCCCTTTGGGATTAGAAATCCAGAAGATACATGCATGTCCTAATGACTACATCCTCTACCGTGGCGAGGAGTATGAGAAGTTAGATGCATGCCCGGTATGTCCTGCATCGCGGTATAAGATCAGGCGAGATGACCCTGGTGATGTTGAGGGCGAACGTCCCACAAAGAAAATCCCTGCCAAGATTATGTGGTATGCTCCTATAATACCACACTTGAAACATCTGTTCAGAAACAAAGACCATGCAAAGTTGTTGCGATGACACAAAGAAGACCGTAAGGTAGACAATATGTTGAGACACCCTGCTGATGGGTCCCAGTGGAGAGCAATCGATAGAGAATTCCCGGAGTTTGCAAATGACGCAAGAAACTTAAGGTTTGCTTTAAGTACGGATGGTATGAATCCTTTCGGGGAGCAGAGCAGTAGTCATAGCACTTGGATTGTTACTCTATGTATCTACAACCTTCCTCCCTAGTTATGCATGAAGCGTAAGTTTATTATGATGCCAGTGCTCATCCAAGGCCCAAGGCAACCTGGCAACGACATTGATATGTACCTGAGGCCACTAGTTGAAGAACTTCTACTTTTGTGGAACAGACCAGGTGTACGTGTGTGGGATGAGCACAAATAGGAGCACTTTGACCTACGAGCATTGTTGTTCGTAACAATCAATGATTGGCCTGCTCTAAGTAATCTTTTAGGACAATCAAACAAGGGATATAATGCATGCACGCACTGTTTCGATGACATTAAAGGTATATTCTTGAAAAAATGTTGAAAGGTCATGTACCTTGGCCATCGTCGATTTCTTCCTGCGAATCACCCCCTAAGAAAGAAAGGCAAGCATTTTAAAGGTAAGGCAGACCACCAGACCAAGCCAGGCAACCGAACTGGTGAGGATGTACTCAATATGGTCAAGGATGTGAAAGTAGAATTTTTAAAGGCACATGGCAGCGAACCTATTCCGAACGATGCCGACGGTCACGCACCCATGTGGAAGAAGAAGTCCATATTTTGGGAGCTACCCTATTGGCAAGTCCTAGAGGTCCGTAGCGCGATCAACGTGATGCACCTGATGAAGAATCTTTGTGTGAACCTTCTAGGCTTCATGGGTGTGTATGGGAAGCCTAAGGACACACTTGAAGCATGACAGGACCTGTGGTGTTTGAAAGAACGAGACAACCTGCATCCAGAGAAGATAGATGATGGACGCCATTACTTAAGTCCTGCCAGCTACACTCTTAGCAAAGAAGAGAAGGAAAGCATGTTTGAATGCCTAGCAAGCATCAAGGTACCATCTGGATTCTCCTCGAATATAAAGGGTATAATAAATGTGCCAGAGAATAAATTCCTAAACTTAAAGTCCCATGACTGCCACGTGCTCATGACGCAATTGCTTCCAGTTGCATTAAGAGGAATTCTACCTCCAAATGTACGTCTAGCCACCATAAAGCTATGTGCATTCCTCAATGCAATTTCTTAGAAGGCAATTGATCCAATGGATCTAGCTAAACTACAGAATGATGTGGTTCAATGTCTTGTCAGCTTTGAGTTGGTGTTCCCTCCTTCCTTCTTTAATATCATGACACACCTCCTAGTTCACCTAGTCAAGGAGATTAGCATTCTCGGTTTTGTGTTCCTGCACAACATGTTCCTCTTTGAGAGATTCATGGGAGTCCTAAAGAAATAGGTTCACAACCATGCTCGGCCAGAAGGAAGTATCGCCAAGGGCTATGGAACAGAGGAGGTCATTGAGTTTTGTGTTGACTTTATTCCCGACCTTGACCCGATTGGTGTTCCTGAATCGCGACACGAGGGGAGACTAAGTGGAAAGGGGACACTAGGGAAGAAACCATATATTGGTACGCAGGACAATTATTTTAATAAAGCACACTACACAGTTCTGCAAAACTCCTCCTTGGTGGATCCGTATATCGAGACACATAAAGAGTTGCTCCGATCCGAGTTTCTAGGGAAGTCTGAAGCTTGGATTACGCGTCAGCACATGGAAACTTTAAACGACTGGTTGCAAAAAGAATGTCAGGGTGATGAGAGTATTGATGAGCAACTGTATTTGTTGGCTAGGCAGCCATCGTGGCATATCCTCACATACAAAGGGTACGAGATAAATGGGAATACATTTTACACAGTAGCCCAAGATAAAAGGAGCACCAACCAAAATAGTGGTGTCCGCATAGATGCCACCAACCCTAATGGAAATAAGCAAACGCATTATGGCCGCATAGAGGAGATATGGGAACTAAACTATGCACCTACTTTTAAGGTACCTTTGTTCAAGTGCCAATGGGTAAAGGCGACTAGAGGTGGGGTAGCAGTCGACAACCAGTATGGAATGACAACCGTGGACCTCAACAATACTGGGTACAAAGATGAACCGTTCATCCTTGCCAAGGATGTGAATCAGGTGTTCTATGTCAAGGACATGTCTACAAAACCGAAGAGAGGGAAAAACAACAACGACCCAATCAATGAGCCAAAGCGCCACATAGTTCTTTCAGGGAAAAGAAACATCGTCGGAATTGAAGACAAGTCAGACATATCAGAAGATTATGAAAAGGATGACCAAATTCCATCCTTCACAGTGAGCAAAGACCCAAGCATCCAGCTAAATGATGAGGACACTCCATGGTTACGACGCGATCATAACCAAGGGATATACGTTAAGAAGAAGTTCACTACTATACCCACTTGATATATATAGTGATGTTTAATAGTGTGTATTAGAGGTATTATGTAATAATTGTGAATTCAAAGATGTTTATTAGGTGTTTCCTTTTTTTTCTATGTTCAAATTAAATTTGTGTTTGATGGTGGGATTTCCATGTCGCTTTTGGACAATGAGTGATGAAAAAATGAAAAGATTTACGTTAAAATGATGTGAAAACAAATTTCCAATCAAAAACAAAAGTTTTAGTGATTTAAATTAAACACTATATTTTTGCATTAACGAAATAGTAATTATTAATGACATTATGTTTCTATATTTATAAGAAAAAAACAAAAAACTTTAGGTCACACAATTTTCCTGTGTGCAATAAAGCAAAAGTAAATCCATATTCTTTTAAAACAATTTTATGCCTTGTATTTAATTTACTGTGCAATTAATAAGACTTTAACATTTTATACAAAGATATATATAAAAAACAAATGGAGCTTGAAGTAAAACTGCAGCCCAACTTTAGTCCCGGGTAGATCTACCACCCAGGACTAACGGTGGGCTGCATTTTTTGCGGCCCGCCAAAATACACCTTTAGTCCCGGCTCGTAATACCAGCCGGGACTAAAGTGGTATTACGAGCCGGGACTAAAGGTCTTTTAGTCCTAGGCGTTTACAGGAGCCGGGACTAAAGGTCCCTCCCCAATATAAGGCGACCGTTTCTTCTTTCTCCTCACTCTTTGTCTTCGTCGCCCATCGCCACTGCCGCCATCGCCCTCGTCACCCTCGACATCTCTCCGCCTCCGCGCGATGGGCGACAGCGCCAGTCGTGAATCAGCGCCGGCGCGCCACCCCCATCCTAGCCGGCGGACTCCCTAGGTGGCTAGGCCCTAGCTCTCCACCTTCGCACCCCCAGTCTCCACGCCGCTTGCCCCGTCTTCAGCCACGCTGGCGCATCCCTAGTCCCCATGCCGCCGTCTCCTGTCACGTTGGCACGCCCCTAGCCTCGGCGTCGTCCGCTCTCCAGCCAGGCCAGCGGCAAGCCTGGTATGAACTGAGAATCCTCTTCCCCACCATTCTCTTCTTCCTTGCAAAATCTCTAACGCTAACTTTCTCTGATCTAATTTTATATTCTGATGTAGCCATCTAGGTAGCAGAATTGTAGAAATTAGCCAGGATTTATTGGTTGATTACTTATGAGTATTTAATTTAAGACTTATTATGTTATTTACTATTTGTATACCGAATCATGGGTCAATTTTTATGCTACTTCACCGAATTGTTATACATACATCTAAATTTGTTATACATATATATTAGAGTTATAAATTTATATTGTTATATATATAAATTTGTTATACATACATATTAGAGAGTTATAAATTTGTATTGTTATATATATATATATATATATATATTTGTTATACATATTAGAGAGTTTTAAATTTATATTGTTATATATATATATTTGTTATATATATCACTTGCCAATAAATATTTCTAGAAAATAAGAAATCAAAGTTATGCTTTGGAGACTTGAATTTCGAGTGTAGTTATTTAGTTAATTTTAAGCACATGACTCGATCCATTTTATAGATATATGGTTTTTATTTTTTATAGATATATCTAGTGGTGTAAAAGCTAGATGGCTGCCCCGAGAGACAACATGGATGAAGAAATGATGGATATTATCAACACCGGCATTCAATTTGCCGATAGTGACCAGTAGGATGTAGATGACGGGAGTCAATACCTGGCTCTTGAAAATATTGCGCAAGAAAATACTGGTGAGGTATATATATTTATATATATTTAAATATTATATATATATATATATATATTTGAATATCTATCATCTATTATGTGTACATATGATATTTATTTATTCTTTTTTTATATGTAGCCCCCTAGATCGATGACCACAACGGCGAAAAGCAAAAATATTCGAGGCCCAAAAAAGCCATTGGATGGGCGCTACATAATATTGGAATTCAATATTGAGATAGGCGAACCACTTGGTCCACATGCAAGGAAATTCATGCAACACTGTGGGTACCTTGTAAGGGACACACTTCCGATCAATGCCCATGAATGGAAGCAAAAGATCAACGAGCCTCATGTTAGTTTTGTCTCTGATCTTGATAAGAATTTAATTTGGGATGATATCCTTCAACATTTCATGTTGCAAGCGGATGATTATGATGATATCAACGATGATGAATTGAAGGAGCTAGTTCTAAAGTGGGCTATGAAGAAGATGGCCACACAATTCTAGACTTGGAAGAAATCTCTATACACGAAATACGTCAAGAAGAACCTAACGCCCAATTTCAATACTAGGGGCCCGCTCGCGAAGTTGAGGCCCTACTGGAATGATTTTGTACAGTATAAGACATCGCAAGAGGGTGAGGAATGGGTGAGAAGGAACCAAGAGAATGCCCGACAGAAGGTATACCACCATGGCATGGGATCAAGTGGCTACGCGACTGCCATTCCCAAGTGGGAAAAATGGAAGCGGACATTCTTGCCAAGGGTATCACACCAGAATCACTCAATTGGCCCAAACGCGCGAAGAATTGGTTTTTCGCTCATGGGGGAAGACTGGACCTAGAGACAGGGAAGTTGGTTCATGGCCCAAAACTCGAAAGAGCAACACAAAGATTTTCTTATGCTCTACAAGCTAAAGCTATTGGTGCGTTCAGGCCCAATAAAGAGAAGGATGAACTAACGTATGCTATCGGGACTGCTGAACATAGTGGCCGAATGAGAGGTTTAGGACGGAACATTTCTTGGGAGCATGGTTTCCCTAATGATAGAGATACCTATAGAAGCCGACAGAGAAGGAAGGATGAGGAAGCAACGCGGATCAGCAGGTTGGAGGAATATGTTCGTGAGTCACGGGAGGCGTTGCTTCAAGCACAGGAGCGTGAAAAAGACATGCAAGCTAGAATGCAGCAGGAAATCATAAAGCAAGTGCAAATAGCAATGAGTGCCCAAAGGCGAGCATCAGATCTAGGAATCAACATTAATATTAGCCCCCTTGATCAGTTGAAAAGCAGCTGCGCTTCTACGGAGTTGCCAAATCAAGATGACGCAATGCTATGTTTCCCCGTGGATGACATCACTGCACTGTTTACATCATGTGAGCTACATATTCCAAAAGGGAATACCACAATCATGGTGGCTCTCGGTGTTTTTCTCCTCTAGATCCTACCAAGACACCAAGAATCCATGGGGCAATAATACCACCTGGATATATTAGCGTCTCAGTGGATAGAGTTAACAAAGGTTTTAGTGATCTGGCTCTTGACATTCTAGGAGGTGATGGGGAGAAGACTCTAGGAGAAGCAGAGAAGACATTCATACTATGGCGCAAGCGCTACATCATTATTCCCGGGGTCTCTAGTCCACCGCCGCTTCCTCAACTGCCAGACAATAGGTGCGGACAAAAGTAAACGAAACAATTTTTTCACTAATTTTCTATTGACATGCATGATTAATAATAACAATTTCTTATACCTAATTATTCTTTTTTGTACTCACAAGCAGGGCCTCCGCCAACCTAAGTCCAATTATTCAATCTCCAGATCATCATAGTGCTCCAGGCAATGATTATGCAACGCCGCCACCGTTGCCACCTCCAAGGAGGTCTCCAACGCCTCCAAGGAGGTCTCCAATGGCTGCCCCGCCTCCCTTGATGACCAAGAAGCAGCCAGCTCCTAAGAGGTCTGCCCCGCAAACTAAGCCGTTGGCCTACCAGCCGGCAAAGAAGAAAGCCTCCTCTAATCCAGTTATTCCCCAAAAACTGTCTTACAAGAAAAGTGAAAAGGAATTAAATGCTGCAGTACAAAAAGATGTGAACAGTTTCTTCGAAAAAGTAAGAAAGCAACAAGACGCGAGAGAGAACCCGGAGAAACCATACTTCTACCTACTTCTAGATCTTCTAAGAAAGAAGGTGGACCAGAAAAAGCGGGAATCTCAAAAGACCCTGCCAAAATCGGACTACGACCGCTCTCTCACCAAGTCATTTGAGGTGGCGCAGAAAAAGACTAGAGCAGGGAAAGGTGCTGCACAACTCGGACAACAATCACAACAATCAGTCCCCCCTCTTGTCATTCGTAATGAATATGGTTCAAACTTAGACTTACTGGACGTCGATTTTGAGGACCTGGTTCGGTTTTACGAGGATACTGGTTTGGACCTTGCCCAAGTGCTCGCTAAAGGACCATCTGCTCCGAAAATGGATCCTTGGAAGAAATTTGAACATGGAAAGAGTCTATACAACCCTGAGGCCTTAGGTGAACTAGGTACGCAAATGTACCTGCTAAACAAGTGGTACATGGCGGCGTGTGAATGGGGAGATACCTTTGTTTCTCTCAAAGTTAGAAACCAACATTACTTCCGTGGCGATGACGTTATATATGTCGAGTTTTTAGAATTACACCAACTATGCCACCTGGACTCTCTCGACAAAAGTCTCATTAGCTGCTATTGTCTGTAAGTGTGATTATTCTCTACTATTAAAGTGTATATATATAAAGCTACATGTTTATATATAAATTATATATCCTCACACTATATTTTTATATATGTAGATATGAGATGATAGAACTCAGAAAGAGAAAGGATAATGATGTTGGTTTTGTTGATCCAAATGTCTTATTCAAACACCCTAATCCCCCGCCTCAATGGAAAGCTGAACTCGAGAAAAATCTCATGAGGTTCTTAGTGAACCAACAAAACAAGGACATACTCTTCCCCTACAACTTCAAGTGAGTGTTAAATAATTAATGTTAATCATATGGACATTTGTTCAATTATTTGCTTACTAGCTAAGCTATCTCTCATATATATATATATATATATATGTTGACCCTAGTTAATGTCGATCATATTTGTGTATAAAAACATATGCAGCAATCACTGGATATTGATGGTCATATATATGGCCAATAGTCGGTTGAGCATCTTAGACTCGTTAAGAAAAGAGCAAACAGAGTACCAAGACATGAGATATTATCCAAGGGTAATTTGGTCTCTCTAGCAACTATATATACCCCGATCTCTTAACTGCAACAATTATTAAAGGCCAAATTAATTTTTTATTTTATTGGGCGCAGTGTTTGGAAAAGTTTCATTGAGGAACACCACATGAAACATTGCAAAGCGCCACTGTATGTAATCGCACACAAAGTAAGTACTAGCTACATTTATATATATATATAATTGAATTAACACCATGCATGCTTTCAATTCACCGGATCTTTTTTCTCATAAAAGTCGGTTCTGAGGCAAGAACAGGGGACCAACTACTGCGGATACTATGTTTGCGAGTTCGTCATGGCGTACTAAAAAAGAACTCCTGAAGAGATCCTCAAAATATGTTATATAAATATATTCATATATTCACAATTTCTTTTATTGCTCATATATATAAGTAATCACGTGACCAACACACACATATATATATATATATATATTAATACTTTTCCTTTAACTTTTATTGAAGACTCTATGGTCGAAGGAAAAAGTCATACGACGTGACCAACTGAAAGCAATTCAAGAGACCATAGCAGGATTTCTTAATGACCAAGTCTTAAAGCCCGCCGGCGAGTTCTACAATGACATGAACGAAACATGGAAGCCAAACCAGATGGAGTGAATTTGTTATCCCAAGGATATGATAGAATATACAATGCAAGCTTTATTTGTAATATATATATATACATATTATATGTACATAAAATAACATACAATATATGTATATGCATGTAATATATACGTTAGTTTCATACTTTAGTTTGTACAAAATGTTCGAACATTATAAACGTGTATAATACGTATATTATTAGCAGCGTAGAATACGTATTCAAAAACCTATTCAAAAACCAAAACAAATCATTAATTGAAAATAGAAACAAAAAAAAGAAAACCTTTAGTCCTGGTTGGTAATACCAACCGGGACTAAAGGGCCGGCCCACGTGGCCAGGCCGGGAGGCCTCTTTAGCCCTGGTTGGTATTACCAACCGGGACTAAAGGTGGACCTTTAGTACCGGACGAGAAACCGGGACTAAAGGAGGGGCCCTTTAGTCCCGGATTCGTGCTCCCGGTTGGGAAACCGGGATTGAAGGGGTTTTCCAACCGGGAGTACAGCTTGTTTCTGTACTAGTGTAGGTAACAAATCATTTTTTTGCGCATATATACCACATGCTGCCTCTATGGTAAAATAATTTATAAGGCAAACTAACTTTCTTTGATTTTGCATGCCAAAAAGATTGTAACTTCACCCACGCTGCTTGTAATCTAGATTATAATAATCCAACTATGATTAACCCGTCCCTACATCTCCTTATATTCATGATCCCTTAGCTCCTAAACTTAATCCTCCATATCCTCATCATATAGGATGCTCCCTAACAAAAATTCTCCTTAAATATTCCTGTCCGTTAATTGTTCTCCCGTGCTATCTCACATAACATACATGGTGGACAATATGTCACCCTAAAATTAGGGGAGAGAGAGGATTTGTTTACTACTAAATACAGGATGTCGGATAGAGGAACTGTTGGAAGCCAGGGTGTTTTTTTTTTATCGCATACAGCTTAATTTTGACTTTAATAGGTTGGATAGGAAACTCGTCGAGATACCCTACCAGCTCTCTTGGTTTCAAGATTGCCTTAGACTATTGGTTTGGTGGTGAATCAAACAACACTTTCATCCTAGGTTATCGAATTCTAAGTGATTATAGGTTATCGAATTCTAAGTGATTATATATTAACTTACGAATAAGACCCTTTTTGGATACTCTCATATTATAATAATCAGATTATGTAATCAGTTTGATCCAACAGGGTTGATTACCATAATCCCAAAATCTAGGTGAGACCAGGTTATAGAGGATTATGGGTTCCAACCGACTATCCAACTTGCCCTCCAACCGACTATCCAACTTGCCCTCCAACCGATTGTCCTACTTGCCAAACTACAAAGGATAAGATAATAAATTCTCACTTTACCAACCATAATCAATCACCACAATCCATTGACCCAAACACTCTAATTATTATTATCCATAATCCTAATTATAATAATTTTATGCATAATCCATGTTATAATAATCCAGTTGTGATCCAAACAGACCCTAACTCATAGGTACAACATTCTTCTTTTCCCAAAAAGAAAATAAGTAGGAATTTAAATACTTACAATGTTTTCATAGAGATGCACGTACCTAGATGACTGACACCTTGTACTTGTACACTCAATATTTCTCGGTCTAATGTAACATATGGTTTTCACCAATTTCTTAGCCTCATGAAAGGTTTTTGCTAGTGCCGAACCCTTAGGGAGCGCATCATTAAGTAGATCTAGTAGCAGGTTGAAAGATTTGTGAGACCATCCTCCAAGGAGTTTGATGTGGAGTAATCTAATAATAAATCGAAGTTGTGTATATTTCTTGCAAGTAGGGTACAATTCTTTGCTGTTTTCTGTGACTAACTTCTGAATGGCAACTAGCTCCTCACAAGGATCCGGAACATAACTATTTTCCTCATAATCTCCCCTATCATCTAAGCCAGCAGCTAAGTCTCTAAGCAAATCAGATATGTCATCATGTTCATTGGACTCGTCCACAACCTCAACATCATCACCATCAAAGTCTCCATGATTCACACAAGGGGTAGGTTCTCCATGTAAATTCCATGTTCTATACCCTTTTAGAAACCCATCTGTGGGGGTATGGCTCCCGGTATCCACAAGACAAGACATGGGCCGCACCATCAGAGGTGGCCCGGCCCATAAGATCAAGGCGTGCACGGCACTGGTCGACGTGCACCGCAAGATATTGTATACCAAATATGATACTTTCCTTGTAACCCTACCCCTCCAGAGTATATAAGGAGAGGCAGGGGTCCCCTAGTCGACATCTCCATCAGATCCCCATATAGCTACTACATCTCAATACAATACACCAAAGACACAGGACGTAGGGTATTACGTCAATCAGACGGCCTGAACCTGTCTAAATCGCTGTCTCTGCGCCTTGTGTCACCATCCGGTTCCTGATTACGCGCACCTCCACCGATCAATCTACCTTCGTGGGATACCCCTCGGAGGACTGCCGATGATATTCTGTCGACAGTTGGCGGGCCAGGTAGGGGTGTGCGTGCTGATCCATGGCGAACAAGATGGGATCTCAAGATCGACGCCGCTCGTGGCAACCTGACTTCCTGCGGCAGCATGCTTCAACAGCATGACAGGCTCGATATCCCTCGGCTCGATCGCTCCATCTACCGCGGCGACGGGCGATATCTCAGCTCTCCGGATCCAATCACGGGACAATAAACTACACGATGGCGTGACTCTCGTCCTCCGATCAGCCTCACTATGTTTTGACGAACAAGCTGAGCTGCACCTATACGGGACTACGGGAATCCTATTCTAATTGACTTGACATGCGCGGGAGTCCAGCTCTGACTCGCAACATGCAAGGCAGACAGATCTTGGTTTCTTGCATGTGTATACGTATCTACATACACGACTTACTCGAGTACAGGAACATGCATGCACGTCACTACTACAAAAAACATTTCTAGGGGCGGCTGGTAACCTTTTGTAGGGGCGGTTTGCCCAGCCGCCCCTACGCAAGGGTCTCTACAAATCATGCATTTGTAGGGGCGGTTCCCAGGCCGCCCCTACAAATCTGTTTGTAGGGGCGGCTCGTATTACCAGCCGCCCTACAAATAGATTTATAGGGGTGGCTTGTATTACCAGCTGCCCCTACAAATAGGTATTTGTAGGGGCGGTTCAATCTAGAACCGCCCCTACAGTACGTTTTCCCGCCAAAAAAATAAATTTACAATTCAAAATCGTGTTGCCTAACGTCCCACGACCAACGTTTCGAACTGCGTTAGCGTTGCCGAATGCCCCGTGACCAACATTCCGAACCACGTTCACGTTGCCGAACGCCCCACGACCATCGTTCTTGTTGCCGAACGCCCCGCGACCGCGACTACAAGCACAAGAGTATTCTATAAACTACAATTACAAGTCCAATTCACAAGAATATATACAATCCATCATTAAATATATAAATTCCATACACATTATTATCAATGTCCTAGAGCTAGTCTTTCAGTCTCACGAAGGTGTTGGTACTGAGGATTTATACCTAACTCAGACTCTCGGTCATGGTAGGCGCCTCTGACGTGTACAATCTGGTCCAATATGAAGTTGCAAAGGTCGTCGACGAGCTCTAAGAGTTGGTCATCCTTGTATGGGTCTCTTTTCATTCCTTTCTCTTCTCTCCACTACAAGAGAACAAGTTTTGGTTTAGTATTTCATACCATTTACGAAGTTTTTATACTATGGGTGAAGAGGTTCAAACTTACCCTTAAGGAGTGTCTCCTGTAGGCACCGGTGTTACTCATTATAGAACATATATAGTATCCACAATGTACACTCCCAGACTTCTGCTTGGGGCACTGTGTGTTTTGCATATGAAAATATTAAGTAATGCTTTTGATAGCCATGTAATGGAGTACTGAAGAAGTAAGTTACACTTACCGCACATAGTGTTTTTATAGCCAGCTTTTCCTTCCTTGCTGGATCATGCCTTCCATGATGATTAGTGACATAGAACCTAAATGCCCTATTCGAATTATTTTAGCAAATACAACTTGTTAGTATCCAAAAGTGAACATTACAAGTATGTATACAAACATATAAGCTAATGAGAATTGTCGATATGTATATGCCTTGAGAATCGATATGAAGTCTTTGTATGTCGCCGGGTCCTTATCTAATGAATCAAAGACCCATGCCATGCTCCTCCCGACATCGACGGCTATACAAATCCAGTGGTTGCTGCATGGATTTAATCATAGAACTAGATAAGCTCTTTTGCATCGAATAAAATATATCGAACAAAGCTTTAAGTATAGAGTTGAGCTTACTCGAAGTTGTATGGTAGCCATATAGTAGAGTGTTGTTGGAGATTTTTGAAAGCCAGGGCAATGTATGCCGTAACCTCAAGGGACTCTTCCCTTAGTTTCGCCGTACGGATGTGCTCTTTCTCCCGAAGAGTCTTTGCAGCAGCTAGCTCTTTGGCATCAAGTGTCCACCGTTTAGGGTAATTGAAATTTGTTTGGGCTATAGCTTGAGGGTCCACATACCCGACTTTTACACTTGGCATTTGTTTGACAATGTGCACTTGCATTCTACAAATCACGGCATGGGTTAGTTACAATAAAATTCAAAGATTACATTCATATCATATCGAGAGGACAAGGACTTACAGGCACCACATGTGAATTAGATTCATCTCCATTTCTCCTAAGTGAAAGCATGTTTGCATGTCATTGAAGTCAAAGACAGTTTTCCCGGCTGGGCTTCCAAATGTGCCGGTGGGAAAGTATGCTTGTATGATATTTATGCTCGTTGGGAGAACACGCAAGTGCCAATCATGGAACCTTCTCATTCCAAGTGGTAGGCGCTGGATGTCCCGGTTTGGAAGGAAGGGCTTGCCTCTTTCATATGTTTTTGGGCAATCCTTTGACCATTTGATGGCATCAACATTCGGATATTGCTTTGCAATTTGGTGGAGTTTGCTAGTGACGACCTCCTCAGAACCCCGTGATGGGACTTTTTTAACTTGGTTCTTAGGCTTGAACTGGTCATGGGAATACCACTTGGACACCGACGAGACATCTTTGATCGGAACATAAACTGGCCTTATGGTGATTGGATGCTTCTTTCGAAGTTCCCATTCAGGCACATCCTCATCTTCTTGTGCTGCAGCTTCTTCAGGAGGCACTCATTGTTCATGTATCGGCTGTGCTTGTTGAGAAGACTGTGGTATCTCATGATGCACTTGCTCGGTACGAGCTGGAGAAGGTTGTGGCATCTCATCAGGCACATGCTCGCTAGGAGGCAGGGAAGAATGTGGCATCTCAGGAATGTGGGGGTCACGAGACAGTGAAAATATCTCCCCGACCTCAACAACTCGCTCCAAATTTGGGAGAGGGGGAGGCGGCGAAGAAGCAGTCAATATAATGTCCCGTTTGTGCCAAAGGATGAACTGCCCCATAACGTCTCCGAGTAACACCAGCCCATCGGGAGTTGCGTAATCTATCCTCCACTGCATGAACTCAGGCTTCACTGTATGCACCTCGACCCTAGTGTAGTCCGGAGGTATCTTATTATTGTGGTGTAAGCCACCGGGAGGATGTGCCACACCCGTTGCCACCTCCATCATAGTGTTCTGCCGGCCGCTGAGCAACACCAAGGTGCAACTAGTTGGTTCCCGTATGCGATCGACTGGGGTTGTGGCTATAGTGGAACCTTGGCTGCTAGAAACTTTTGGAGGGCTGCCAACTAATGCCAGTTCTCCCGGCGGCATCTCTAATATCCGTGGCTCCGTAGATAGTCCTTGCTCCTCTAGCGCCTTCGCAACTAGAGCCTTCACTTGGAGCTCAAGACTAGTCTCCCGGTCTCGGCCATGTTTCTTGTACATGTGCTTGTCCTCTTCGAATCCTTGCTTCCAGGTCATCCTTTTCCCTAGTCCCCTGGTGCGGCCTGTATGCTCCTTGTTTCCTAAGCCAAGGCTAAGCTCGTCCCTCTCTCTGGAAGGATTGAATGAGCCTTTCTCTTTGTCTTCAACATATTTTAGTATCCTTGATACCGCCTCTTGGGTCTCTGGCTTATCAAACTTAAGATTATTGTCGGATGATTCTATACTCCTCGCATATATCCAGTTCCTTGAGCGTACCTTCAAATTTGTCACATCGATATTCCCAGCAGCTGTGGCCTCTTTGTCCATCTTCCTAAACTATTCTTCCTTGGCATAGTAGCCATCGGGGCCTAGATGATGGTGGTGTTTGTTCCTCTTCGTCAGCTTGGTGTTACGGGCACTGAGCTCCAATGCCTCCGGTGAAGTCTTCTGAGCCACGAGCTCCTCCCATTGACTAGGAGTTATTTTGCCGAGCTCGTTGAAGGGAGTTAACCCCTTTTGGATATACTTTGTGTTGAGCTCCGACCTCCAACGTCGGAATGACTCTCCCATCATTCTGATAGCATTTTTTTACCAATTCGTGCTTACCCTCTGGAAATCTAAAATTGACCTTCAGCTGCCTATCCCATAGTGCATTCTTTGTGTTCTCTGGTACCTCTTTCCAGTTAGGGATTGCTGGGTTCAATTTATCTCTTACTAGGGCCCCGATCGCATTATGGAATTTCCCTCTTAATTCCTTCGGCTCAAGGATCTCCCCTGCTGGCCCGACCTCCGTTATCACATAGCATGCCTTATCTGGATATAGATTTCCTTTTCTATCCCCTCGTTTCCTCTTAGGCTTGGTAGTCGTGGTCTTGTCTTGAGTTTGTGGAGCAGAAGCATCGTGATCCGTCTCTGTGGCTGTTGCCTCCGCTCTCCTTTCCTCTACTCCATCTTGTCCAGTGAGATGTCGCGGACGTCGACATCGTCTTTTCCGAGTTTTAGGAGGGACCTATATATACGATAGGTCAAAGTGTTAGCAGAGGTAACACAGCCAAAGCTTTAGCAAAATTTACAAGCTAAGGCTTTTTCCCTACCTCCTCATTCGGGTCAAAATCCTTGTCCAAATCTTCCTCCGTTGGCCTCCTTTTGGCTTCACGTGGGAAAGGATTCTCGGGACTTTCATATCCCTCTTCAGAGTCATCCTCTTCTTCTTCGCCTTTAGCAGACTCTCCTGCTCTTCCTTCTGCTCCCCCTTCCTCCTCGTCACACTGCTCCTGAGTTAGCTGGTCCTCTAGTGCTTGCTCCTCATTGGTTGGGTGCTCATCATGCTCAGGGCATCGGGCTGCACTGTCTGGTGTCCGCGACATTATTTCGTGCTTTGTTCTAATAGATGCAAGAAAGTGTGCTTTAGGTACGCGAGAAGGTATAAGAAATAAAAAAGGGCTATAAACCAAAGTAGTCCTATAAAACAACAATATATCAATGGTAGAGGCCTCAGAAACATGTCAATCATCATCTAATCTTGAACTTGGAGCATCAAGCCATCATAACAGAGAAGAGAGGAGAAGGTAATGTAGGGGCGGCTGCTAATGATGCCAAGTTCCTCACAAGTTCTTGATCATCAGCTCATATTCCATATAATGTATGGACTTGGACAATTTCATCATCGGCAAAACAAAGGAGATGAGAGGAGAGGGGAGATTTGGCAAAAAAACCAACAGCTGCTTAGCAAACAAAGTGCAGCAGCTGATGGACAAAGATAGGACAACAAGTCCTGGGCGAGTCCTAGGAGATTTGGCAAAAAAAGCAACAGCAGCCAACAGTTAGTAGCTAGAAGTAGCCACTTAGGAGTAGTAAGTAGAAAGTAGTTGAGTAGAGTAAGTGTAGCAGTAGAGTGGTAGTAGTAGAGTAAGAGCAGCAACCACTTAGGAGTAGTAGTAGGAGCATCACTGAAAGAAGAGCAGCAGTAGGAGTAGCAAGTACATGGAGGAGTAATAGGAGTAGTAAGAGGAGTAGTAGGAGTAGTAAGAGGAGGAGTAGTAGGAGGAGGAGGAGTAGTAGTAGCAGCAGCAACAACACCACTACACACCAGCAGTATATAAGAAAAAAAACAGAGAAGGAGTAGTAGTAGGAGCAGGAGGAGTACTAGTAGGAGTAGGAGTAGTAGTAGTACCAACAGCCACTACACACCAGCAGTATATAAGCAAAAAAAGCAGAGTAGTAGTAGGAGCAGGAGGAGTACTAGTAGGAGTAGTGGTAGGAGTAGTAGTAGTAGTAGTAGTAGTAGCAACAGCCACTACACACCAGCAGTATATAAGCAAAAAAAGCAGAGGAGTAGTAGTAGGAGCAGGAGGAGTACTAGTAGGAGTAGTGGTAGGAGTAGGAGTAGTAGTAGTAGTAGCAACAGCCACTACACACCAGCAATATATAAGCAAAAAAACAGAGGAGTGGTAGTAGTAGAGTAAGAGCAGCAGCCACTTAGGAGTAGCAAGTAGTAGTAGTGAGTAGAAAGTAGTAGAGTAGAGTAAGTGTAGCAGTAGAGTGGTAGTAGTAGAGTAAGAGCAGCAGCCACTTAGCAGTAGAGTGGTGTAGTAGGTGCTATAATGACAGATTATATATAAAAAAGAGTATTAGCAGTGGTAGAGGCCTCAGAAATATGTCAATCATCATCTGATCTTGAACTTGGAGCATCAAGGCATCATAACAGAGAAGAGAGGAGAAGGTAATGTAGGGGCGGCTGCTAATGATGCCAAGTTCCTCACAAGTTCTTGATCATCAGCTCATATTCCATATAATGTATGGACTTGGACAATTTCATCATCGGCAAAACAAAGGAGAGGAGAGGAGAGGGGAGATTTGGCAAAAAAAGCAACAGCAGCTTAACAAACATAGAGAGGAAAAGGTGTAAAAAAAGCAGCTGCTACTTCCCAAAAAACAGCTGACTGCTGCCACATGGTTGGAAGACCCTTACAGATTAAAATCGGGTAACTTAGATGTGGTAAATAATGGATTAGAGTAGAGGAGGAGTAATAGTAGATAGAGTAATAGTAGAGGAGTAGAGTAGAGGAGGAGTAGAGAAGTGTAGCAGCCAGTAGTTAAGAGTTGCAGCCAGCAGCTAGGGAAGAGAGTAGAGTAGATAGAGTAATAGTAGTTCAGTAGAGTAGAGTAGCAGTAGTAGTTTAGTATAGTAGTAGTCGTTGTCTTGCCACTTGCACTTAATAATAGCCACAGCATAGTCGGTGCCACTTGCTATTATAGTAGTAGTCGTCATCTTGCCACTTGCACTTAATCAATTTGCTATTAGTCTTGCCACTTGCTATTTAGCTAGTCTTATCTTTACCTATAAAAGAAATTTAGCAGGTCTTATGCCGTGTAATACATCTTAGGCACCAACTATGCTGTGGCTAGTCTAAAAGTACTACTAATAGCAAATTGATGAAGTGCAAGTGGCAAGACTACTACTACTACAATAGCAAATTGATTCGTGCCAGCCAGCAACAAAGCAATAATATAAGCAAGCATGTTCTAGCTTCACAAAAGAACATAGTCGGCCTAAGCAAGATCAACAAACCAGAAAGAAAAACCTTTACTAGATTAAATTTGCAGGTGATCACTTAATAGTTTCATAAGCTGAACCTCTACACAACAGGTTTAGTGTATTAACTTAACTCTATGCTAACCATTAAAATATTTGGATGGACATAACAAAGCAAGGATCACTGAAAGCAACAACCACTTAGGAGTAGTAAGTAGAAAGTAGTTGAGTAGAGTAAGTGTAGCAGTAGAGTGGTAGTAGTAGAGTAAGAGCAGCAACCACTTAGGAGTAGTAGTAGGAGCATCACTGAAAGAAGAGCAACAGTAGGAGTAGCAAGTACAGGGAGGAGTAATAGGAGTAGTAAGAGGAGTAGTAGGAGTAGTAAGAGGAGGAGGAGTAGTAGGAGGAGTGCTAGGAGGAGTAGTAGTAGTAGCAGCAGCAGCAGCAACAGCCACTACACACCAGCAGTATATAAGCAAAAAAATAGAGAAGGAGTAGTAGTAGGAGCAGGAGAAGTACTAGTAGGAGTAGTGGTAGGAGGAGGAGTAGTAGTAGTAGCAACAGTCACTACACACCAGCAGTATATAAGCAAAAAAACAGAGGAGTAGTAGTAGTAGGAGCAGGAGGAGTACTAGTAGGAGTAGTGGTAGGAGTAGGAGTAGGAGTAGTAGTAAGTAGAAAGCAACAGCAGCCAACAGTTACTAGCTAGAAGTAGCAAGTAGTAGTAGTAAGTAGAAAGTAGTAGAGTAGAGTAAGTAGAAAGTAGTAAGTAGAAAGTAGTAGAGTAGAGAAAGTGTGGCGGCGGGGAGGAAAAATTGGAGAGGCACTAGGGTTTTCCCAAATCTGATCTGACAGGTGGGGTCCACTAAATTTTAGGCGCCAATTGAAGTAGAGTGCGGCGGCAACACTGCTGGCCCTCTAAACTTTAGGCGCGAATCGGGCTAAGCATGGGTACGCAGGCCCAATCCAATGTGCCGACCTACCGGCGGACCTAGTTAACACGATTTACCGACCGATCGTCTAACGGTAAACCAAAGCAAAAATACTGACCAACCTTCAGACGAAAAAATAAAATATAGCGACCAACCGTACGTCACTAATCTATACCGACCGATAGTATTTTTACCGACCCTATGCCCAACGCCAGTTTGGGCTATGGTATAGTGCTTGGAGGTCGTCAGGTCGATACATAGCCAGGGATGATGCAATCTTCAGGCAAGCATATCAGTTTCCGTTGTAACGATCAACAGCGAACAGGCAATGCATGGAAAATGATTCATGCAGGGGCCACACAGGATGCATGCCACCACGCATGCATGCAGAGATATCTCCTGCACCTTGAAGTTGCAGACCTTGCCACCACGGCACCACCCATGAGATTTAATCTGGCTGGTTATGAAGAAGGCACGGCGGTGTGTAGCCTCCCAGCACAGGCACACGGCAGATCGTATCTTAATTTGGAATGGCCGGCCTCATGCAGAGTTGTGGACGATGCCTGTCCACAGGCCTAACTTCACACAGATACAGATCACGACGGAACATGCTGGCCGCAGGCGCCGACTTGCATGTACCGATTGGCTGATTCGCTCACTTGAAACTTGAGTTAGAGGCGTCACATGCAGGTTAGTGTTTGGTGCCCCCATTCGAATCCGATGCAGCTTGTCTTTCCACATCGATGCTCAAACTCTGGCAGGCAGACTAATGCACTCGCGAGATTCTCATGCCTACCAGAACAACTTCTTCACCATCCGCAACACAGCTGAAGCCATCTTTGAATGGCATGCAAGTCGCCTGCCGCTGGATCGGACGCTGGTAGGAGAATTGGAACACGCCAAGGAGAGGAACGGGAGAAAAAGCGATGTCCTTGGTTAGATTAGATGGGTTCTTGGGAAAAAAATAAAACACGGCAATTTTGGTAAATGATTTAGGCAGTTGTTTAATTTAATTTATATAATGGCAATGGTGGGTAATTTTTTAAAAAATCAAACTGATTGATCCAATGGTTATTATTGCTAGTGATGATTAAAGCTTATTAAATTGATGGCTTGATGTTTCTTATTATTGTGAGAATTTTTAGGATTTATCTTTTTTTCTAGCGCGTCTGGTGAGAATTAACATGGTGCCTCCATTGGGGCCTCCAATTAGTAATAGTAAGATAAGATGGTGTAAAAAAAATGCCTAAGAGATAATAGCACAGTTGTCTTATATCTGTGGATTTAAAAGTATTACTTATTATTCATATACTGTAAATAAATTTGCTTAATAAAACGTGCGTGTCTCGTGCATTTTGAATGGTGTAAAAATTATTATTCATATACTATAAATAAATTTGTTTTATAAAACATGCGTGTCGCATGTGCATTTCTACTAGTATTCATAAAAACGACAATAGGAATATTACATATCTATTATATTTTATAGTTTTCATAAAATTTTAAAACTATAACTTCTGATGCCCATGACAGTATCCTACTCCATTTAGTCTATATCGAATTAAAATACTACCTCGATAAATATTTTTTCCGTTATAAGGCACAAAACTATTTACTCAAAGATATATCGTAACTTTAATTTGCATAATATTCATTTATTAGTAGAGTTAAAATATCGATTTTCAGCCCTTATCGTAGATTGCACTGGTATATATACGTACAACTTGGAGATACATCTATTATTTAGATTAAGATTACATTGATAACAAATTGCTCAAAGTTTCAACTTATGGTTTTGATTAGTTGACCAGCGATCTTTTTTCAAACTGCGCCTTGCGTCGTCTCCCGTGAGGCGGCTCGGGGCGACGCGCCTCCGCCGTCGAGACCCTCTCCTCCGGCTGCTCCTTGCCACCGCCGCCGCTCTCCGGCGAGCGGTGGCCGCGGCCGCCGTGGCGCTAAAAAAGGCAGCCATTCCCATTCTTCCTCCACCCATTCCTCTGCTCTGTCGCCCTCCCCAAGCTCCTCCTGCAGTCGTCGGTCAGCGCCCAGATCCGTGCCCCCGACACCGGATCCGGCGTCTCCAGCTCGGGTTACGGTGCCTCCGGTCAGACCTGGCCGTCTGGTGCCGGAACTCGCGGTGGTGCCAGGGTCTTCACGGTGGCGCGACACACAGGAAGCGCGAGGTCGGCCCTCACCCTCCTGCGCCGAGGCCCGCGCGGCCACGCACGCAACCAAGAAGTGGCGCCTGAAGGCCCCCCGCGGCCTGCAAACGGCCCAGGTCGTCCCGCGGCGACTGGAGGCCCAGAGAGTCCCACGTGTCTGCCGTGCGCGTTGCAGCTTGCTGCAGGTGGCCCCGCATGGCTCCCATGTGCTGCGGTGACTTCCTAAGCCCGCGCGGCCACCTCGTGCCTGAAGCTCCCCGGCGGCCAGCGCCTTGAGCAGCCGCAGGTGACGCAGGAACCTGGTGCAGTTGGCTGCTGCCCACCTACGGCTGGCTGCAGCCAGCCAGATTTGGCTGTAGGACGGTCTGCTGCCCGCCCGACATGGCTGGACAGCGCTGTGGTGGCTGAAGTGCGGTGCTCGCGGGTCTCATGATGAAGCAGCGGACGGTGACATCTTGGACGCCACATTACCTCCTTGGAGGCGTCGTTGTTGAACCCCATGCTTCTGCGCTGGCATCGCCAGATTCTGGGTGTAAGCCCTGCCTTAGACGCCTCTAAGGCCAGCGGCGATGGCGTCCAAGGTGGTACCCTTTGACGTTACCCCTTTCTGAAGGCGTCGCTGAAGAATCTCCTACGACTTCCATGGTTCTTGTCGTGCTGTCGTACCTATGTGTGCCTCGATTCTACTCGCTTTGGTTTGTCCTACAGCTATTGACATTGCCGTTGTCATCTCACTTTCGTAGTGGATGTTTTGCAGCTATCATTCTTTGGCGGATACTTTTCTGCCATCGTCGTTGGTCTCCTCTCTGGCATATGCGTTGCTGTCGAGAGTGTGATGGCCGTTCCTGTTGCGGATACTTTGCCGAAGGGGGCGTCTTTGCCGATTGCGAAAAAATAGTTGACCCACGTCTGATCTAAGTTCTAATAAAAAATAAAATTTGTTTCTAATCAAATTTACGTTAACAATTTAGGGACGAGGATACTTATTTATTTGAAACCTAATATTATAGTTATTATTTGTTTTCAGTCTTTTATAGTATAGATAAGAAAACAGAAAAAATAAAAAGCCGGAAACGCCGAGCGGATACAAAGAAAACATAAAAACAACGGAAGATCGTCCGAAATGAAAAACAAAACAAAAGACCAAAGGAAAAAAAAGGCACAAAAAGCTATGAGAGAATTATCTATTTGCCATTAAAACAAATCTCTTTCGTACAAGGCACTGAAAATTTTGAACTTCCTTATCTAGCATCAACTTGAAAATTCTTTTTGTAAGCACTGAAAATTTTGAACCTGCTTGTCTAGCACCTATTTGAAAATTCCTTCAGGAAATGGTGGACCCTGTAAAGAGAGATGGCAACCGTGACCGCCTATCTTGGCTCATCACGTATCCGTGTTGATGTATATATAGTTGTTACAAGACTTGGATTACAAAGTAGTTAGCTGGGGAGATAATGATCTCACCTCTAGATCGAACAACCTGATTCTATCCCAACTGAACTACAGCCAACACGCGTACACGATCACGGTCATATGCCGTGTTACATGTGTGTACGTTTACAAGAAGATATGTCATGTTTCTTAACACCCCCGCTCAATCTATACTTGTCTTCTCTACAAGATTTAGATTGTTCTTGAACTCTTCAAACTTCCTCTGCGGCAATGCTTTAGTAAAGCCATCTGCAACTTGATCTTCAGTAGGCACAAACCTTATTTCTAGTTGTCTTCTTGCAACCCTCTCACGCACAAAGTGGAAATCAATTTCTATGTGCTTAGCCCTGGCATGAAAAACTGGATTTGCTGCCAAGTAGGTTGCTCCAAGATTATCACACCAGAGACGGGGTTTTACTTTCAGTTTGATCCCCAGCTCACCAAGAAGTTGTTCTACCCAAATCATCTCAGCTGTTGCATTTGCCATTGACTTGTACTCAGCTTCAGTGCTAGACCTGGACACTGTAGGTTGCTTTCGAGCACTCCATGAGATTACATTCGATCCCAAGAAGATTACAAATCCACCAGTTGACCTTCTGTCATCTCTACATCCTGCCCAATCTGCATCTGAAAACCCACTAACAATTAATGGTGACTTCTTTCTAATCAACAACCCTGTATTCATTGAAAACTTTAGATATCTAATGACCCTCTTGACTACTGACCAGTGAGTTGTAGTGGGTGAGTGCAAATGCTGACAAACTTTGTTAACGGCAAACGCTAGATCCGGTCTAGTAAGAGTGATGTACTGCAATGCACCAACCACACTCCTATACCTGGTGCTATCTTCTGGACCGAGTAAATCTCCATCTCCTTGTATCATCTTTTCTGCGAGAGCCATAGGAGTAGCAACAGGTTTGCAGTTCGACATTCTTACTCTGGATAGAATGTCTTGAGCATACTTCCTTTGGGTTAGAAGCAAATCACCACTCGATTTTCTCTCCACCTCTATTCCCAGGAAGTAGTGCAAATCTCCAAGGTCCTTGAGTGCAAAATCCTTCTTAAGTGCCTGCAACAGTACCTTGACAGCATCTTGTGATGAGCTAGTTACTATTATATCATCCACATAAATCAACATATATATCTCTACACCCCCTTTACTATAAATAAAGAGTGAGGTATCTAATTTGGAGGGAACAAACCCGAGAGCAACAAGTTTGGAGCTTAGTTCTGCGTACCAAGCTCTTGGAGCTTGTTTCAATCCATAGATGGCTTTCTTGAGCTTGCAAACAAAGGAAGGACATTTTGGATTCTCAAACCCTAGTGGTTGTCTCATGTAAACCTCCTCTTCCAGAACACCATGAAGAAACGCGTTCTGAACATCTAGCTGTCGTAGACACCATCCACGTGCCACTGCCAAGGATAGTACCAACCTCACAGTTGCAATTTTGAAAACTGGACTAAATGTATCCTCATAGTCAATCCCATAACGTTGCTTAAAGCCTTTAGCAACTAATCTCACCTTATACCGATCAATTTGACCATCAGCTCTCTTCTTTATTTTGAACACCCACTTACAATCTATAATATTCTTCCCTTGTGACGGTGGAACAAGATTCCAGGTGCCATTTCTTTGTAATGCTTCATACTCATCTTGCATTGCTCCTTTCCACTTGGATGATTTCAAGGCTTCCTCCACAGAATTCGGCTCATCAGAAGTGCAGATGTTAGCATAGCGTACTGTGCCATCAGTGTAAACCTTTGGCTTGACAATACCGCTTTGAAGACGCGTCTGAGGTCGAGACACCGTGGGGTTGTGTCCTGCTGCATCATCAATTGGAGCCGCCTCGCTGGACTCAGTCACACCAGATCCAGAGTCATCGGCAGAAGATCCTTTGGTCGGTGGAGTCGGTCCCGTTGTCGCGACGCACTGGGAGACAGGCGTAAGTGCTGAAGTCGATCCTGCCCCCCCACGCGTCGAGTCTGGAGAGGCCGCCGAAACCTCGGACGCAGATTCGACTAGCGACGCAATCTCTGTCGGAGGAGCATCCTCGGATCTTGAGCTCAGATTCACTGCGGCTGCTAGATCCATGGCCTCATCATCCTGTATTTCCTGAATAACCTGCACATCATTTGATTCCTGTGTTTCATCGCCATTAGTTGCAACAGCAGGATTAGTAACATCAGGAACATGACAATCTACTACCCCAGGAACAAAAGGATTTAGGTTTTCAGGAAGGAGGGACACTTCATCTCTTAACCGCGCACCGGCATTGGGATGCAAGGATGAGAAGGGAAAAACATCCTCATCAAACACATCTCGTGAGATGTAAATGCGACCTATTTTAGGTTCATGGCATTTGAAGCCCTTGTGAAGAGAACTGTAGCCAAGAAACACACATTGCGTCGACCGGAAAGATAGTTTTCTTGCATTGTATGGTCTCAAATTTGGCCAACATGCACACCCAAACACTCTAAGAGAATCATAATGAGGTTTTTCTTTTAATAGGAGCTCGACAGGAGTTTTATTCTCTATGACTTTAGATGGAAGAATGTTGATGATATAGGTAGCAGTAAGAAAGGCATGATCCCAAAATTTTAGAGGCATAGATGCTTGGGCTAAAAGGGATAGACCTACTTCCACTATATGCCGATGCTTCCTCTCAGCTCTACCATTTTGTTGGTGTGTATGAGGACAAGAGACTCTATGGGAAATTCCCAACTATTGGAAGAAGGAGTTCAATCTCTCATACTCACCCGCCCAATCAGTTTGCATATGCACTATCTTCTTGTTGAATTTTCTCTCCATGAGATTTTGAAAGTTTTTGAAAACGCGAAACACTTCGGATTTGTGTTTGAGGAGGAAGATCCATGTGTATCTACTATAATCATCGATGAATGAAACATAATAAGCACAATTTCCAATAGAAATAGGGGCAGGCCCCCACACGTCCGAGTGAATCAAATGAAGGGGAGCACCGCTTTTATTATTCAAGCTGGAATTGGGAAATTGACGACTCTTTGCTCTTTGGCAAGAGTCACACACCAACTCAACATCACGATCTGAAGAACAAGGAAGCAAATTGTTTTTGATAACTCTCTCAACAATAGGAAAGGACGCATGACCCAAATGACTATGCCATCGCCAAGTGGATGGTCTACTAACACGACAAGCCTGCTTATGATGCTGTGCTCCTGCCTCTTGAGACCTCAATGGATAGAGGCCGCCCTCACACTTGCCGCGGTGAAGGGTTTTCTTCGTAGCCCGATCCTTTATGAGAAAATAGTGAGGATGAAATTCAATGTAAGTGTTATTGTCGGATGTGAGATGATGTACAGAAACAAGACTTTTGTTTGCACTTGGAACATGAAGAACATTTTGTAGATGCAAGGGCTTAATTGGGGTATGTAAGATTGCATGACCAATATTACTAATCTGCATACCTGATCCACTAGCAATGTGGACTTGATCGGTGCCCTTGTACTTGTCCCTCACGGAGAGCTTCTCCAGCTCGGCGGTGATGTGATCCGTAGCCCCGCTGTCGATGTACCAGTTGGTGTCGACGCCGTAGTTCACCTACGCCGCCCCAGCCATCTTGGTGTAGGGCTGATAGTCCTCCTCAAAACGATGCCAGCAGACATCAGCCTCGTGCCCTTTCTTCTTGCACACCTGACAGATTGGTGTGGCGGCTGGTTGTCCACCGGTAGAGTTGCCGGAGCCATGTCCACCGAAGCCTCTACCCGGACCCCCATGGCCACGACCATGAGGACCCCCGCGACCATGAGATGTTGCATTGACGAAGGAGTTGTGGCCGTGGTTGCTGTTGTCCTGGAGCATCTGAAGACGCATGTCGTAGGCGAGGATCTGGGCGTAGAAATCACCCAGCGTGATCGGCTCTGTGCGCCCCAAGACGGAGGACACGAGCGGATTGTAGTCGAAGTCAAGGCCAGTGAGGATGAACGTCACCAGTTCATCATCCCCAACTGGCTTCCTGGCGACGGTGAGTTCATCACCGATCGCCTTGACCTTGGCATAGTAGGCAGCAGCAGACTGGCTGCCCTTCTTGCAATTCGCAAGTTGCATGCGCAGATTGGTCACGCGCGCCTGTGACTAGGCCGAGAACATGTTCCCGAGCGCCGTCCAGACGGCCGCCGCGGTGGTCTTGGTCGCCACCTGTGCGAGGACCTCCCTTGAGAGGGAGTTGTTGATGTGGGCGAGGAGCAGCTGGTCATCCTTGACCCACTTCTCGTACTCAGGGTTGATGGCAGTGAACTTGGTCTTGTCCTCCTCCTTGACAAGCTCGATGGTCATCGCCGGAGCAACTTTGGATCCATCTAGGCATCCTTCAAATTGCGCCGCGCGGATGCCGGGTATGATCTGCGCCTTCCATAGGAGGAAGTTGTCGCGAGTGAGCTTCTCGGAGATTGAAGGGCCAAACGGCGAATGGTGGGAGTGGTTAGAGGAGGAGTATGAAGACGACGCCATGGCTAGATGTATCTATGGAAGAGTAGCTCTGATTACCATGTAAAGAGAGATGGCAAACGTGACTGCCTATCTTGGCTCATCACGTATCCGCGTTGATGTATATATAGTTGTTACAAGACTTGGATTACAAGGTAGTTAGTTGGGGAGATAATGATCTCACCTCTAGATCTAACAACCTGATTCTATCCCAACTGAACTACAGCCAACACGCGTACACGATCATGGTCATATGCCGTGTTACATGTGTGTACCTTTACAAGAAGATATGTCATGTTTCTTAACAGACCCGCCCCACCATGATGTAGCCCTAGATCTCGTGGCCGCCGATGCTCAATCTGTCGGCCCAGTTGTTTTCGTACCCGCAGGTCGTTCGCCTGCCGCAGGGGATGCCGATGCCATTCCGGGGAGCGAGCGATGCCGCCCTGCCCCGTCTGCCATGCGGTGGCCTGGCCAAAGTTCTGGCAGGTGAGCTTGCCCCGCCGCGGCCTGGCACCTGCTCCAACGCCGGTGGGCGAGGCCGCCCCCGCGCCCCCAACGTCGGCCGGCGAGCCCGCCCCGCCGCCACGTCCCCCACTGGACCCGCGCCTCCATCTGCCACCATGGGGCGAGCTGACACCAAGCCCGCCGCGAGAGGCCGCCATGATTTCCTGGGCGCGAGTTCCGCCCATGGCGAGCAGAGCAGCTGCGTGCAACCAAATAAAACAGATGGGCATTTTGGTACCTCTAATTAAAAACTTACATGGTTAAGGGAGTTAACTAATGGATGGATGGTTGAAATGGACGACAGTACCATCTACGGAAGAAATTTTTAATTTGGTGTCAGATAAGGAAGTTCAAAATTTTTAGTGCCTTATATGGATGAGCGATTTGTTTCAGTGCCAAATAGATAATTCTCTCAAAAAGTGTTACCATAATATTTCCACGATGATAGATTCCTAAAAAACTCACAAACAAGTCACAAAAAGTCTCAAAAAAAGAAACAACGAACGTTGGCCGCCAGTGCCACGACGTGCGTCCACGACATCTACATCAACGCTAGCATCGGCCACACCTACAAACTAAAGGTGTTGCCATCTTGCTAGATCCCGTAATTACAATTTAGTTTCCCTCCTAGGATGTACTATATTTGGCCGTCCCATAATTACAATTTAATTTGTCTTCTCCAAGTACTTATTTTCTACTATTTCGCTGTGGTCAGTAAAACTTTGGGTGAGATTAGACGAGGTAAAGAATTGTGGAAAATGAAAGCAATAGTCTTGAATTACTTTTAACTAATAAGTCTTCATATAATCTGTAAGAGTCGTGCCGGGGGAGGGCGCTGGCAGCGGCTATGGAGGTGGTGGCTAGGGTTGGAGGGCGGCGTGGGGGAGGGTGCGGCGCAGGGAGAGGGGAGGCGGCCGGTGCAGGAGAGGGAGAGAGGAGATAGGAAGGAGCAATTGCTCGTCTATTGCTTAGTTTAATTGATTACATCCCCCTAGTATTTATAGTCCCTATAGGACTTGGACTCCAAGCAACCTATGAGAGATCCTTATAGAATTGAACTCTCCCTTCCATACTAACAAACTCCAATTCCATAACTAACCAAACTCTATGCAAACTCTAATAGACTCGATATGGTAACTTGGGTAACGACGGCTGGAGCGACGGTGACCTCCCCCTGGGCGCGCGGGGCCCCTAGGGCGCGCTGGTGGAGGCGCCCAGAGCCCCTCCTTGGGCCCCTCTCGGCCCATTAGTTCTAGGTTGGGTGGCCTCCATCGGGCGTATGACATAATCCTTATTGACCACGACTTATAATCTTTCTTTTTTCACTTTAATAATAACTTCATTAGATTACTTTGAGTTTACATGTTAATGGTGCTGAAAAATTAGGGGACAATGATCCATGGAGTTATCAATAAAGCCTATATGAAAAAACTCAAACCTCCACAATTGTAAAAGATAACTAACTGATCCCATAATATTCTTTTTATAAATTATCCACCTCTATCATTACGAAAGATAATGCATTGACCCCGAAGTTTGCATTTTCAAATTAACCGTACCTGGCATTATGAAAGATAATGTCATGTAATATATACCTATATGATTTACCTAAATTATCTATCTCAACCATTACAGAAAAAATTAACAAAAATCTCTCAAATCTACATGTAAATGGTAATATATGCAATTACGAAATAATTCAACATCCATAAGTACAATATATGCACAAAGCTGTTGGAAATACAGACTTCTGCCAATACTGAGTTGAACTATGCACAAAGCTATGTAGACCAAGGAAAATGTATACATTTGGATAAATATTTATTTATAAGCTTATCAAGCGTGGAAAAAATCCTTAGCAAATCATATAGTAATGATACTTACACTTCACTTTAAGTAATATTAATAGTCATGATAATTAATTTTGCAAGTTGTTATCTCAAAAAAATGTTATAACAGTTTATATACTTTAAGTTTATGTTTCAACTAAACAATACGGTGCTAAAAAAATTAATCCTAGAAATTATTACTCATGAAACCGCTAGAAATAAAAAAGATAGATCCCAAAATTCTTAGAAAAACCTAAAATATTTTGCCATCATATTGGTATACTATAATCACCATTGTCAATAATAGTCGATGGATATTTTGCAAAAAGAATCCAAGTTTAGGATCATGCCGTCAAAACATAAATGCAGTGTAGCACCCGGTTTTAAGAACAAAACCAGAAACACACCATATGTGAGCCTAGGAAGTCAAATCTCACATATAGCTATAAATAAGGGTAATATCGAAAGACAATGCTCAATATATATAACGTACTTAGTATAAAGGATATAACCTTAGACAACAAACAGCGGAAAGATAACTCCGATCTTCGGGTGAAGACTCCAATTCCACAGGGACAACTGACTAGTTGATCACAAGCCTAATTCCTCCAAACTCAAGCAATCTGGTACCCATCTAGGATTTTTATCCAAATAATTGAAAAATAAAGCAAGCATAAGTACATGTCATACTCAACAAACATAACATGGGGTTCATGAGGCTGAAAAAGGCTGACACTGGTTTAACTGTGATTAGCTTTTAATTGTCAAAATTTTAGCATAGGAGTAGCAACAAGTTTATCACAAGCCTATATAAACACATGATCAGGTAAACATGAATAATGAATAGCATAAACAGTAATCATAGTGAGCATGTTTTTCATCCGTATCATCAGTGTCCATCATCTATTCCGTAAGGGTTCCAAGGCCGCTCGTGACCATGAGCACGGCTGATATACCAGTTTTACACTCTGCAGAGGTTATACACTTTCACTGTGAGTCATGATACCCATATGCCCGGGTTAATTACTCCCAAAACACTTCCAAGGTGAGAAGGTAGGGTTCACTATGAAGCCTTTCAAAGGTTCATCTAACAAGTTACGGCCATTAGATTCACTCGACAAACAGATATAGAGCCCCTTCCCGATGGCACAATGACGTGCATCCTATACTCAAGGGGACAGAGGCCACACTATACCCGATTCATCGAGCCATTCTTATGTGAATAAAGGTAACTCTAACAAGCTAGAAAAGGTCCTCATACTGAGCTAAAACCAGAGCCATGTAGCCCTCACAGTTGTACTATAAGTCCCGGATGATCACTTATAGATAAGTCCTTAGGGAGAGGAATCTAGAGCACCATAAAAACAGTCCAATGCTCTAGCCCCCATGTTCCATGTTGCTAAAAAGCATCTTTTAGTGTTTATTGCATATACCATTAGTCAAGTTACAAGATCATGGCTTCAGTTGAGCACTAGCATCATACTACCCAATGCAATAACCGATAGGTGACAAGGAATCTAAGATATCAAATAGCTAGGGAAATTTACTACGGTTGCCAAGGTAGACACATGCATATGATTAAAGTGATATTAAGGTGAATAGGACAACAAGTATGATCCCATGCTATACTTGCTTTAAACTTTGATCTTCTTCTAGTCCAAGCCTTTAAAGATCTGCTTCTTGATTCACCACATATAGCTCATCGACTGGATATGATCATAAAGCACCACACAAGCATCCATGCAATCGTACACGAAGCAAACAATAGAACTAAATCAGAATAGTACACCAAACATATGAAATAGAAAATGAAAATGTTTTAAAAATGTTCTACACGTTACTACGAACACACAGACATGAAAAGCACTCTAATCAGAGCTATAACGAAGAAGTTATGAATTAAACAAGATTTCCTTTAATAAAATAATAGATTAAATCTAACCTCAAATTTCAAAAGTTGAAATTATATTTAACAGTAAGATAAACATGTAGATTACGCAATTACGAATCTAACGCAACTTGAATAGGTCAAATCGGAGCTAAAACGGAGAAGATATGACCTACTGAAGGTAGTGGCAATTTTGTAAATAGATGGAACTTGATTTTTGAATCTTAAAAATAAATAAAATCTGATTTTAAACTGGCCAAGGACTACAGATACTATTTTGAAGAAAGACAGGGGCTCTTTAACAAAAATACAGGGACGACCGGTTTGATTATTCAAAAACCGAGGGTCTCTTTAGCAAATAAGCTAGCCGAATCGGTATTGGCCGATCTCGATCGTTGGATCTAAAGGAAACGGTCCACATGAAAATCGGGGAGGGAGAGAGAAGGGTCGTCCAGAACAGGTAAACCAGCGCGGCAGGACACCATTATTGGTGGTGAGCACTTCGCCGGAGTGACACGAAAACGGCCCTAGAGGCCACAAGAGAGCAAACCGGAAGCACGGGGAGAAAGAGAGGAAAATGCCGAACTCGATTAGGCAGCTTGCCGAGGCGTGGAGCGGACGAAGGTGACGCGGTGCTCGGCGGGGCGATGGTGGACGGCGGCGCTAGGGTTCTATGGCGGCGCAGCGAGATATGAGCTTGCTCCAAGGCTCAGGATGGAGGCAGCGTGATTGGGGCTCGGTATTTATGGCTGGGGAGACTTGGGAGGCACGACAACGGGCGAGGCAGGTTGAACGTGGACTCTATCCCGGTGATGGAGTCCGATGCGGATGGGACGAAGGAGATAGCGTGAGGTGGGAGATGGCTGACAAGCGGGGCTAGGCTGTCAGTGAGCCAAGCGAAGGTGGAGGCGGAGCGTGTCCTCGCGGCTTGGTTGCTGGGCCGGCCCAAAGGAAAGGGAGGATGAGCGGGCTAGCGGGAAAGGAGAGAGGGACGGGGAGGAGCAGGCCTCGGCTTCGGCTGGGCCGGCGGTGAGGGAGGTGGGGCATGAGTGAGCTGGGCCGTGGCTTGCGGGAGTGGGCCGAGAGAGAGAGGAGGGAGAGAAGAGGGAAAGTTTTTTTCTTTTTTCTTTTTTATTTTGTTTTCAAAACCAAATTCAACTATGAACCAAATGCAAATTCAAATATAGTTTCAAATATACTTTTCAATTCAAATAAAAATGAGCAATTCTGGTAGGCTTCCAAAAATAAATTTTACAACCCTTTTAAACTCTTTTATTTTCCAATTCTCTTTTTCTTTCTTTTCTTTTACTTCAAAGCCATTTTTAATTTATTTCCAAAAGCAATTCAAACCATTTTGAATCTTGATTCAAACCACTCAAGCAATAAATCAAATGCACTGACATGTATGCACAACCATGTTGCTACTCCTTATGATGAATTTTAATATAATGAAAAATATTCTTTTTCCTATATTTCATGAGCACATAAATACAAAATTAAATCTTTTCATCTCTATTTCAAAAAGAAGCAAATTTTAGGGTGTTACAATTCTACCCCCCTTAAGATGAATCTCGTCCTTGAGATTCGAAAGATGTGGACTAGGAGATAGGGATACTCCGTCTTTGGATTCTTCTTTACTTCATCATGTATTTCCATCATCTTGATAAGGATCCCACTTTACTTTACATACCGGTTAACCTTACTCCAAGTATCTTGTCAAATTGATTCCAAAATTCTGACAGATACTCCAAACAATACTCAGATAACTCCAATCACCAGGCCACCTTTCCTTTTTAGTCCATACTTATTAGACCTCTTTCTTCTTACGTTGACCTTCTAACGAAGCCCTTTCACTTTCTTGGTGAGAAAGAGAATCTACCACCAATCTTCAAAACATTAATGATTCCGGTTAAGTAGCTCAAACTTGGAATACAATTCTTAGTTCTTGGTGTCACCCGAACCTTCTTAGCACAATTCTCTGTTGCCAAGGGCATCGGCCATGACTTTGCTCCTCGAAGTGATAGCACTTTTCCAAGTCATAATCAATTTCATTCCAACGAGGATAACACAAGCTCAAGGCCAACTTAGTGAATGTAGCACCCGGTTTTAAGGACAAAACCAGACACACACCATATGTGAGCCTAGGAAGTCAAATCTCACATATAGCTATAAATAAAGGTAATATCAATAGACAATGCTTAATATATAACATACTTAGTATAAAGGATATAACCTTAGACAGCAAACAGCGAAAAGACAACTCTGATCTTCGGGTGAAGACTGCAATTCCACAAGGACAACTAACTGGTTGATCACAAGCCTAATTCCTCCAAACTCTAGCAATCTGGTACCCATCTGGGATTTTTTCAAAGATTTAAAAAGTAAAGCAAGCGTAAGTACATGTCGTACTCAACAAATATAACATGGGATTCATGAGGCTCAAAAGGCTGACACTAGTTTAACTGTAACTAGCTTTTAATGAGTCATCTTTTAGCAATTGGGTGGTGTCGGCGCAAAAACGTGTCGATGCGCCGAGCACAAAGCAAGCTAGAAGGATCTGCTTGATGGAGCAAGGTTGGAGATCCGCTTGGCTTCAACGTAGGACCAGTCGACCCTAGGAATTCCTCCCGAGGCATGCTAGTCAATTTGACCTGCAATTGATATGAAGAGAAAGTTTATCTATAATTTAAGGCGAAACATGCCTGTTTTGCCCAGACAGTTCCAAGTGTGCTGCTTCAGGAGCAGCCAAATGGGGAAATCGACTAAATAGCCGATACACGAAGAAATCAGCTGTTTAAGGACTCTACCCACGGGATTTGATTGATTTTATGATGACAAGTATCATGCACGCAGATGTAAGTAAAAATCATCAGCTAGATAAATATAACCAGTATAAATCATTGAGCTGATGAATCTAATGAGAAAGGATATAGCATGCAAACAAATCGACTGTCTAGTTCAAATGGACCTACAAACGCTCTGAATCTAATCTGTTATCATCAACAGTGAGGTTCAACTGGATCGATGGTAGCTATGATGATAATAACAAACTAAAACCGAAGAATCCGTAAAACCATCTATACATTGACAGGCTTTTTGAAAGACATGCTATATGTGTTAAAGCTCGAGTGAATCGGCTATAGCCGATTCAAGTGAAACAAATGTACACTCAGCATGTGCTTGATCACATCAGCCTTAGAAATAACTGTACACTCAGCTGATAATAAATAATGCCACAAACTTGGTGCAAGAGAAATATAAGCACAAGCATAACTTTTTGATGGGAGAATATCTTGTTTCTGGGTCCAAAAGCCTTCTACTTAGATAGAAAACAACTCGTTCTTTTCCTCCAAACTCTTGCATCATGGCTGTCGACGAAATATGGTCGGCAGTCCACCTAGGGGTATGCCCAAGGTAGTAGATTGTCGGCAGACAGATGCGCAAGCCACAAACAAGACGGTGACGCAAGACAGACACGAGGTTTTATCCAGGTTCGGCCGCCAAGAAGGCGTAATACCTATGTCCTGCGTCTGATTTGTATTGCTGTATGTCAATGAGAGATGATTTTTAGGGGGGTCCCCTGCCCGCCTTATATAGTCCGGGGGGCAGGGTTATAGATCTGGAAACTAATCCTAGCCAGTTACAATTGCCATATGTGGCCGGATAAGGATTCCTATTCTAACCGACCAGGATCTTGCTTGATCGCCAAATCCGTCTTGACTCCTTACGCGGGATTCCAAATAGGTTGGCCGGGCCGCACGTCATCTTTTGGTGGACCGAATCCACTAATCCGGGCCAGCCCAAGCCTAGCTGTAAGGGTATAGGGGTTAATACCCCCACAGCTAGTCCCCGAGCATCATGTATTATGCTGCGACACGCCATTTTAACCTTCTCCGACAAGTAAGGCTTGAGTCCTTGACATCTCTAACCACCGTCATCGCCAGAGAAGTAGGTTGTCCGAAGAATGTATGGTGCCCTTTAAGAAAAAAGAAAAAGATTTCCGTCCTGAGAAGTGTGCCCACTTGTATTTCTGTAAAGAAATGTAAGTGGTCTTGAAGCATAGCGTCCTTGAACGTCAGAGGCGTAGGGGTCAAAAAACCAACACATTCACCGCAAGGTGAAGTGTGCCCACTTAGTCCCCGAGCCTGGTAGTAGGTGACGTAGGCACGTGGTGCCAGGGTCTAAAAAGAATTCCTAGTTAAGTTGAGAACCCAATTGCCGTACAGGCAAAACGAGATGCACCGGCAGGTGCATCGTACCGACGTAGTCCCCGAGCTTGCTGGAAGGCGAAGAATGAACCTTGTAGCAAGGTCTAAATAAACATCTCTCAACTGTATGTGAGTATAAATCACATATAGCCGAGGAGAACCATTCTCCAAGCAGTGGTCGGGACAGTCCCCGAGCACATAAATAATCCTTGCAATCATTCCAAGCACAGGGGTCGATTAAATAAACACGTTCACCGCAAGGTGAAGTGTGCCCACTTAGTCCCCGAGCCTAGTAGTAGGTAACGCAGGCACGTGGTGCCAGGGTCTAAAAAAGAATTTCCACTGAAGTTAAGAATCCAATCGTCGTACAGGCGATACGAGATGCACCGGCAGGTGCATCGTACCGACGTAGTCCCCGAGCTTGCTGGAAGGCGAAGTATGAGCCTTGTAGCAAGGTCTAAATAAATGTCTCTCAACTGTATGTGAGTACAAATCACATGTAGCCGAGGAGAGCGATCTCCGAGAAGTGGTCGGGAGAGTCCCCGAACACAGCAGTGGTCATAGCAGTCCCTGAGTACGGTAATGGCCGAAGCAGTCCCCAAGCACGGTAGTAGTCGGAGCAGTTCCCGAGCACGGCAGTGGTCTGGGCGGTCCCGAGCACAGCAGTGGTCTAGGCAGTCCCCGAGCATTGTAGTGGTCCGGGCAGTCCGCGATCACGGTAGTTGTCTGGTCCATCCTTGAGCACAAGACATGCAGCGAAAAAACAAACGCCGCTTGTACCATTATTTGGTGTATTTATTTGTCTCCTTACTCTGTCAAGTCCAATCTAGCACGTCTGGTCAAAAAAGCAGACAGGTATAGCACGTCACTCTGCCCTCTTACTCTTTCTGGCAAACAGTCGCTTGGCACCTGTATGGAGGTGCGTTAGTGTGGGCCCTCTTACATTATCAACGAAGAGGCGCGTACACTGGAAACGAAGAGGCGCGTTTATTGGCGTAGATCTCGAGGTTGTGAAAACAACCGTCTACGGCGCGTGCGCACGTCTCCCAAGAATCTCAGGCGGACGAAACGACGGAGCTCTTGGTTATTTATAATATAGAACTGGTAAGTTACTTTTTACCGATCCCCATTGTCATTCGCCGCCGCAACCTTCTTCTTCCTCTTGCCGAACCCTATTTCTCCGAAAATCATCACCAATCCCCCTGCCATCGCATCCACCCCCTTAGTAAGGACAGATTAATGGCGAAGAGAGACGCCCAGAAGAAAGGCGGAGTCATGGCGAAGGAGTGGTGGAAGTCAAGGAGCAATGAGCAGACCATCGAAGACCTCGTCGCCATGGGAGTGCTCCACAACAAGGCACTCGCGGGATGGCGTGCGCCGGAAGGAGAAAGCTTCCCCGATCCACAACCAGGTGAGATTGTGGTTTTCGAGGATTTCTTCAAACGGGGTTTTGGGGTTCTAGTGCACCCTTTCCTTCAGGGTCTCTGCTTGTATTACGAGATTGGGATTTGCAATCTGCATCCCAACTCGATTCTTCTTGTCTCCACCTTCATCCATCTCTGCGAGGCCTATGGTGGCTTCTAGCCCCATTTCGACCTCTTTCGCCACCTGTTCTATCTGCGGAAGAAAGGGAGCGGTGGCTCGAAGATAGCCGGAGGCGTCTACCTCAATCTGCATGATGGCATGAAGGCCCAGTACCTGCACTACCCCTGGAACACCTCGCTGGACGAATGGTACAAGAAGTGGTTCTACATCCGCGAAGAGCTGAACACAATCACCCTGTGCGACGTGGGGCTGATTCCAGAGAAGAAGAACAGCTGGTCGGAGAAGCCCGAGAACTTGGAGGAGATCGCAAAACTGCTCGGGATGATCTCGTGGGGAAAGCTGGATGGTCCAAGCGTGGTCGGGAACTTCATCAGCCGAAGGATCCAGCCCTGCCAAAAGAGGGTACATCCTAGCTTCGAGTACCAGGGAAGCGCAGATCCAACGAGGACTAGGAAAGAGGCGCTCGATAAGATAGAAGTCAAGGCCAGGATTGGGGAGCTATTCAACCTAGCCGATCCCAATTATGTCCAGTTAAACGACATCGAGCATGCCTTCAAGCTGGCCCGACCTCCCCCAAAGGTAAATGATACTTCCTTGTACCTCTAGAATCATGTTGTAACAAGAAATTGACTGCTGTCTCCTCTATGTTTCTTAGAGTAATGGTCGTGACCGGGCAGCAGTATTCGTGTCTCCGCCCCCTGGTGTGGATTGGCCGCAAATTGCCAGCCCAGCCGCCCAGTGCCAGGACCGAAGACGTCCACTGGGCGGCACTCGAGGTTGCAGAGGACGCATTGTCTAGGGCTGCTGGCAAGCGGCCGGCTGCCAACAAACGGCGCCAAGCCATCTTCCCCCTTTCAGATGATGAAGCAGAGGATGCGGACATCTTCCAGCTTGTCCCTCAAAAGAGGAGGAGACAAATGGTGTCGACGGAGCAGGGTGGCTCCTCTGTGCCAGCAGTGATTGCATCACTGACCACTGTAACACAGAGGACAAGCGGGGGAAATGTCGAGCATCAAACCCTGTCGCCTGTACCGGTGGTGGAAAAAGATCTAGTGGAACCTACCGAGCACGCGGAGCAGGGGCGGTCGAAGAGACGCTCCTTCACCACATCATTCCGCGCTTCCAAGCTGTAAGTATCTGTAACTTTGATGTAAGCTTATAATTTGTATTGAATACTATTGTCTTCTGAACTTTTCTCTGATATATTAGGTCGGCGTCCACCGAAAATCCCAACCAGCTAGTCGGGTGCGGCACGACTTCGCCAGCAATGGCGGAAAAAACTGCCCAGCAGCCAGCCATGGAGGAACCTGTAGAAGAAACTCCGCCGGAACTTCAGCAAGCGAGCGGCCCGACGACAGTCCTCGAGCAGCTGGTCGAGAAGATAGCCGAGCTAAGTACAAGTGTTCCGAGCACTAACCCTGCTGAGGTGGATACCTTGGCGCCAAGGGAACCAGACCAAGCCGAGGAGCAGCAGCCGGAGGTGGCACGGAGCACTCTTGCCGATGCAACGGCTTGTGGGAAAGCCATGGTGGTCGCGGAGACTGTAGACTCCAGACCAGCGCCGCCCCCAGAACAGGAGGCTGAAGAGGACGAAGTAGAAGAGGTCCTGGGCCGTCCCCAAGATAAACGACAACATGTATATGTGTCGCGCTGGCGGAACGACGAGTGGGTTATGCACGAAGAAATCCCAGAGGTCGAACAGACCCTAAAAGTTGAACAAGCGTCAAAGCGTCTGGTGATAGAAGTCTAGGTATGTCTGGTTTGACCACTTGACCCTGTTATGTAGTCGAACTGTCTGACTTAGCTTGTCTATATGCAGGACTTGATGAAGACCACAAAGTACCGAAAGAGGTGCTTCGACCAGATTGAGGGGATCACAGCGAACAATAAAGAACTGGCGGCCGAGGTGGAATGCTTGCGCCGCCAACTTGAAGCCGCCGACCAGGATAGGACAGAGCGAGAGGCACAGAACCAAAACCTGGTCGTCCAGCTCAATAACAAAGAGCGGGAGAAAACAAGTAAGTTTTCATCTTATCATAGCAAGTGCAGGACTTGTGTTGTTGCATTGTTGGCAGTAACAGCTGTAATGCAGGTTTAGAAGCTGAAGTGACCCGCCTCCAAGGGGAGAATAGCCGTGTAACCACAGAGTGTGGTCGCCTGAAGGAGGACAACGAGAAACTAGCGCGCGACCAGTCTGAACTCCGGGACCGCACAACCAAGATGAAGGAGGAACTGAAAAGTAAGTATTCCAGACCACCTTTCTCATTCTGTTGCCCGCCTTGTTTTGTCATGCCATTACATTTGATATCTTGTACGGTGTTTAGTTTTAAAAGTCAATGCCAAGAGGCATCTAGAGGCCGTGATCAAAGAGCATGATGGCTAGAAAGCACGATGCCTTGAGGCCACCGAGGAGCGGGACACGTGGAAGAACCGGTGCCAAGAAGTGGCAACTGGCATTGTGCCCATCCTCGACCTTATCGACCCGGCGCTCACAGAGGAAGAGCCAAGGATGCCCCAGCTCGGACTGGTCGAGAGATGCAGACAAGCGTGGGGATGGTTCTAAGAGTTCGTGAAAGAGGCTGGTGAGTACACGGGTGCCCATGTACTAAGCATGGTGCGTGCCCACTACCCCCTGATCGATCTCAAGCGCCTAGAGGCTGGGTACCCGAAGGAGGTAGACCCAGACAAGGCGGAGGAGCTTCGGACGGTCCAGCTGGACTTGTCGTCAAAGATAATTGGCGACATTAACCTATGTGGAGGTGGGACAGCACCTGTACAGGGTACGCCATCGACAAGTCAGCTGGAAACGACATCAGTTGCAAACCAACCAACGAAGCCTACGGTCTCGACCAGCCAAGCATCGGCGGGGCCATCCCCTTTAGCTCGACTAGCACAAGAGTCCCCGAGACTCGAGTAGGATATCAGAAGCGGCGAGCAGTAAGTGCCACGCGCCCCGACCAGCCAATGTAATAGGCTTAGAGCTGTAGAAGGAGGACATAGTTGTGTTATTGTAAACTTGAGCCTCTTCAGGCAAGCTTGTAATAACGTAACTGTATATCATTATAAGCTTGTTTGCTTTGTATAAAACGTATTTAAGCTCGAAACTTTATGTTGGTGTAACTAAGTGAGAACATGTTAACGTTCTGTTTAGTTGTACCATTATGCTCGACACATCATCCCGAAAAGTTTATGCGGCCCTAGTTTGCCATGTGGTCGGAGTGTGAGGTACGGTGACCTGTGCACACATAGACGCGGACAAGTCAAACCAAGGGGGACCTACCGATCACCCGTAACGTAGAGAGCGGGTCCCGTGCACGTGTTGGGAGGAACTGGAGACAGGGCCTGCTCTGAAAACCGTACAAGGAGTGGTGGTCGGCTTTTACTGGCTAAGTTAGAATAACCATAAAATTTGAAGTGACACATTAGAGTGGTCGGAGAAATCATAATTGCTTTATTGAAGTAAATCGAAAGTACAAGAGGAGTACATATCTCAGTAGTTAAGCATAGAAACGTCTAAGCTTGTCGATGTGCCACGAGTTTGGTACGTCCGTACCGTCCAGGTGAGCTAACCTGTAAGACGTTGGTCGTGTGACTTCCTTGATCATGAAGGGTCCCTCCCATGGGGTTGCGAGTTTGTGTACACCAGCCTGGTTCGTCTTCCACTTCAGGACCAAGTCCTCGACCACGAAGAACCGCTCTTCAACGTTCTTGTTGTAGTACCTGCGCAAAACAGCAAGGTATTTGGCCGTACGTACACAAGAATCGAGCCTTTTCTCTTCTGTGCTGTTCACTTCTAGCTCCCGTACTTCATTGACCTTGCCTTCGTCGAAGTTCTCTACCCGTGCTGATCTGAAAGCTATATCTGGTGGGAGGACTGCCTCAGCGCCGTAAACCATAAAGTATGGTGAGACGCTGGTGTTACGACTGGGCTGAGTTCGGAGGCCCCAGACCACGACTGGTAACTCCTTGAGCCATCTTCTGGGAGCTTTGTCATTTTCTCTGTACATCCTCTTCTTCAATGCATCCAAGATCATGCCATTTGCCCGCTCGACTTGTCCAATAGCTCTAGGGTGCGCCACTAAGACATATTTTACTACTATACTCCTTTCATCGCAGAAGTCCCAAAAAGCGTTCCCGGTGAACTAAGTACCCAGATCAGTGATGATGCTATTGGGTATGCCGAAACGATGGATGACCTGGTCGAGGAACATGACAGCCTTCTCTGAGGATGCCTGTACCAAAGGCATGTATTCTATCCACTTAGAAAATTTGTCGATCAGCACAAAGAAGCATGTAAATTTCCCAGGAGCCGGTTTGAAGGGCCCGATCATATCCAGTCCCTAGCATGCGAAGGGCCAAGAGGCTGGTATTGTCTGGATCTCATGTGCTGGTACGTGGATTCTCTTGGTGAAGAATTGACAACCCTCACAGTGGCGCACTAGCTTCTCTGCGTCGGCTACTGTTGACAGCCAATAGAACCCTGCTCGGAAAGCCTTACCGACCAGTGTTCTTGAGGCCGCGTGGTTGCCGCAGGAGCCAGAGTGGATTTGGTCTAGGAGATGTTCGCCTTCCTCCTGGGTTATGCACTTCATCAAGATTTCCTCCTTTGCGTTTTTGCGCCATAACTTGCCATCGACGAGCAAATACTGCTTACTGCGACGTATCAGGCGCTCGTTTTCTGTCCGATCAGTATAACCGCTGTCATCTGTTAAGTACTTGATGAAAGGTAATCTCCAGTCGGGCTCATGAGTGGTCGGAGGAGGCTCGATGGTGCTCGACGCCGGAACCGTAGCCACCAATTGCTGGTCTGGAGGCTTGTAGACCGTGGAATCTTCCTCTTCGATGGAAGGCGTGAGCAGGTCTTGGATGAATACGCCATGTGGGATTTTGGCTCGGGATGATCCTAACTTTGACAGCGCATCTGCTGCTTGGTTCTTGTCCCAGACCATGTGTATGTACTCGATGCCATAGAATCTGCCTTCCAGCTTTCTTATCGATTTGCAGTATGCGTCCATCTTTTCGCTGGTCGTGTCCCAATCCTTGTTGAGTTGGTTGATGACCAGAGCCGAGTCTCCGTAGACATAGAGACATTTAACACCAAGCTCAACCGCAATGCGTAAACCATGCAGGCATGCTTCATACTCGGTGGCGTTATTAGATGCTGGGAAATAAATCCTGAGGACGTACCGGAGCTGCTCCTTGGATGGTGACACGAAAAGAACTCCTGCTCCCGCACCGTCGATGTTGAGAGAGCCGTCGAAGTACATCGTCCAATACTCGTTGGATCTCGGGGAGGCAGGCGTGCTTAAGTCTGTCCACTCGACGATGAAATCGATGAGTGCCTGAGACTTGATCATAGTACGGCTTGCAAATTCCAAGGAGAAGGGGCATAGCTCCATTGCCCATTTGACGATGCGCCCGTTCGCATCCTTATTGCGAATGATGTCCCCCAAAGGGTACTCGGTCATGACCACCACCCGATATCCGTCGAAGTAATGTCTCAACTTTTAGGAAGTTATCAGTATGGCGTAAAGCAGTTTCTGAATCTGTGGGTACCTGGTCTTGGATTCGTTGAGTACCTCACTGATGAAATAAATCGGCCGCTGTACCTTATAGGCGTGGCCCGGCTCGTCACGCTCGACTGCCATGGTAGTGGAGACCACCCGATTGGTTGCCGCAATGTAAAGTAGGAGAGTTTCATCTTCTCTAGGAGCAGTGAGGACCGGAGGTGATGTAAGGTACTATTTTAGCTGCGTGAAGGCAGCGTCTGCTTCATCCGACTACTCAAACTTCTCGGATGCTTTGAGTAGTTTGAAAAATGGTAGTCCTTTTCCTCCCAATCTTGATATGAAACGGCTGAGAGCAGCCATGCATCCGGTAAGCTTCTGGACATCCTTCACCTTTTTGGGGGGCTTCATGTCTAAGACAGCTTTGACTTTCTCCAGATTAGGGCGTATGCCATCGTAACTGACGACGTTGCCTAGCAATATACCAGAAGGAACACCAAAGATGCACTTCTTTGGGTTTAACATCCATTGGAATGTATTGAGGGCTGCAAAGGTGCGTTCTAGGTTGTCAACAAGGGTATGTGCTTCCTTGGTTTTGACAACTACATCATCCACATAGGCCTCTACAAGGTCGTCTTTTATCTCATCTGTGAGGCAGGCCTGAATGGTGTGTTGGTATGTAGCCCCGACGTTCTTGAGCCCGAACGACATAGTCATGTAGCAGTAGGCACCAAAGGGTGTGATGAAAGACGTCTTGATCTGATCGTCCTTTTTGAGAGCGATCTGGTGATAACCAGAGTAGCAATTGAGAAAGGAAAGGAGCTCGCAACCGGCGGTTGAATCTATGACCTCGTCTATGCGAGGTAAGCCAAAGGGGTCCTTAGGGCAGTGTTTGTTGAGATCAATGTAATCAACGCACATTCTCCATTCATTATTCTTTTTGCGTACAAGAACCGGGTTGGCTAACCACTCCGGATGATACACTTCTTTGATAAATCCGGCTGCCAAAAGCCGTGTAACTTCTACCCTAATCGCCTCCTTTTTGTCGCGAGCGAACCGTCGTAGCTTTTGCTTGATAGGTTTGGCCTTGCTGTTGACATTCAAGGAGTGCTCGATCAAGTTCCGAGGTACACCGGGCATGTCGGCAGGTTTCCATGCGAACACATCCATGTTGCTCCTCAAGAACCTGACAAACGCGTCTTCCTATTTGGGATCCAGGTTGGCCCCGATAAGGGCTGTTTTGCTGGAATCGCCATCGACCAGCTGGATCACCTTGTGCTCCTTGGACTTAATGTTCTTGCGTGGAGCCTCGAGCTCTGGGATCTCCAGGTGATCGGCTGAGGTCTTCTTAGCGTCGAGCATGGTCTCGGCCATGCGAATAGAGAGGTCATGGGCTTCTGCTATTTTGAAACTATCGTCTTCGCAGGTGTAAGCTGCGTACACGTTGCCTCGAAGGGTTAGGACTCCTTTCTCGGTAGGCATCTTGAGCACCAGATACCTGTAATGAGGTATGGCCATGAACTTGGTGAGCGACGGTCGACCAAGAATAGCATGGTAGGTGCCGTCGAAGTCAGCGACCACGAAGTTGACGTAGTCGGTGCGGAAGTGGTCCGGGGTCCCAAACTGCACAGGTAGCGTAATCTGCCCGAGAGGTGTGGAGCTCTATCTGGGGAGAACACCCCAGAACTGTGCCTCGTACGGCTTGAGATCCGCCTGAGCTATTTTCAGGGCAGGCAGGCTGTTCTTGAACAGTATATCGATGGAGCTACCGCCGTCGATCAGTACCCTATCGAACTGAACCTTGTTGATACAAGGGTCGAGGACCACGGGAAAACGCCCTAGCTCAGGTATTGCGGCCCATTGGTCCTTTCTACTGAAGGAGATTTCGCGGTGAGACCACGGAGGGAGCCATGGATCGGTGAGAAGGTTGTCGGTGTTTGCCACGTTCAAGCAAGCGCGGGCGAGTAGCTTGCGTTCTCGTTTGGTCTCGATGGACACTTTGCCACCGATGATGGTGTGCACGCGATCAGTTGGCTTGACGTATTTATGACGAGGGTCTGCATCGTCGTCGTCGTTATCCTCGTTGCGCTGTTCCCCTATGTCGTTAGGCTTGTCGGACGTATCTGGAGCCTGTTGACGCGTGTAGATAGTCTTGAGGACGCAGCAATTCTCCATGGTATGGTTTGACTTAGGATGGAGCTGGCAGGGCCCCTTCAACACTTTGGCGTAGTCGTCTTCGTAGTTACGACATCCGCCACCCTTTTTCACGGTATTGACCTTGCCGTCGTCTTCCTGAGCACGCTTGCTCCTGTAATCGTCATGGCGGTTACGCCGCTGATTACGTTGGTCACGGTGGTCGTGGGAGTCATTGCGCTGGTTGCGGTGGTCAAAATTGTCGTTCCGACCACGATTGCCGCAGTAATCGTCGCGGTGTGGAGGGTGGTCGGAGCGTGGAACCCTTGCTGCTTCTTCAACAATTATCTTTTTAGCGTCGTCGGCATCCGCATATTTCTTAGCGGTGGCCAAGAGCGCTGTGACTGATTCAGGTCTCTTGCGGAGGAGCTTGTCCCTTAGGGCATCGTGGAAGCGGAGGCCAGTGATAAAAGCCTCGATTGCCTCATTGTCGAAGATTGATGGGACCTTGATGCGCATCTCCGAGAAGCGCCGGACGTACTCGCGCAGTGGCTCATCCTTTCGATCTCGAATCCGTTGCAGATCGTATTTGTTGCCTGGCTGTTCACAAGTAGCAATGAAGTTATCGATGAAGGCTTGCTTGAGCTCCTGCCAAGATTCAAAGTAGTTTGCCGGCAAGCTGACCAGCCATTGGTGACCTGCATGCCCAACAGCGACTGGGAAATAGTTAGACATGACGTGCTCGTCAGCCATGGCTGATCTGCACGCAGTCTTGTAGAGCATGACCCATAATTCGGGGTTTTCCTTGCCGTCGTACTTCTGAAGTTTCTCGAGCTTGAAATTCTTGGGCCATATGACTTGGCGAAGGTGTGGAGTAAACTGCTTCAGACCCGGCGGGCCGTGGGCAGTGTCATATTCCATACGGCGATAACTTTCGTGGGATGCTCGATCATCGGCTCTCTAGTTGATGCGAGCGCGCAGATCGCGTCCACCGAGGTAATGGCGGAGATCGTTATTGCCATCACGGCGATCTCGATTGCCATCTGGATTAGTCCTGCAATCGTGGTTATCGCGGCGATTGTCGAGGTTGTCCCAGCAGCGGTTGTCATCCCGACGGCGGTTGTCATCCCAACGGCGGTTGTCATCCTGGCCACCATCATGGCCACCGTTTCTGCCTTGACGGTCGTCTGATGGGTCGTTGTTGCGCGAGCCACGTTGGTTGAGTGGCTGTGAGCGACTTGGGTGCTGGCGGCTGTGGCTTGACTCGACTAAGGCAGATGGAGCCCGAGCTTGGTTCACAATCTCCGCGGTTTGGGCCATAGCAGCCGTCAGATAGGCTTGTATTTCATCGCAAACTGCTTGGGTTTCTGGGGTGTTGGGTAGCCGTTGCATTGTCGCCATGGCGACGGCTACGTTGGCACTTGGAGTCCTGAAGACCTGTTTGTCCCCTACCCTGTCGAAAGCATCATTAAGGTCACGTGGCTGGACCCTTATGCGTCGTTCCTCCTGGTCTACTTCAGCTTCGATTTGTCGGTGATTAAATCGGTCAATATTGCGTGCTTCGCGTGCAGTCCTTTCTTGTTCTGTTTCGCCAACTGCTGGCTACTCGTCATTGCTGACAACATGGATCAAATCTCCTCGTCTTGGTGGAAAGATGGAAATTGAGAGAAACCCGGGGCGTGGTCTGGGAGATCCAGATCATATTTGACGCCTTCATCGTTGTGATGCTGAAGCTCAGTGTGGATAGATGCATTAGATGCGATGCCAGACGAGGAGCTGGAGTCGCCCTCTTGGACTGTGTGGACAGATCCTTCTTGATAATCTTCAATCCGGACCATGTTGACGAAGTTGCATGGCTTCGGCCGAGGTCGGTGTACAGGACACAGATCCAAGCGGCGTTGTAGGTTATACGCGTAGCTAGAGGCAGCATTTCGCAGGCCGTAGGGCTGGACCTGGTGGTTGTCCGTCGAGGCTTCATACTCGGAGAGTGGAAGACTCGTTGCGAAGGCTGGCCGGCGACGAGCGGAGCGTCCCTCAGGAGTAGATATGACCACAAGATCTGTACCAAGTTGTGCAGGACGACTGGTCCGAGCTGGTCGGGTAGATCTGTTGTGGGGAGCGGTTACCTACTCATTAGGTTGACTTTGAATCGTACTTACCAGAGCTAGGGTTTCAGCGAGTTTGGTGCCGACCCGACCGATGGAGTCGAGCAGGTCGGTGTTGTCGATCTGCTTCCTTTTGTAGCGGGGAAGCGGATGACGGGCTATCGGCGTGGCTGAAGATGATGTAGGCGTGGTCGGAGCTAGATGTACCGTGGTCGGAGCCAGATCCATCGTGGTCGGAGCCGTATCCATCGTGGTCAGAGCCGAAGCCGATGCAGGTGAAGTAGTGGTCGGCGCAGACTGAATCCACGCCTCCTCCGTGGTCATGGCGATGAAGTCGTCAGAGCCAGTGGTCCAGGTGATCTGGCCGACGGTGAACGTGAGGCCGCTCGGCATAGCCATGGAGCCGGAGATGATGACCATCTTGTTTGCTTGGAGAGCAGTACGCACACCCCCTACCTGGGGCGCCACTGTCGACGAAATATGGTCGGCAGTCTACCTAGGGGTATGCCCAAGGTAGTAGATTGTCGGCAGACAGACGCGCAAGCCACAAACAAGACGGTGACGCAAGACAGACATGAGGTTTTATCCAGGTTCAGCCGCCAAGAAGGCGTAATACCTACGTCCTGTGTCTGATTTGTATTGCTGTATGTCAATGAGAGATGATTTTTAGAGGGGTCCCCTGCCCGCCTTATATAGTCCGGGGGCAGGGTTACAGATCTAGAAACTAATCCTAGCCAGTTATAATTGCCATATGTGGCCAGATAAGGATTCCTATTCTAACCGACCAAGATCTTGGTTGATCGCCAAATCCATCTTGACTCCTTATGCGGGATTCCGAATAGGTTGGCCGGGCCGCGCGTCGTCTTTTGGTGGACCGAACCCACTGATCCGGGCTGGCCCAAGCTTAGCCGTAAGGGTATAGGGGTTAATACCCCCACAATGGCCGATCCAATTGTTTGGTCGTCGGCCTATACGTACAACTTAAAACACTTACCTTGCTGAGGAGGGACCAGCACAGGTGGACATTTCATAGATTCTTTTATCTCCTCAAACGCCTTTTGTTGTACGTCACCCCACTTAAATTCTTGATCATTTTTCAACTTCAACAAGGGAGAAAACGGCAGAACTCTTTCCGACAAATTTGAAATAAACCTCCTGATAAAATTAATCTTGCCAAGCAAAGATTTGAACTCTGTTTTAGTAGTCGGGGGCACTGCCTCATCAATTGCTTTCATACTTTTTTGACCAATTTCGATTCCTCTCTCGTGGACCATGAAACCCAAAATTGTCCAGCTGATACTCCAAAGGCACACTTATAAGGATTCATCTTTAGACCATGTTTTCTTGTGCACTCCAAAGTCTCTCGCAAATCAACTAGATATTTCTTGTACCCCTTGGATTTTACCATCACATCGTCAATGTAGATTTCAACAATCCTACCGATCAACTTATAAAAAATATAATTTATTGCCCTGTGATAAGTTGCACCGACATTCTTCAAACCAAAGGTCATCACAACCCATTCAAATAAACCGATTGCGCCAGGGCATCTAAAAGCTATTTTTGCTATATTTTCCTCAGCCATAAAAATTTGGTTATATCATGTATTGTCGTCCATGAAACTAATGACCTTGTGCCCGGCTGCTGCATCTACCAACATATTAGTTATTGGCATCAGATAACCATCCATGGGTGTAGCCTTGTTCAGATCTCTGAAATCGATGCAAACTCTTAACTTCCCATTTTTCTTATACACAAGAACAACATTCGATATCCATTCTGCATATCGGCATGGTCGGATAAATTTCGCTTCTAGCAACCTTTTTAGACTCCCTTTTGATATCATCAAGAACATTTGGGTTGAATCTCCTCAGAGCTTGTTTAAATGGCCGATATCCAGGTTTGATTGGCAATCAATGTTCAACAATCGATCAGTCTAGAACAGGCATCTCATAGTATTTCCAAGCAAAACAATCTTTAAATTCCTTTAATAAATCTATCAACTCTGGCTTGTACTCAGGATCCAAATTAGCGCTTATATACGTTGGCTTAGGCCTATCTCCAGGACCAATGTCTATCTCTTTTAACCCACCGTCTGACATGAAGCCGTGTCTTAGCTTACCACCTGTGCCATCTATTGGATCGTCAATTAAAACAAATTCTCAGAGCTGATTGCTTGGATTGGCTGTTGGCTTTCATTCTTGATCTTAATGAAGCCTCCTTCCCATAGCTTGCTAGAAAAACACTCAAAGTCTTCTAGTTCCCAATACATTGGATCAACTATTGCGATACTTACAGAATCATCAGTATGAACCAGCTCAACATCGTCTCCATGCCACTGAATCAAGCATTGATGCATGGTCGATGGTACACAACAGTTTGCATTAATCTAGTCATGACCAAGGAGTAGACTGTATGAACCTTTTGCATCACTGACGAAGAATGTGGTGAGTAAAGTCTTACTTTCGATTGTTAGTTCGACGTTCATTGCCCCCTGGTCTTAGATGCATTACCCAAAAAATCCTTAAACATCATGTCTGTCTCAATCAAATCTCCTGGTCCCTTGCCAAGCTTGCAAAAAGTGGTATAAGGCATAAGATTGACTGAAGCACCTCCATCCACCAACATCTTGCTCATCGGCTTCCCATCAACAAAACCTTTTACATATAAAGCCTTTAAGTGCCGATGCTTGATTGGCTTATCGAATATAGTCTGTTGTATCACTGTCAACTTGGCAACTATTTCCTCATACTCCGATTCATCAAAATCTGAATAGACTTGTTGATCTGTTGGAGCTCTAAATTCCGATGGCAATAGAAAAACCATTTGAATATTAGCTGATGGTTTGCCCCGTATCGGCTATTTGTGTAGCACGCCACACCTGAGGTCTACCAGATGCCTGAGCCTGTTCTAGCTCTCTGTTCTTTAGGTGTTGCACTCTTCTTTTCTGTCTTCTTGTCAAACCTCCTGGACAACATTGCCCTTCCTGCCAAACATATTCTTCTTCATTACCTTCTTCTTCATAATCAGCCCAGTTTTGATCAACAACTCGCTTTCCTAGCCAATCATGAATACTTTTATTTTTTAAGCGCCGATCCATATTATGATTATACTCATCTCGAACATGGATAGACCGATGGTTGGCTTGAGATTGTCTAAACTCCCAATATTGTTCACTGCACTCTAGACAATTATTTTTAGTAGGCAATTTCAAACCTTCATTCCAACAAAGTCTGAAGAAAGGATAATTTTAATGTAATTCAGCTTGCTCTCTTTCATACCTCTCTTTCTCTTGTTGACGCTGGTACTCTTTCTCTTCCAACCAACGCTGATAATCCTTTTCCTTCTGTCGCTGCCATTTATTCAACAAAATTTGAGATGTAACACGCGGCCTTGTTGCCCCATACCTTGATGTCTTTCCCTGTTCGTATCAGCTCTTTTGTTGGTCACGACGCCTTCTAATCTTTCTATATTCATCAGCAGATATTTGCATCTCGGGATCGACTATTCTAGTTTCTTTTGCTCTGGTTGATGTCAGGACTTTAGTTTTCCCTTTGAGCAGCCTAGCATCGACCATGTTCTGATCTCTTAGGAAAGGATTATCATCAACTTTCATCTTTTGAGGTGTATCGAATTTGAGCCTCCCTTACTGAATAGCCCTCTATATGTGTTGCCGGAAAACTCTGCTCTCATTAGTAGAATGAGAAGTAGCGTTGTGAAAATTGCAGAACTTCTTATTCTTCAACTGGTTGGGAGGCAACATAACATGATTGTCGGGCAACTTGATTTGTCCTCTCCCAAGCAAGAAATCGAAGAGCTTGTCTGATTTTGTGATGTCGAAGTCATAGCTCTCTTCAACTCCTTTTGCCCAAGGATTTGGCACCATTACTGTCTTCTTACCCCAATTCCATTCGGCCATAGCAATCTCTTCTTCTTCGTCGTCCTCATAGCCATCATCGACTGAATATGTATTATAGGCTTCGACAATTGCGGTGTTCTTTTGGAATCGGGTATCTCTGCGCATATTCTGGAATTGGCTATTGAACGCTGCCACTCATTGAGCCAACAGACCCAAGTTGTCAAATTCTTGCCCCAATAACTTCTCTCTCCATGTTGGCAACATTCCTAGAATGGCCAAAGCAGATAGCTGATTATCAGTCAAGTTTAATGAGAAGCACAAATTTCTGGTCTCTCGGAACCTCTGAAGAAACTCGGTGCCTGATTTATTAGTTCTCTACCTTATAGTCGTCAAATCGGTAATCTTCTTTTCTCCTGTCCCAGTATAAAAATGTGTATGAAACTTCTTCTCTAGGTCAGCCCAATTGGCAATGGAATTGACTGGTAGCGATGAAAACCAAGTGAAGGCTGGTCCTGACAAGGACAAGGAGAAGAAACGAACTCGATGGGCCTCTTCAATGGATGCTTCGCCCAATTGTGTAAGGTACCGACTGACATGTTCTATTGTACTTGTGCTATCTTGGCCAGTGAACTTAGCAAACTCTGGGAGCCTGTAATTTGTAGGAAGAGCGACCAAATCATACCACTCTGGATATGGGCGTTTGTATGAGAAGGTCTGCCCTTTTGGCTTCAAACCGAACTAATTCTTCATCATCTCGGTCACTCTAAGGAACAACTCATCAGCATTTGAATTTGGATTTCTCTACAATTGTCGACCCATCTGTGGATTAAAATTTCGGGTACTTTGATACCCAGGATTTGGCATCATGTGAAGGGTATTGTAATTTGTGCCATAATGGTATCCTTGTGGAATCTCTATCTGCTGGGTCCTTTGCTGGTTTGTTGCTTGAAGTCTCTGGCTATAAATGTTAGGATCTATATCTCTATGAATCCTTTGAACTGATGGCACTATTTTTGAGCCAATGACGGTATCTGGCTTGATGTGCAAAAATTGACCATTTGATCCTAAACTTACCCCGTTGGCTATTGCACATGCTGCACTAACGATCCAAAATTATACTGTATCTAATTAGCAGTAGCACCTTAAACTTGCTCAGATGAACCCTAAACTGCCTGGACATCATTATTATGAGCTGGTGCTACTTCTTGATGGCTAGTACTGGCTTGATTAGTCCCCTGAGTCGACGGATGTGGAATAATGTAGCAAACCAATCCAACCTGACCAATTGGATATCCATGAAACACCTCTTTCATGGTGTTGTGGAATGTGTTCAAGAAAACTGTATTATGGTTCAATATGGCGTCATGAACAAATTTGTTTACAGCTTCTATGAAGAAATGCCTATCTTTAGCTTCGTCTGTATCTGACTACCCATGCAACAGAACTCTTGGTAGTGGATATTTCTGAACAACTTTATTATCACGTGTCTTGGTGTAAGACAACAAACACTTGTTTTGAAATTCTTCTATAGCTTTACTGATGACGTCTTTATCCTCATCAGGTAAGTCATCATAAGGCACCATAAGGATGTCACTGTTGTTGTAAGTCGCTGTGATGATTGTGGGGTCCCACTAGGTGTGCCACAACGTGTGTCGATGCAAAAACATGTCGATACACCGAGCACACAGCAAGCCGGAAGGATCTGCTTGATGGAGCAAGGCTGGAGATCTGCTTGGCTTCAACGCAGGACCAGTCGACCCTGTGAGTTCCTCCTAAGGCATGCCAGTCAATTTGACCTGCAATTGACAAGGAGAGAAGGTTTATCAGTAATTTAAGGTGAAATATGCCGGTTTTGCCCAGACAGTTCCAAGTGTGCCGCTTCAAGAGCAGCCAAACAGGGAAATCGACTAAATAGCTGATACGCGAAGAAATCGGCTGTTTAAGGACTCTAACACGTGCGGGTTGCGATTGATTTTATGATGACAAGTATCATGCACGCAGATGTAAGTAAAAATCATTAGCTAGATAAATATAACCAGTATAAAGCATTGAGCCGATGAATCTAACGAGATATAGCATGCGAACAAATCGACTGTCTAGTTCAAATGAACCTACAAACGCTCTGAATCTAATATGTTACCATCAATAGTGAGGTTTGACCGGATCGATGGCAGCTATGATGATAATAACAAACTAAAACCGAAGAATCCATAAAACCATCTATACATTAATAGGATTTTCGAAAGACATGCTATATGTGTGAAAGCTCGAGTGAATCGGCTAAAATTCAAGTGAAAAGAGACTACAGCATGTGAACAATCGACTATTTAACATGGACAAATCTATGAACTCATCAGACCTAACCTGCTATCTCTAACAGTGGGGTTCGACCGGATCAATGGCAACCATGATAAAGACAACAAATCAAACCTTTAATGTAAACAGATCTATCCACATTTAACAGAATCATGAAGACACGCTATAGGCGTTTAAGCATAGGTGATCGGCTATTTAGCCGATACAGGCATAGCAAACAGTTAAGGTCACGCCTGATCAAGAACAAATCTACCAACTAGCATCCTCTAATCTAAAGTGCCATCAGTGTGGATCGACCGAATCGTTATAGCCATAATAGCGAACTATAGACCAGATTTAACTAGCCAGCAAACCTCCTCAAGATCATATGTGCCTTAACCGCGTACTATGCACGATCAAGATCAAGGTAGAATAGCCGATAAAACGTAACTCGTCGCACAAAGTAAGAAACATCGTATTGTAACAAAGCAAGCGATGGACTAATAGGATGTGAGGCCAATCTAGATCGATCTCGACTGAGCAAATTGATGTTACTGAAAACTAATAACAATAAGAACATCATCAAGATTGGTAACTTAATGAATCTACCCGAAGGACGCCACCCTTAGGTAGAGCCGATAACTTGACCTTAATCTAATTCGAACAGTGGACGTCGAACTTAACTGATGCAGCTATTCTTGAACTAGATAAGAGTCAATAACTAACTTATATTAGAGTTCGTAGTGGAGGTCGAACTTAACCGATGCAGCCATACAAACAGAAGTATAAGCCATGACGGTACTTACAGACAAGTCGGAGGTCAGCCGGACCGATGCGGCCCTGCTTGTTGAAGAACTCGCTGACATCTACACTACTACTACTCCTAAGGGTTGGCATAAAGCGGAAAAAAGTAACTTGTATTGATTGATTGGATGTCCTTTTACAATAGCCGGTGTCCAATATTTATACCCGGAGCCTAAGCATGAATCCGACTTAAGTACGACTCATCACAATCTTTGGTATAGAAGAAAAAAATCCTAACTTAAGATAACTTGGACCCTAATCTTTCCCTTTTTGTAGAGTCCGACATATATTTCCCGACGCCAACCGTAGCTCATTATCGTTATCTGCTGACGTCATTCGAAGAGAGCTGATTCCAGTGCCGCATCTGAATCAGCTGATATCTATCCTTATGCAATCGATTCCTTGATTGACAAAATCTTGGAAGCTTCAAGTTCTCGCATTCTTCTTCCCAAATTTTTGTGTAAATAGGTGGCAACAAGTTTATTCATAAGCCCATATAAACACATGATCAGGTAAACATGAATAATGAACAACATAAATAGTAATCATTAGTGTGCATCTTCATCAACGGTATCATCCGTGTTCTTCATCTATTCCGTAATGGTCCAAGGCCGCTCGTGACCGTGAGCACGGCTAATATACTAGTTTTACACTCTACAGAGGTTGTACACTTTCACTGTGAGTCATGATTTACCCTTTCACCTGAGGCGGCCAACCTCTTCACCCACTACCAAGGAAGGTCGGCAAGGTTCACTATGAAGCCTTTCAAAGGTGAGTCTAACAAGTTAGGGACGCTAAGGTTTCCCCATCAATAAGCATGAACCACCCTCTAAGGAGTGACTAACTAAATACCAAGAAACCAAAGTGCACCCTCTTGGCAGGCCAATATCATACCTGCTGGAGCCCCTCTTGTGCCATAAAGGTAACCACTAACAAGCTAGAAAAGGTCCTCATACTGAGCTAAAGCTAGAGCCATATAGCCCTCACAGCTGTACTATAAGTCCTAGATGTTCGCTTATAGATAAGTCCTTAGGGAGAGGAATCTAGAGCACCATAAAATAGCCCAATGCTCTAGCCCCCTTGTTCCATGTTGCTAAAAACATCTTTTAATGTTTATTGCATATACCATTAGTCAAGTTACAAGATCATGGCTTTAGTTGAGCACTAGCTTCATACTACCAATGCAATAACCCATAGGAATCAACGAATCCAGGATATCAAATAGCTAGGAAAATTACTACGGTTGCCAAGGTAGATAGATGCATATGATTAAAATGATATTAAGGTGAATAGGATAATAAGGAAGATCACATACTATACTTGCCTTAAACTCAGATCCTTCTTCTAGTTCAAACCTTCAATGAATTGCTTCTGGATTCACCGCGTATAGCTCCCCGACTGGACATGCTCATAAAACACCACATAAGCATCCATGCAATCATACCCGAAGCAAACAATAGCAATAAATTAGAACAATACACCAAACATAATAAAACAATAGGTAAAAAGGTTTTAAATATGTTCTACATGTTACTACGAACACACAAACGTGAAAAGCACTCTAATCGGAGCTATAACAAAAAAGTTATGAATTAAACAAGATTTCCTTTAATAAAATAATAGATTAAATCTAACCTCGAATTTCAAAAGTTAAAAATATATTTAACAATAGGATGAACATGTAGATTACTCAATTAAGAATCTAACGCAACTTGAATGGATCAAAACGGAGTTAAAACGAAGATTTTATGGCCTAAATAAGACTAGTGGCAAAACTATAAACAGATGAAAGCGTATTTTGGATCTAACCGAAGAAACTACGTTTTCAGAAGAAAAAAATGTATTCTGAATCTAATAGAGGGATTTTACGCTTTCTAAAAGAGAAAACGTATTCTGAATCTACTAGAAAGAAACTACGCTTTCAGAATAGGAAAACGTATTCTGGAAGTGTGCCATGGAGTGTGGGTTCTATTACACAAAACTACAGGAGCTCTTTAGCAAAATTGCAGGCAAAGGTGTATTTTTAATCTGGACGAGGACTATGGGCAGAATTTTAAAGAAAGCCAGGGGCTCTTAAGAAAAATGGTCGACAAAGAGGTAAGGTTCAATCTGGACCACTGGATCTGAATTGAACGGCTCAGATTAGCAGGAGGAGGAAGAGAGAGAGGAACCGGTCGGAGCAGGGGTCCGACGCGGCGGAGCTCCATTATCGGCGGCAAGAAGCGACCTAGAGCGCTTGGTTTGGGCCCTAGAGGCCACGGTTTGACAAGCCGATAGCACAGGGAATAAGAGGAGAAGACAACGAACTCACCTAGGGCCTTCTTGCGGTCGATGGCGGGTCTACGGCGTCGGGTAGCGCGACGACGACGGCGATGGCGACGGCGACGGTGAGAGAAGGAGGGGAAAAATCTAATTTACTACATGAGGGATTTCCTAAACTATGGGCTCCCCTTATGGTAGTTTTGGTGTGCTTTGCCCAAGGGGTTGGTACATATTTATAGGGAGAAAAACTCTCCACTTCTACATCAACTAGCAATATGGTACTAATTGATGTTGCACCCTCCACTTTTACTAATGGACCTAAATAATCATTAAAGCCCATTAGTAAATAAATGCTTGGGCCTTAGAGATTTATTAGGATTATTGCACATGGGCTTTGAGAGTTGGTTTGAAAATGAGATATATTATTTATTTTTTGAATTAATTAATTTCACGAATAACATAATTCTAGAAAAGTCCAGAATTGATATTTAAGCCACGAAAAATACTCCGAGACCTTCAAAAATTTGGGGAAAATTCCTAGAAACACTTTGGAATATGATGAACCCAAATAAAGTATTTGGAGCTCGTGAAAAGATTGTTTGGAACTTGGAACATAAAGATTAATGTGAAGGAGGTAGAAATTAAATTCCAGAAAGAAGCTAGAAAATTCCTAGAGATAGATATTCGTCTCCTAAACATACACTATACCACACACTTTTTACAACAACTACAAAAGTGTCGTTATAAGTAGTTACAGCGACCGAACATCGGTTCGTATAACTCTATACCGACGAATGTCATTAGTCCGTGTAAGTGGCGTCGGTATAAAACTATACCGATCGACACATCTATACCGACCGATAGTTAGTTGCTAATATTTATACCAACCGATGTTTTGTTACTAGTTATACCGACCAATGATTTGATGGTATATAACTTTTTACCAACCAACACTCCAATGCTATGAACTAACATGATTACATAATTTATTTAACATCAACATGGCATGATTATATAATTAATTTCACATGAACCATATAATCTTAGGCTTACTCAACATCCATATAAATTCACATCACAAAACAATAACATAGCTAGATAAACATGTCTCAAGTTTTCAATGAAGCCATTTGTAGTTGTACCATGTTTACAAAAGAAGAAACAACATACACAGCCCTTAATTAATAGCTAGATCAAATGGCATCCACAAGCCATACATGTTGGCCTTACAATCTACTAAATGCCTCATCTTACTCAAATACAAAATAGCATCACTAAGCACTAGACAGATCTAGTTGGTGTTGATCCAGCATCACAGAATCTCTAGGGCCTCCCACCTGAACAAAGTGAAAGTGAAATTTGTTAATAAAACTGATTGCTAACACGTAACAATTATATATTTCATCTCAACCTTATGTTCATGTACTACAGTATCATTGTTCATGTACTACAGACTTATGGTAATACATGTCCAGAACTCTAGATAATTGGATATTGGTTAGTAACTAGTAGCTAGATGTGAAATTGACATATTGTTTGTGCGTGCCATACACTCATACAATGTCGAGCACTACTTCAATACAGCACAAGCACCTACTAGTGAGATGAGAATAACATACCCGAAGTACCATGATTTGTTGTTGATGCCTTGCTAACCTCCATCTGTCACAAATATCACTAGTTAGAAGTCTGGTCACTAATCACATATGAGAAAACAGAAAACAATGACTAGGACAGTTTATTACTCTATTGTATGGCCATGCAATCGGCAACTTAAGAGCGTCCGCTGTTCTAGAGCTTCATTCCTACTTTTAGCCTTTTTACGGGCCAAAACTTCCGTTTGAAATCTTGTAGGTGTGTAACACTTCAGTCCTGCTATACCAACATCTTGAGGAGTAGGTCCTAGACCTAAAGCTCGCACACGGCCTCTTGGCTCCTTTGAACCCAAAGCAGCAGCAAACACCTTGTTGAATTGTTCTTTCTGTCAACTCTGGACGGGCCTCAATAGTTGCTTTAAGTTTGTTCTACATAAATGAAATATCAATATTTACACTCCATAAAGATTACATATTGTAATTCAGCAATCATACATGAATAACTTACAATGATTGGTTCCGCATTATTTAATGAATAACTTACAATGATTGGTTCCGCATTATATAACTTAGCAATTCCTGAAATATATGTGTATTTTGCAAAATATTAGGGATTAACAGTGAAAGAAATGGAAGAGCTACGTGAAGCTGTAATTTTGGAGCATCAAAGAAAAGTTCAAGAAACCATGAAAGCAAAGGCAAAGAGTACCTTATGAGATGGAGATGAAGGCCATAAAAACAATGGGAGCTATGGAGGAAGGAGATACAACATTTGGTGCCGGTGCTGAAGTGAACCTTGATGCAGCATTTACTGTCGATCCAGAAGGACCGATGGTTATCATGCTATAATCTGGACCATATATAACACACCATAAGCTACACCAAAATTTTCAAATAATCTGCTGACTCATGTATTTTATAGTTGAGTATATTTTGACAGTTTAATATAGGGTTAACGCCAATTTGAGTTCGATGCCATGCATGGTAACAAGCTTAAACAAGAAGCGTGATTTAGCAATTTTGGTGCATCCTACTACATATGAATTCAGCTGGTTTTTGATGGCATATGCTTGTTCAATATACTCGCAGGTGTACTGGTGGCATGACAAGTATCCACGAAGAAAGCCCAAGAACTTGAATCGGGTGCACACTGGATATGAATGGAATAAATACAACCAGATTCATTATGAAATATGATTGCAAAGTCCGAGTCCTCTTCATTGTGGTTGTGGAGATTCTGTAAATCCATCATCCATATTTCTAATTTCAATTTTCATTTTTCAATCCAATTGAACAAATATAGAATCTGAATAGAAATTGAGCACATAAATTGAAAAAGGAGAAAACTGAGAGCTCACACTGTAGCTGCTAGGCAGAATCGGTGGATGGCTCACGGTCTGCGTGCGGAGGCCTGCTCATTGGCCGTCGTGGAGGCCTGGACGGGGCACGGAGACCGGTGGGTGGTGGAGTGCAGCGCAGCGGCAGCCGGCGCCCGGTGGGATGGCGTCCACTATCCGCAGGAGCTCATCTCCTCGGTCCTCGCCTCCTCCTGTGCGGCTGCTGGGCATGGCGGTGTGCCCCCCCTGCTCAGCACAGAACCTGGGAGCAGCGGTGGCATGGGACCCCCTGCAGCGGCATGGCCCCTGGGCGCGGCCCCTGCTGGAATCCCCTGGAACAGCGGCATGGTAACTCTGGATCGAGCGGCGGCGACGGGAGAGGACCGGGAGCGCATGGGCTGCGATTTGGGATGGATGGGGCGCTGTGTTTTCTTTCACGGAAGGAACTAAGGGGATAAGGTCATAAAGGTGAGCGTACTAGGGTTCTGGAGATTCGGCGGACAAATTTTGGGCGAAGGGCAGCACGTTAGATTTTAGCTTTAATATATACCGGCCGATCATCTGACGTTATTACTAACATATACCGATCGATAGTTTCATGGTATCTATAGCGACCGATGAATAGCCGCTGAAGGCACCTTTACCGACCGATGCTTCGTTGGAATTCTTTACCGACCAATGTTGCATCGCTAAATACCTAGTTTTAGCGACCAATGTCTGACGCTAATTCTGGTGTGTGGTATAGTGGTATTTAAAAAACACATTTTGCACATAGAAACACAAGGTGCGACCGGCATGAATGCAACAAACATGTTTCTACCTTTAGATAAATTTTAATCTAATGAAAAATTAGTATTTCCCCATCTTTTCATGAGCATAAAAATACAAAATTAAATCATTTTAAGTCTATTTTAAGAGAAGCAAATTTTAGGGTGTTACAATTCTACCCCCGTTAAGATGAATCTCGTCCTCGAGATTCGGAAGATGGTGATAAAAGAGATACATATTCTCCGCCTTTGGATTATTCTCTACTTCCTCGTGTAGTTCCATCGTCTTGATAAGGATCCCACTTTACTTTGCATACCTGTTAACCTTACTCCAAGTATCTTGCCAAACAGATTCCAAGATTCTGACAGATCCTCCAAACCATACTCAGGTAACTTTAATCACTAGGCCACCTTTCCTTTTTAGTCCACAATATCAATTCTTTTTCTTAAAATATTCACCTTCCAACGGAGCTTCCTTACTTTCTTGGTCTAAAGTAGACTTTATTGCCAACTTTCAAACATTAATGACTTCAGATGCTCAGATCAAGTTGCTCAACTCTCAAACAACTATTCTTAGTCCATGGTGTCGTCCGAATCTTCTTAGCATAACTCTCTCTTGCTAAAGACATTGGCAATGACTTTTGCATCTCCAAGTGATAGCACTTTTCGAAGTCATAAAACCTTGATTGCTTCAATCCAAACCTTCTTGTCATGCTTAGTATATCATTGGGATTTCCTGAGACTCCATAGAACCATCTGTAGTTATCTGATATCTCATTCCTATGTCATCAACGCTTTCCTGTCCTAGGTATGTTGAAGATTGGACTCCCAGTTGAGGATAGCTCGAATTGCAGAGCCATATTGACGAATGCATCCATTCCTCGTAGATGATCCAATAACTTATCAACCCAGCAAAGGATACTTACTCTGGATGATGAAACCCTTAAGTGATATACATCATCTGGGTACCACCTTTCTTATTAGATTAACCGATTCTTCCAAGTGAGAGCTAGAGAGCATAACTAAACTTCATATGGCACCTTGAGCATTCGGACTATCGATAAAAGATGCTCGGCAGTCCACCGAGGGGTATCCTACGATGGTAGATTTGTCATAGAGGTGAGCGAGATCAGGAGCGAGATGGTAATACAAGCACCAAGACATAAGATTTAGACAGGTTCAGCCGTCAGTATGGCGTAATACCTACATCCTGTGTTCTGATGTATTGCATTGAGATGTCGAGTAGGGGACCCTTGCCTCTCCTTATATACTCTGGAGGGGTAGGGTTACAAGGAAAGTATCCTATTTGGTACTATACAATAGCTTGCGGTGCACACCGAGCAGTGGTGTGCATGCCTTGATCTTGTGGGCTGGGCCACCTCTGATGGTGCGGCCCATGTCTTGTCTTGTGGATACCGGGGGCCATACCCCCACAGCTAGTCCCCGAGCCTGATAGTAGGTGACGTAGTCACGTAGTGCCAGGGTCAGAAAGTAGAAGACCAGCCAAGTAGGCAGTCAGTCCCCGGGCGTAGCCTTGAGATGAGAAAAGCACACATTCACCGCAGGGTGAAGTGTGCCCACTTAGTCCCCGAGCCTACTAGAAGATGAAGAATGAATCTTGTAGCAGGGTCAAAGAAAAAGAAGTCTAAAAGCTTTGCCGATGTCATCCGACATGTGCGTATCAAGACCCCAGACGTGTAGCCCAAGATCAGTGCCCTGATCCGAATAGCATGGAGCAGCTTGATAGCACACCGATGAGACGTAGCAAGATCCGATCACCAAGGGCGATGTCCGAGCGCCGAGGAGTCCCCGGCGTAGCTAGCGATGTCCGATCACCGAGGACTTCCCGGCGTAGGCGGCGATGTCCGAGCACCGAGGAGTCCCCGACGTAGCTGGCGATGTCCAAGCACCGAGGAGTCCACGACATAGCTGGCGATGTCCGAGCATCGAGGAGTCCCAAGTGTAGTTGGCGATGTCTGAGCATCGAGGAGTCCCCGGCGTAGGCGGCGATGTCCGAGCATCGAGGAGTCCCCGGCGTAGCTGGCGATGTCTGAGCACCGACGAGTCCCAGCGTAGCGGGCGATGTCCGAGCACCGAGGAGTCCTCGACGTAGCTAGCGATGTCTGAGCACCGAGGAGTCCCCGGTGTAGGTGGCGATGTCCGAGCACCGAGGAGTCCCTAGCGTAGGCGGCGATGTCCGAGCACCGAGGAGTTCCCGGCGTAGCTGGCGACGTCCGAGCACCAAGGAGTCCTCGGCGCAGCTAGCGATGTCCGAGCAGTGAGGAGTTCTCGGTGTAGCTGGCGATGTCCAAGCACCGAGGAGTCTTCGGTGCAGCTGGTGACGTCCAAGCAGCGAGGAGTTCCCGGTGCAGCTGGCGATGTCCGAGCACCGATGAGTCCCCGGTGTAGCTGGCGATGTCCGAGCACCGAGGAGTCCCTGGTGTAGTTGGTGATGTCCGAGCATCAAGGAGTCCCCAATGTAGGCGGCGATGTCTGAGCACCGGGGACTCCCCAGCGTAGCTAGCTATGTCTGAGCACCGAGGAGTCCCCGGCGTAGGCAGCAATGTCCGAGCACCGAGGAGTCCCCGGCGTAGCTAGCAATGTCCGAGCACCGAGGAGTCCCCGGCATAGTTGGCGATGTCCGAGCACCGAGGAGTCCCCAGCGTAGGCAGCGATGTCCGAGCACTGAGGAGTTCCTGGCGTAGCTGGCGACGTTCGAGCACCGAGGAGTCCTCGGCGCAGCTGGCGACGTCCGAGCAGTGAGAACTTCCCGGTGTAGTTGGCGATGTCCGAGCACCGAGGAGTCTTCGACGCAGCTGGCGACGTCCGAGCAGCGAGGAGTTCTCAATGCAGCTGGCGATGTCCAAGCACCGAGGAGTCCTCAGTGTAGCTGGCGATGTCCGCAAGGTGAAGTGGGGTGAAGTGTGCCCACTTAGTCCTTGAGCACGAAGAATCCGAGGGCTGAGAAGTAACCAACATAGCTAGCGATGAAGCACGAGCGACGAACAGTCTGGTCAACTGGTCGGCGGCGAAGTGAGCATTGAGTAGAAGTGAGCGGCGAACAGTCCGATCAACTGGTCGGCGACAAAGTCCATGAACCTAGCGGTCCGACTAGTTGATCGGTGGAGAGGTCCGAGCACCAGGTGGTCCGATCACCTAGACAATGATCCTGCAATACAAATATGTAGAATGGGTAGTACATGATGCAAAAATATATGAACCCTGAAGAAAAATCAACAATGGTGATGAAATAGCATATGTAGCTCGGCGATTAGTTGGTGTGAAAATGTAATTATATTTAAATATAAACCACCCGACCAGTTAGTGTGTAGCTGAGTCTCTAGCCCTAGCTAGCCTATTAACCATAACATCGAGCGCGGAGCCCGTGCACGTGTAGGAGGAACAGGTGTGACTAAGGAACCGCAGTCGACCACCCATAACGCAGAGCGCGTAGCCCGTAGCACGTGTAGGGTGGAGACGAAGACAGGGCCATCTCTGGAGGCGTATGAGCATCAACATGACTGTTCGGGGGTTCAGAAAATCGTTCGGAGAGCAAATACAAAGAAAACAGCTCGGAGAAACATTATGATGATATACGGAGATTGGAGAATATTTAAAAAAATATTAAAGTGTGTCTTAGCTTTAGACAGAACGTCTGGTTGGCGGCATATGGCGTTATCTGGTCGGCGACGCGGGTAGCTCGCTTTACGGTCGGAACGAAGTTGATCTCGTGTTGGAGTAGGACGGACGTAGTCAGAGCTTAGCGGTGTCTGTCCGCATACGAAGACGTGCAGTCGATCTACTTCATACATAGTTGTATAACACATGGCCTTCCTTCCTCATATGTGGATGCATGTGTATAGGCAAGTCTTGGTAGCTTGCATGTCGGTGTAGATGCAAGTACGTAAAGCCTGCACGTGATGTATGTATATGCAAGTTGATGTCGTATCTTGGTTTGGCTTGCATGTCTTCTCGTATGTACGTGAGGCGTGTACAGATTGATTGGCTTGGCTTGCATGATGATCTAGCTTGCTGGCTTGTTGTCGTTCGGCTGACGCAAAGGCACATAATCATGTACGTACTTGTCCATACCAAATCTATCAGGCCTCACGGACTCGACGATAGGCTCCTCGGCGACGGGGAAGCAACGGACTCCACGGAAAACAGAACGGCAACGACAAAAAGAGGCTCTAGGCAGTGTGAGATGTAGCAGATGCGGTGCACGGACTCGCCTTGATCTGGCGCCATCTTGTACTCATCCGATGCCTTCACCAAGTTAATGGAAACCTGCCGGCCCCACCTTAATCGGAGTAGACGTCGGGTTTGATTGTTGCATGACCATGTGAGTCTTCGATCTGGGTTGTTGGTCCTGGCACGACGACTTGAGTTCGGCAGCAAATCTCTGTGTTGACGACGCAGGCAAGATGAAAGTTGATCTTGCCAGGACGTAAGTCTTGAGATCGCATCTGGTTCACCATGGATCAGCGCGCACATCCCTACCTGGCGCGCCAACTATCGACAAAAGATGCTCGGCAGTCCACCAAGGGGTATCCCACGATAGTAGATTTATCATAGAGGTGAGCGAGATCAGGAGCGAGATGGTAATACAAGCACTAAGACACAAGATTTAGACAGGTTTGGCCGTCAGTATGACGTAATACCTACATCTTGTATTCTGATGTATTGCATTGAGATGTCGAGTAGGGGACCCCTGCCTCTCCTTATATACTCTGGAGGGGTAAGGTTATAAGGAAAGTATCCTATCTAGTACTATACAATAGCTTGCGGTGCACACCGAGCAGCGCCGTGCACGCCTTGATCTTGAGGGTTGGGCCACCTCTGATGTTGCGGCCCATGTCTTGTCATGTGGATACCCAGAGCCATACCCCTACACGGACCCTTCTTAGTTAGATAGTTGGAATAAGCGTGATTGTCTATCTTATTGATCTCATCCAAAGGTATTTGTTCCTCCAAAGGTTTTGATCCTGGGACCTGCGGGTTATGGGCCCACGATGGTTCCGCTGCGCAAACTAGAACATATGATACTTCATCTTGCAAATTCTTCAACTTGGCTACCCCCTTAAGAAATGATCAGCTAGGGAACACAAAAAGGGTACATTGCACCTTCTTCTAGATGAGCTAATTAGTATCAAGACATTCTGACATCCCAGTGATACTCTTGCGTATGGGCAAGAACCGGAAATCTGAAATTCCTTACGAGCAGAAAAATAACAGCACAGCAAAACAGCTATAAGTCTCATTCTGTTAATCCAATAGAGCTACAGTTTATATTCTTCTAAAGCTTATCAAATTCTCCACAACTTCCTTATAGAACACTTTTCCAAATTCTACAGTTTATGTAGTCAAAAGCAGTGCACAACAGAAACAATTCTAGGCTTCAGACATCATCGATGTATCGTCTTGTGATTTTCGTAACTCCATAACCAACCTAGCTATCAAGGTGATTTCTATGGTCAGAGAAAGATATTGAAGTCCACTATTGTACAAAATTTTCTCATGATTTTTGGTCATCCAAGAATAGATATATAAGCCGATAAAGATAGGTTGCTCCAAAAGATAAGATAGAAGAAATAGGAGAAACCAAGACCCAACTATTTATTTCACTGATCCTTATACCTTAGGCCTATAAACTAAATGAAATTGTGGGAACACCCAACAAGATCATTGCAATCATTACAAAGATTTAAAACAAGCAGAAGCATAATGACAATTCAACAAAGCACTAAAGGTGCACAATTCAATCATTGACTCAACTTGCGATACTATCGTCCTCATTATACTAGGGGTAACAATCCTCAGACTCATCTTTAGATTACACAAGAAGGTGATGAGGGATAGTTCTAAAAGAATATCAAATCAAGGAGTGAAGATGAGAACAAAGACTTCAAAATAAGCACCAAGGTAGAGATGAATAACAAGGGTAGAGATATAGCAGAGAAGAAAATATCAAGGTTGATACAGCAAGGGTTTTTGTAGCAACTTCTAAACCCTTAAAACGATCAGTTTCTATTAGGCTTGCGTCCTACAGTTAGCATTGCTCTGATACCACTTTGTAGCACCCGATTTTAAGGACAAAACTAGATACACACCATATATGAGCCTAAGAAGTCAAATCTCACATATATCTATAAATAAAGGTAATATCAATAGATAATGCTTAATATATAACATAATTAGTATAAAGGATATAACCTTCGACAACAAATAGCAGAAAGACAACTCTGATCTTTGGGTGAAGACCCTAATTCCACAGGGATAACTCACTGGTTGATCATAAGCCTAATTCCTCCAAACTCTAGCAATCTGGTACCCATCTGGGATTTTTCCAAAGATTTAAAAAGTAAAGCAAGCGTAAGTATACGTCATACTCAACAAATAAAATATGGGGTTCATGAGGCTCAAAAGGCAAACACTGGTTTAACTGTAATAGCTTTTAATGAGTCATCTTTTAGCAATTGGGTGGCAACAAATTTATCCATAAGCCCATAGAAACACATGATCAGGTAAACATCAATAATGAATAGCATAAATAGTAATCATTAGTGTACATCTTCATCATTGGTATCATCCATGTTCTTCATCTATTCTATAAGGGTCCAAGGCCACTCGTGACCATGAGCACGGCTGATATACCAGTTTTACACTCTACAGAAGTTGTACACTTTTACTGTGAGTCATCATTTACCCTTTCGCCCGAGGCGGCCAACCTCTTGACCCACTAACAAGGAAGGTCGGCAGGGTTCACTATGAAGTCTTTCAAAGGTTTGTCTAACAAGTTAGGTCCGCTAAGGTTTCCCCATCAATAAGCATGAACCCTCCTCCAAGGAGTGACTAACAAAATACCAAGAAACCAAAGTGCAACCTCTTGGCGGGACGAGATCATACCTGTCGGAGCCCCTCTTGCGCCATAAAGGTAACCACTAACAATCTAGAAAATGTCCTCATACTGAGCTAAAGCTAGAGCCATGTAGACCTCACAGCTGTACTATAAGTTCCGGATATTCGCTTACAGATAAGTCCTTAGGGAGAGGAATCTAGAGCACCATAAAATAGCCCAATGCTCTAGCCCCCTTGTTCCATGTTGCTAAAAAACATCTTTTAATGTTTATTGCATATACCATTAGTCAAGTTACAAGATAATGGATTTAGTTGAGCACTAGCATCATACTCCCCAATGCAATAACCCATAGGAATCAAGGAATCCAGTATATCAAATAGCTAGGAAAATTACTACAGTTGCCAAGGTAGACACATGCATATGATTAAAATGATATTAAGGAGAATAGGACAACAAGGAAGATCCCATGCTATACTTGCCTTAAACTTAGATCCTCCTTCTAGTCCAAACCATCAATGAATTGCTTCTGGATTCACCGCGTATAGCTCCCCGACTGGACATGATCATAAAACACCACACAAGCATCCATGCAGTCATACACGAAGCAAACAATAGAAATAAATTAGAACAATACACCAAACATGATAAATAATAGGTAAAAAGGTTTTAAAGATGTTCTACGCATTACTACGAACACACAAATGCGAAAAGCACTCTAATCGGAGCTATAATGAAAAAGTTATGAATTAAACAAGATTTTCTTTAATAAAATAATGGATTAAATCTAACCTTGAATTTCAAAAGTTAAAAATATATTTAACAGTAGGATGAACATGTAGATTACTCAATTACGAATCTAACGCAACTTGAATGGATCAAAACGGAGTTAAAACGAAGATTTTATGGCCTAAATAAGACTAGTGGCAAAATTATAAATAGATGAAAGCGTATTTTGGATCTAACCAAAGAAACTACGTTTTCAAAAGAAAAAAATGTATTCTGAATCTAACAGAGGGATTTTACGCTTTCTAAAAGACAAAACGTATTTTGAATCTACTAGAAAGTAACAACGCTTTCGGAATAGGAAAACCTATTCTGGAAGTGTGCCACGGACTGCGGGTTCTATTACGCGAAACTACAGGGGCTCTTTAGCAAAATTGTAGGTGAAGGCGTATTTTGAATCTGGACAAGGACTGCGGGCAGAATTTTAAAGAAAGCCAGGGGCTCTTATGAAAAATGGTCGGCAAAGAGGTATGGTTCAATCTGGACCGCTAGATCTGAATTGAATGGCTCAGATTAGCAGGAGAAGGAAGAGAGAGAGGAACGGGTCAGAGCAGGGGTCCGACACGGTGGAGCTCCATTATCGGCGGCGAGAAGCTCCCTGGAGCGCATGGTTTGGGCCCTAGAGGCCATTGTTTGACGAGCCGAGAGCACAGGGAATAAGAGGAGAAGACGACGAACTCACCTAGGGCCTTCTTGCGGTCGATGGCGGGTCTACAGCGTCGGGCAGCGCGGCGGCAACGGCGACGGTGACGACGAGAGGAGGAGAAAAATATAATTTACTACACGAGGAATTTTCCAAACTAGGGGCTCCCATTACGGTAGTTTTGGTGTGCTTTGCCCAAGGGGTTGGTACATATTTATAGAGAGAAAAACTCTCCATATCTATATCAACTAGCAATATGGCACTAATTGATGTTGCACCCTCCACATTTACTAATGGACCTAAATAATCATTAAAGCTCGTTAGTAAATAAATGCATGGGCCTTTGAGATTTTTTAGGATTATTGCACATGGGCTTTAGGAGTTAGTTGAAAAATGGGATATATTATTTATTTTCGGAATTAATTAATTTCACGAATAAAATAATTCTAGAAAAGTCCATAATTGATATTTAAGCCACGAAAAATACTCCGAGACCTCTGAAAATTTGGGGAAAATTCTCAGAGACACTTTGGAACATGATGAACCCAAATAAAGTATTTGAAGCTCATGAAAAGATTGTTGGAAACTTGGAACATAAAGATTAAGGTGAAGGAGGTAGGAATTAAATTCCAGAAAGAAGCTGGAAAATTCCTAGAGATAGATATTCGTCTCCTAAACGTATTTTTAAAAAAAAACACATTTTGCACATAGAAACACAAGGTGTGATCGGCATGAATGCAACAAACACGTTTCTACCTTAAGATAAATTTTAACGTAATGAAAATTTATTATTTCCCCATGTTTTCATGAGCAAAAAAATACAAAATTAAATGATTTTAGCTCTATTTCAAGAGAAGCAAATTTTAGGGTGTTACAGTGAAGATGTCATGTAGATTTTTGTGATCCTCCTATGTAATACCATCGGTGTTACACTGTAAATCGTTTACTAAAATACTGCATAAACATCATATTTATGTGTTAATATATGTATTATAGTGTGTAAATCAATTTACGTAACTTAAAACGACCAACGGAAATGCATAACGAAAGATCGTTCATGACGTATAAGATTATCAAGTACGGATGTTCACGAATTTTTATTGAACGAAAACACTATATAAGGTATATACGGAACTTTAGTAAAGTTAGAAGTATGAACATTGTAGATGACGGTGAAATACCTACGGTCGAGTAATGAATTCACTAGCTGTCTGGTCTAATAGGCTGGAAAGTGAATTTGACGCGAATCCGATCGAGACTTGGTCAGATTTCTTAAGTCAGAAAATGGTTTGACAAGGCTAATTTCGGCAATTTTTGTAGAATATTTGGGTTAGGGAGTGATGTGGTTTTAGGGCTGGTTTTAGTAGCCTAACATGCCCTTTTAAGTATAGCATAGGTGGTTTGGCAATTGAATCATCTAATTGGATTTTTGGGACGCTTTAAAAAGCGTGCGTGGCACATTTCCGATCGTTTCAGTGGCTAGGCGCGGTCACCGTGCCTCGGCACTTGGCGTCGCAGCGCCAGCTTGCCCAACGCGCACACACGCACATCGTCGCGCAGGCTCCGCATTGCCGCTACCGTACCCCGTCATGAGACTCACGCACTCACACGCACCATCACGCTTGGCTCCGCTTGGCAGGACGCTGGGGGCCGGTGGGCCTGGCCGCTCTGCCCCACCGCTATCGTCGCGGGCCTAATGCCCTGGCCGGTCCACTACCGGCTGCCTCACTGTGTCATCGTCCAGCTGCTGGCCACGGTCACAATTGCTGGGTCGCCCGCATGCGCCCACACCGCTTGTGTCGTGTCCGCCTGAGCCGCTATGCCACCACCGTCCCATCACCCTGCTGTGCCTCTGCGTCATTGTCATCTTGACTTTGTGCACGTGGCCTTACCGAGGCCACCCACTTGTCGTTCAATATTAATGGCGCCACGTTCGTGCTGCTGCGCTGCCACTACCCACACGCGGGTATGCCCCTCTCCTGGCTACGTTGGCTCATAGTGCTTGCACATGTGCTGCCGTTGCGTCCCACCAAAGCTTGGACAAGCAGCCGAACCCATCCCCTCTTTCCTCTCCCTCCTCCTTTGCCCATGCCCGCTAGGCCGCGCCTTCAATCCGGCACGGATATGTCATGTCTCTTCAATTCGGTGCGCTTCTAACTCCGTCTTCAAGCCTGCTAGCCAACCGCCCCCGCACCGTGTCCAACCGTACCTTGGCAAGCTTCAATTTGGAGCTGGACGTCCACCGTCATGCCATTAATGGCTTAGCCGCCATTGCCGTGGGCATTACCCGCTAGGTCCTCCCGAGCCCAATAGGTTGCACCCCTAGCCTCGCCTCGTAGTCCTTCTCGACGTGCGCACCTCACTTGCAATGCTACTGCCTTCCTGGTGCCGCTGACATGGTCATGCCACCGCAGCCCATCGTGGAGCTTGCCATGTGCATGTGGCCGAACTCACCCGGTCCATCCCTGGTCAAGCCACCACATTAGGTATGTTCTAGGTGAGTTGCTGATGCCCAGCCTTTAGTTCCTTCGCTTCGTTTGTGCCTTGGCTCACGAGAACATGGCTGCCACCGCCGCAGGGTGTCTGCCACTGTGGAGGGAGCTCTGGACCACATCTCCGTTCATCGCTTCACTGCCTACCGCTTTGTGTTTGCATCTAGGTGAGCATCAGCTCGCTTTCGAGGGCGGGGAGGGGCTAGGTTGGCCGGCGTCACCGCCTAGTGCCGTCGCCGCCGCGCCTGTGCGCGCGTGGGTGCCCGAGGACATGGCCATGGAAAAGATAGATGGTTCCAAGGGTTAGATTCCTTAAGTCTAGACTGTAGGAATAGTGCTGTGGACTATCGATCGATTCGGTATTAGTGCAGGGACGTTTTCGCATAAGTAACCGGCGCACCCGGGCCTCCCAGTTGTGGGACGTCGCCGCGCGGTTGGGTCGTGCCCTACATTTGCCGCGCTGGTGGATCGCACGTGCACACACACGCTGCGCGTGCATGGGCCGAGCCGTAATGGACTGCGCTGGGCGGTTTCGTCCTTTTTCTTTTCTAAGGAATTAGTTACTGCATTTCTAATTTAAATTGTGAAATGATCTTTGATAATTAATATAAAATTATGTAAGTGTCTTAAAATTGTGAAGTAAATTTTGTTAGGTTCCTAAATTCATGATCTAGCTTTTAGTGTATTTAGTTTATACAGTTCTATGGTATCTTTAGGGTTACTTTATTTGTTGTAATATGCTTGTTGTTATTATGATTATTTAGATAATGAATTTTCGTGATGAAATGGTAGAAGTGCTAGCTCTGAAAATTTTACAGTAGACTCATAACATTATTAGGCACTCACTATAATTTTTGTAGCCTTGGAATATATTGAGAAATATGGTAGCTAAGTATTCCTTGTTGTAGTATATATATTAAATCAATAATAAGAATAGGGATGCCATTAGTTGCTAAGATAATACATGTAATGTTTCATACCCGTTTAGTGGTAATAATAGGTAACTTAATGTCTCAGTCGGTAGAACTAGCTTAGTAGCTTGATAGATATATTCTTATTTTAAGAGTTGCTGTTGTTGTATTATTAAGTGTTGCATCATCATTTCATCCATGTAGATAATGAGTTGATAGAGTTTGTGCCTACGGGTGAGCATGAGTATGAAGAGATCATCGAGGAATATGAGGAGGAGATTCTCGTACAGGAGGGAGACCTGGAGTCATCAGTTGCTGACTTTGCTGACACCCCACCTGCCCAAGGCAAGCCCGGCGCATAACCCTAATTTCGAATGATCACTGAATATATATGTGCTGTGCATTTACGTTATAGGCATTTTATGGAAACTACATGCATAGATATATCTACCTATGAGTCATACTAGCATAGGTCGAGTAGTTGCTATGCTTAGGATTTCGATAGCATGAGTAACCTGTCGTTACTCACAATAGGAGATTTTTATTATCACTCATGATAAAAATGGTAAAAGGAAAATGGAGACCGGGAAGGGATATGATTTGGTTATTGGTGGGTGTAAGAGATTGTGTCCTGCGGTCAACGGGGCATAGCTTGGTTACACTGTTTCCCTGTCTGTGTCGGTTAAGGACTGGCCGTTGCATTGGGTTCTAGGCAAGTCACAGACTTATTATCCCGAGCACACACTTGTGTATGGGCGTAGAGAAGGCTTCTTGCTCGCTTGTCGTGGGTTCTGGCTCTTTTCGAACTGATTGATTGGAGGCGGGGATGGTGGAGGTCTAAGCACCGCACTGAGTCTGGGACACAGGAGCGAGGGCTTGGAGTCCAAGTTTGGACGGGGACCTAGACCCCGTGACAGGAGAGTGGTGGGTTGGTCCTGCTTGTGCCTGGGGTACAAGCAGGGCGTGTGTTTTTGGGTACCCAGCTGGGCACATTGTTTTGTGAATCGCCGGCGATCCGGTATGGATTGTCTACAGTCTAGCACCGTAGTAAGAACTAAAAGAGGAAACATGGTGAAATGGAACTGCTTGCTCAACTCTTGCTTGAAAGTAGAACAGGTGCTTACATAGATTGGTTAGGCAATGAACTAATCATGACTGCTAATAATAAACATACATAAGGATTCACTATTAGTGTTGCTTTCCGCAAAAAGAAAAACCAGCAAACCATAAAGCTTATCGTATCCCTTGGAGTCAGGAAACTATTCCCACTAGTCGGATAAGTCTTGCGAGTACGTTGTGTACTCAGGGTTTATTTACCCCTATTGCAGGTGCAGCTTGAGGCATAGCCGTTGTGTGAAGGATTCTTCTAGTGGGCACAGAAGGATCCTTGTATATTATCGATAGATGTTTCTTTTCATTCCGCTGTTCAATTTCCGCACTCTGAACTTGGTATGTAATAATGTCTTTCTAAGAACTTTGGATGTATGAAATGGACTAAGTAATGTAAACTCGTTCTCATTTTTGGATCCTGAGGGGAAAATGTGGATTATTCGGGCTCTCCCTTGGGCTGTGCTCGACGGAATCTGCCCGATGTAGCTCACTCTAGGGGTGCTTAGTGCCTAGTGGAAGACAAGTGCCTTTGTAAGTGTGTTATTTTGGGCGGTTCTGCCACATCCTAGATGTCACTTATCATGCCCAAGTAGATAGTACCTCCATGCTCCACAAGGGATGACTACAGATCATATGTCAGATGTTCCATCTCATGCTTTCTTGCATAAACCTCTACTTTTCTTCTTGCTTAAGGATACATCCCACACCTTGACAAGGTGCATCATTGTAGATAGAAAAACTCTTGTCCTGATCTAGCAAAGCTAATACATAGGTTTTACTTCAACCCCTTTTTCACTCCTTCAATTACTTATCTGAGGTCTTTTGATCCAAGCAAACTTAAAACCTTCTCCAGTAGCTCTACCAATATCTTGATGATCTCGGATAAACCTCCCTTGAACCGCTAACCAAACCTCTAGGTTTCTCTCACATCTTTGAGTGGGTTCCAATCACATCATTAACTTTCGTCAATCCAAACCTTCTTGTCATGCTTAATATATCATTGGGATTTCCTAAGACTCCATAGAACCATCTGTAGTTATTAGATATCTCATTTCTATGTCATCAATGCCTACTTGTCTTGGGTATGTTGAAGATTGGACTCACAGCTGAGGATAGCTCGAATTGCAGAGCCATATTGATGAATGCATCCATTCCTAATAGATGATCCCATAGCTTATCAACTGAACAAAGGATACTTACTCTGGATGATGAAGCCCTTAAGTGGTATACATCCTCTGAGTATACACCTTCTAATATTCCTTAGCTGCAGGTTGAATACCCCCATACTCAATTCTTTCTCCTGACGATGTTGTTAGAAGCACTTAACGTTGAGCATACTTAATCACTCCTTTGCATACAGACAACCATCCCTTTCCAAGGATAACATCAATGTCCATTAACTCCAAAACAATAAGGTTTGCCTCGAAGTTTACCCTCTTTACGTCAAGACTAACGTTTGGGCATATGCGTCTGCCTTCATTTCTCTTCCTAGAGACTTAACTATCACTGGCTTCCTAATTGGAAGTATAGTTATCTTATGATCTTCTACACATTCCCTAGATATGAACGAATGTGATGCCCTGGGGTCAAACAAAACCATGGCAGGGGCTGAGTTTACTGGAATCAAACCATAAACGACCTCCTTAGCTCCAAGAGTGGTAATTAGATCCACATTGTTCAACCTGCCTTGAATGTAGTTTTGCTTTAACTTATTGCCTTGCACCTGCTCCTTATGGACATTCTGTTCTAGCTCCTACTATTATTGACTCTGGCTTTGATTGCTCTCAGCAAGCTTCTCAAGACAGTCATTCTCATAATGTTCAATCTCAACACAATCATACTCTTCCTCACTAGTAGAAGTATTTGTCTTCATCAAGGTGATAGTAGGAGCTGACAGACATGGCTCTTGAGAACTAAAATGCTGCACTTCATCATTGGGTTGTTGATCTTGATCTATACTCCCAAGCAGATTCATAGGGCGCAACTGATATTCTGGTTGTGTAGCAAAATGGAGACGAGTGTTTCTTAACTGGCGCTGAAGGTCACGCTTTCTCTTCTTCTCTTCCATCTTTCGACGCTTGTTCTCAATTACAATTCCTCTATCCACCAATATTTGATAGTCGGCATACACCACGGTCATCACACTGAGCTATATCCAATTGTCGCTCCACGGCTCTAAGCCAGTCATCAACTTCTAGTGGTTCGCTTGTATAAGAGAATGTCCATGGGTATCCCTTCATAAATTCACCACGCTTGTCAATAGGTGGTGCTTGATGTGGGTGGTTCAACACACTTGGAGCAATAGTTTGCAATAACTGAGTCTGCATCATCAAAGCTTGCTCTATAGATGGGGAATTGTATGGCGGTGGATTAGAATTAGCAGGATTCCTTCCCAGTGAGAGCTAGAATCTGCAAAACCACCTTCACTTTGGCTACCCCCCTTAAGAAAAGATCAACTAGGGGACACAAAAAGGATAGCTTGCACCTTCTTCCCAATGAGCTAACTTGTATCAAGATGTTCTGACATCCCAATGATACTCTTGTGTAGGGGCAAGAACAAGAAATCTGAAATTCCTCGCGAGCAGAAAAAATAACAGTGCAGTAAAACAACTGTACCACTCATTCTGTTAATCCAATGAAGTTGTAGCTTGTACCATTGGAAAGCTTATAAAATTCTCCACAACTTCCTTATAGAACACTTTTCCAAATTTTGTAGTTTAGGTAGTCGAAAACAGTGCACAACAGAATCTACTCCAGATTTTAGACACTGCGGTTGCATGGTCTTGTGATTTTCATTACTCCATAACAAAAATAGCTGTTGATGCAAAAGTGGATCTGCAAACACAAAGGGCTAATACCCGAATCGATATCCAAAGCGTGCCAGTCGATTTGACCTGTTAATCGACAAGGATGAAGATACGAACACTTTAGTCCTGACAACAGCGATACGCCCGGAAGTCACGGCCAAGAGGTGCTCACGCGGAACTCGAGAATCGCCGAAGGTCGCACTGAAACGATGCAGCTCGCCGATTCAATGAGAACTCGTAAAAAAGAAAAAGTATGCAAATTGACGAAGTCGCCGAAAAGTAAGTAGATGCAAATAGGAGTAAAAGTTGGTTTTGATGTTGATTGATTTCTCTTACATTGCCCCTTACTCCATATTTATACCCTGATCTAAAGAGACACAACCAAACACAACTAGGACACCAATCCCATATTTAAGGAAACACGTGACTCTTACATGAATCATACTCTAACTAATATAGAAAAGGAAATCAACTTCTATCTATTTCCCTGTCCGCCTCAATTATGATGGAAACCTCACTGTCCTCCTTCCCATCGGCATACTCCCTATTTCATCGGCAGTAGTCTTCAAGCCTTCCTTCATCGGCATATTCCCTGTTTCATCGGCAGTAGTCTTCCAGCCTTCCTTCATCGGCATATTCCCTGTTTCATCGGCAGTAGTCTTCCAGCCTCCCTTCATCGGCATTGACAACAACACCTCCAACCTCATCGGCAATGTCCGAGTCCAAATCAACTTCTCCATCGACCATCACCAGCTATCGGCAACCATCTTTACAAGCTGGCTTTCATCGGTTATCAAAGTATTCAATAACTTTCCCCTTGCCGATTAGTCCACTCCGATTATTTTGACACGTGCAAAAAACGATGTCAACACATGCCCCCCAATTTCGGAGTATAAAACCATTAATGCTCCGAAATTTACTCCAGATAACGCTTGCCTTCGCCCGATTACCGTAACTCATTCTCCAAGCCAAAACTTGATTTGTTATCAAATCCAATCAAATCTAATCTTGATTCACGCGCTTCAGTAAATATCGCACAATCGCCAACCACTCTTGCCCTGATTATGGTTAAGATACCGAAGCAATAACCCATCGGCAAGATCTTAACATGATAATGCTGCCATTTTCAGAATTAAAATATCCTGTATCGATATCCCTTCCAAGTCATGATTACTTGTCATCAACTCATCTGTACAATCCCCTGATTATCGTGCGAACAGTTACCATATCCTTCTGAACCGTCTCGACCTATATGCGCGCGATATAGAGATAAGTCCAAAATACCCTTACTCCGGGCGGCTTATAAATAGATTTCTCCGGAACCCTCATTTTCTACTTTCAGCCTCCAATCCTTGGCATTTTCTCTCTCCGGCGGCGACTCCGACGAACAACCGCGCGACCTCAACCAAGGAGAACCCTTCTCCGGCGCTAACTTCAAGTTTCCTCAGGACCATGGCCATCAACTTCGACGTCCCCGCGGTTCGCTCCACTTCCATTACCCTTTACTTTAATCTTTTTCGCAAATTCATTCAGTCGGTGATTTTTCCTTTCTTCTGTTCTCTGGACTCTATAACCTTAGGAACTGCGCAACAAATTAATTATCCCAACCGATCAACCGCACGTCCAATGCCTCGGTCCAATGGGCAACCCAGATCCAACCGATCTGATCAATGCAGAGGTTAACAGAATCCCCTTTAGAGCCCAAAATTTTTCTCTGAATTTGTGGAAAGACACATTCCGATCTTGGCCCAAAACCACCAAGGGGTGGAAAGATTGGTACTTGAGAGTTAATAGATCGATGCAAGTACACTGGGCAGAACGAAGATTAGACCAATGCATTAGGCTATCTATTGCCGATATGCAGAAAAATGAATCAATGATGATTGCAGCTGCTTATTTCTGGTCAGACACGACCAATACTTTTATGTTTGGACATGGCCCAGCCACTCCTACCCTTGCCGATATCCATATGCTTACTGGCTTGGACATCTCAACTGCCGATGAAGGCTCCATCTATGGTAGAAAGCCTGAATACAGGGTAAATACCCGCAACATCGGCGGTTGGACAGGATACATTCAAGAATACCAGAAGACCGGGACAGTTAACCAGAGGGAACATGCCACATTCCTGAATATGTGGTTGGAAAAATTCATCTTCTGTGGTCGATCAGTAGGACCAACCAACGCCTTCCTCCCTGCAGCTGAACTTTTGGCTAATGGCGTAAGGTTTCCTCTTGGCCGATACCTTCTGAGCTCCACTTATCATCTTCTTCATCAAGTGTCTCAGAAACTTTTGCTCGGCGAACCCATCGGCAATCTGGGAGGCCCGTGGTGGTTTATCAACATGTGGCTGAATGCCCATATGCACAAACGTTTGCAATGGGACTTTTTTGCTCAACAATTCCCACGAGAAATTGCTGAAGACTATGTGCTTGGGGATGATGAATCGGCAACACGCTCACCCCTCAATTTTGGTGAAGCCATAATTGTCCTTCCTGGAACAGAAGCCAACGAAGACCAAATCGGCAGATTCTTTCAAAGCTTCTACAATGGTCTTTCTCGTGATCATAGGGCCTGGGTGCCTTATATTGACGAAGACAACAGATTCCCCCTTCTTTTCAACTTTGCCGATAACACTCTGAATCAAGATAATGAGCTCATGATGGCTATCATTACTCCCAGGGCAATTCCAGTAAACACATTCGGCAGCGGGAAAAACACCAACATTACTTATGAATTTTACAACCCATCGGCAGTATCCCGCCAATTGGCTTTTGGGCAATTGCCAATCAAACTCTGCTTTGCCGATGTGATCAAACCCAGGGAAACAATCACCTGCGGAACAGATTGGAACAAGGTAGTACAACTCTCCCCCGATGCCGATACTACAGATGTTGATATATCCACCTGGACACCAATATCTTTCATCACCGAGTCATATAAGCAATGGTGGCAAGAGTGGAAAGAACAACTGTTCGCAACTTCTGCTCACACATATCGGCACATGATCGACCCTGAGTACGCCATCCCTGACGACGCGGTAAGTTTCCTTTAACTCCCTTCTGCTTTTCCCTTCATATATCAGTAACCGATTCTCTTGTAACAGGTTAACAACCCAGCACCATCGGTGAGCAAAAGTGGGAAACCCTTCAATCTCCGGCCTATTTTCCCAACATCGCTGATCGGCTACAACGCTCCCACCTTAGCCGCTTTGACCCACCAGAAGATTCGTACCAAGACCATCACTTCCAAGTCCAAATTGGCTACATCCAGGGCTACTCCATCGGCTGCTGCTACAACCTTGGTCAAAGCATTTAAGGTAACAACCTCGTTTATTTTTACTTATGCCGATCACAAACTGTATTAACCTTAATCATCAGGGGGTAAGAGCTACTACTGGATCGTCATCGGCAATTCCGCCGATATCAAGCACCACTTCCTTCGATGAACCTTCAGAGGTAGCTTCTTGACTTTACATTTTACTTGTTAAATATCATCTCTTATACTTGTTTTGCAGCAACAATTGGGTACATCGGCAAACGTACCAGATGTCCAAGCTTCACAACCAACAAGTGTCGATGCCCCCCAGCCCATTGTTGCCGATGCCCAAGCAAAACGCAAAGCTTCAACAGATACTGAAGCACAGCCAAAACGACAAAGGTCTATGCCGATCCCTACATCTGCCCCAATGTCATCGGCCGTCATACCTCAAGAGCCCACCATCGATGAAGTCACAGAGGATATCCCATCGGCAAGCTCAGCCGATCCCCCACACGACATACTCCAGGTTGCTTCCTCCAGTCAAGCACAAGAAATTGCCTTGAAACAGGTAAACCGATCAGCCTAGTTGATTTACAATACTCATACTTACCCCTAACTGATCTCCCTCTCTCTCTCTCAGGAACAAGACTCCCCGAACAGCCTATTTTCCTTTGCCATTGATATTTCTGACGACGATGGAGAGGAGACAAGTTCTTCCCTTGCACTGGGAACAATATCGGCAGAGACTAAATCCAAGTTGGAAACCCTCCTGAACTTGCTACAACAAGGTACCGCCCAACTGGTAGATGACTCGGACCCCGCAAAGGCAATCTTCAAAACAATTCGGGGCCAGGTCCCTGCCGATGTTGAAGAAGTACTCTTCCCAGCAGCTCACCTGGAAAGCCGCCAACTGCAATATCAACGGGCCGCTCAGCGCATTGCCGATAGAGCAGCTCAGGCTCAACTCAAAGAAGAGATGCTACAACTGAAACAGATTGCCGATGAGAAGCACAAGGGCATCGGCAACTTGCAGACTTCGGGCGCTGAACTTAAGCAGAAAATCTTAGATTTATCAGCAAGGAAGATGGCTCTATTGGCTGAACTGAAAGAAGTTGAGGCAGCCTTAACTCATGCCCAACAAGAAGAAAGCCAGCTACCCGATGCCATCAAGACCCTTCAGCAAGAAAGAGATATCCAAGCTCGCAAAGCTTTAGCCATGAAGAAAAAACTCAAGCCTGTGGAGGGTACCGCCGATGACGATATCAAGGAAATGGAGGAAGCCGACCAGATTCGCCTGCGTGCGATATTAGCTATCCAATCCTTGTTGAACGTGTAATCTTATTTATTGTATCGGCACTTTATACTTTTATGCATCTATCCAGATACTAGGGTAATATTTCTTTAAATATTTTCCATTTATCGCTCTGGGAAACACAACCCCTTTGAGGGTTTCTAAAATATATGCATTACCAGGAACAGACTGATTTATCCGATATGGACCTTCCCAATTAGGAGACCACTTTCCAAACTTTGAACTCTTAGTCCCAATCGGTAAAATCAATTTCCAGACCAGATCTCCATCGGCAAACTCTTTTACTTTCACCTTCTTGTTATACCATCTAGCTACTCTTTTCTTATTTTCTTCGATACTAACTAAAGCCCTTAACCGATGACCCGCCACATCTTCCAACTCATCCTTCATAAGAGTATTATAATCATCGGCTGTCAGCTGATCTTGAGAACGTATTCGTCTAGAGCCAACCTTAATTTCCCACGGCAATACTGCATCGTGTCCATATACTAACTGATAAGGCGTTACTTTGGTTGCACCATGACATGACATCCGATATGACCACAAGGCTTCATTTAATACTGTATGCCACCTCCTAGGATTTTCTTCAATTTTGCGCTTAATGAGTTTGATGATCCCTTTGTTAGAAGCCTCAGCTTGACCATTAGCTTGAGCATAATATGGAGAAGAATTTAAAATTTTAATTCCCATACCTACAGCAAACTCATCAAATTCTCCTGATGTAAACATAGTGCCCTGATCGGTAGTGATAGTCTGAGGAATACCAAATCGGTAAACAATATGCTCTTTCACAAAATCAATCATATTGACCGATGTCACCTTTTTTAAAGGAATTGCCTCAACCCACTTTGTAAAATAATCGGTAGCAACCAGGATAAATTTATGTCCTTTACTCGATGGCGGATAAATCTGACCAATGAGATCAATAGCCCATCCCCGGAACGGCCACGGTTTGATTATAGGATTCATAGCCGATGCAGGCGCTCTTTGAATATTACCAAACTTTTGACACTCCTGGCATCCTTTAAAATACTTAAAACAATCTTCAAGAATAGTCGGCCAATAGTATCCATTCCTTCTGATCATCCATTTCATCTTGAAAGCCGATTGATGTGCCCCACATACTCCTTCATGAATTTCACCCATCAAGCTTTTCGATTCATCATTGCTAACACATCTAAGTAAAACTCCATCTATAGTTCGATAATATAATTCATCATCGAGGAGCACATATTTGGTAGCTTGGAACCTTATACGTCTCTCAACCTTTCTATGTGGATCCTTTAAATAATCGACAATCTCTTTCCTCCAGTCATCGGTATCAACTGCCGATGTTAGCACTTCCTGAATAGGCTGATACCCTGAAGCATGCTGAGCTAGTCGATTAGCTTCCTCGTTATGCAATCGAGAGATATGTTCAAGACGAAAACCTCTAAATCCTTTCAACAATTGCAAACATCTTTCATAATACGAAATCAAAGCTTCACTTCGGCATTCATAACTTCCAGTCAATTGATTTATAACTAGCATAGAATCACCAAAGATTTCAACAACATCGGCACGTATCCCCTTCAGCAATTCTAACCCTTTTATCAAGGCTTGATATTCAGCTTGATTGTTTGTTGCTGTAGCAACAATCGGCAATGAAAACTCATACTTCCTCCCTAGAGGTGAAATTAACACAATGCCGATACCTGCTCCTTCACCACATGTGGACCCATCGAAGAAAAGTGTCCAGGGAGCAATCCCCAGAAAGTCCACTGTATTACAATGCTGAGTGACAAAATCAGCCATCACTTGCCCTTTAACTGCCTTAGTTGATTCGTAACGTAGTTCAAATTCTGATAATGCCAAAATCCATTTGCCGATTCTACCACTTAACATCGGCATCGACAGCATATACTTGACCACATCGTCTTTGCATATGACCGTACATTCGGCAGTTAACAAATAATGCCTTAATTTGACACAAGAAAAGTATAAACACAGACACAATTTTTCGATGGCCGAATACCTCGTCTCAGCATCCACTAACCTTCTGCTCAAATAATAAATAACACGTTCTTTCCCTTCAAATTCTTGAATAAGAGCTGAACCGATAACTGTATCATCAGTTGACAAATATAACCTGAAAGGCTTCCCATGTTGAGGTGGAACTAACACTGGAGGATTTGATAAATATTTCTTAATTTCATCAAGGGCTAATTGCTGTTCAACTCCCCATACGAATTCCTGATCAGCTTTTAATTTAAGTAGTGGACTGAAAGCCTTGATCTTACCCGACAGATTAGATATGAATCTTCTAATGAAATTAATCTTACCGATCAAAGATTGCAATTCAGTCTTATTAGCAGGAGCAATCACCTTGTTAATTGCATCAATAGACTTCCTACTGATTTCAATGCCTCGCTGATGCACCATAAAACCCAAGAATTGTCCTGCCGATACACCAAATGCACATTTATTAGGATTCATCTTCAATCCATGCTTCCTTGTGCACTCCAGTATCTTTCGCAGATCGGCTAAATGCGCTGTGATATCTCCAGACTTAATCACTACATCATCAATGTAGATCTCCACTAATGTGCCGATGTATTCATGAAAAATAAAGTTCATAGCTCTTTGATAAGTAGCACCGGCATTTTTCAAACCAAACGTCATGACTATCCACTCGAACAACCCCACATGACCTGGACATCTGAAAGCAGTCTTGGGAATATCTTTCTCAGCCATGAATATTTGATTGTAACCTGCATTACCATCCATGAAGCTGATAATTTGATGTCCAGCCGCAGCATCAATCAACAAATCAGCAATCGGCATTGGATAGCCATCCATTGGTGTGGCTTTGTTGAGATTCCTGAAATCAATACAAACACGAAGTTTTCCATTTTTCTTATAAACAGGAACCACATTAGAGATCCACTCTGCGTATCGACATTGCCGAATAAACTTTGCTTCAATTAATTTAGTTATTTCGGCCTTAATGTCAGGAAGTACATTAGGGTTGCATCGGCGCGCTGGCTGCTGATGTGGCCGAAATCCAGATTTGATAGGTAACCGATGTTCAACTATCGATCGGTCTAATCCAGGCATCTCAGTATAATCCCAAGCAAAACAATCTTTATATTCTTTTAACAAATCTGTTACTCGCTGCTTACACTTGGAATCTAACTTAGCACTAATAAAAGTAGGTCTTGACCTATCACCATCACCAATATCTACTTCTACTAAATCATCTGCCGATGTGAACCCTTGACCTAATTTTCCGTCATCGGCAAACCTATCCATTAAAACTCCTCTTCAGAACCGACTGCTTGGATCGGTGGAATTTCATAATCAGCAACTCTAAGGAACTCTTTTTCCCAAGCTTCTCCTGATATGCATTTAGTTCGCTCATAAGTATCTGATTCTGCCGATGCGATGATATAAGAAGAATCACCAGGGACGACCTCAATCTTATCCCCAATCCACTGTACGAGGCATTGATGCATTGTAGAAGGAACACAACAATTAGCATGAATCCAATCCCTCCCTAGAAGCAGATTATATGCACCCTTGCCGTTGATAACAAAGAACGTCGTTGGCAAGGTTTTGCTGCCGATGGTTAATTCCACGCACACTGCCCCTTTAGCCGGCGACACATTGCCTTCAAAATCTTTCAACATCATATCGGTTTTGGTCAAGTCTTGATCCCCCTTACCAAGTTTCCGATACATCACATAAGGCATAATATTAATCGCAGCCCCTCCATCAATAAGTACCTTAGACACAGGCTGCCCATCAACTCTGCCCTTCACAAACAAAGCCTTAAGATGCTGTCTCTCGTCATCGGTAGGTTTCTCGAAAACAGCCATCATTGGATCTAGTGTTAACTGAGCTACTTGATCAGAGAGAACAACTTCTTCCTCATTATCAGATAGTGCCAAAAACGCTATCGGCAACATGAATACCATATTAACATCTGCCGATGGACCCTTATTTTTGTGTTTTACCTGCCACTGCTGACGACCAGGCTTTTCATTGGAGGAATTTTCCTCTTGGTATAAATCCTCCTGACGCTCACGTTGCATCCTCCTCCTCTGCGTCTTTGTCAGACCCTCTGGGCACCATCGAGGAAACTTGGTTTTCCAAACCGGCTGATAACAAGTCCTAGTTGATTCTACACGACGTATATTAGGGTCCCTGTAGAATATTTCCTCATCGGGAACTCTTGCGTTTGCCATCTCCTCAAGCTCCTCTTGATTCCTTGGAAAATATCCAGCGCGTTTACCAAGCCTCTCATGTACACTAAGTCTGCCCCCCAGCCGATCATGCACTGATGCTCTGCCTCTGATCGGCTCATTGACAGACGAACCCTGATTACCAAGTTGAAACCTCCTTCCTGAGCGATTGACTCCGTAATAACCATTACACTCAGGGCAATTTTCAACAGTTGGCAATTTAATACCTTCTTCCCAGCAATGGATGAAAAACGGACATCTCCAATGATCTTTATGTCGATTCCATTCCTCCCGTCGTCTCACTTCTTGCTGTTGTCGATATCGGCATGTGTTGGCTTTTTATTCTTAACCCACTCAACTAAGCCGATAACTGGTTCTTCATCAGAGTCAGAATCTCCTACTTCTTCAACAAATGATACCTTTTTACTCCAATTCTTTTTAGGTTCAAAAACCCTAGTATCTTGATCAGAGATCCTTTGCACAAGATGACTGAGGCTTTCAAACTCCTGAGAAGCATATCTGTCTTTAAGATGTGGCAATAACCCTTGGAAAGCCAGATCGGCAAGCTGCCGATCATCCAACACCAGGCTGTAGCACTTATTTTTTACATCTCGTAGCCTTTGCACAAAGCTCTCTACCGATTCATCATTACGCTGTCTCAATTTTACTAAATCGGTAAGCTTCTTTTCATGGATTCCAGCAAAGAAATACTTATGGAATTGTTTTTCTAGATCAACCCAAGTAATAATAGAATTTGGTGGCAATGAAATGAACCATGTAAATGCTGATCCAGACAAAGATGATGAAAATAATCGAACTCTTAATTCATCTCTGTTAGCTGCTTCTCCACATTGAATAATGAAGCGATTGACATGTTCCATTGTTGATGTATCATCTTGCCCAGAGAATTTAGTGAAATCCGGTACCTTGTACCGATTTGGGAGAGGAATTAAATCGTATGCAGGAGGGTATGGAGTCCGATAAGAATAAGTATTGACCTTGGGCTTTATCCCAAACTGATCCTTCATAATTTCTGCTATCTTATCGGCCCAAAAAGCATCAGCATCCTGCTGACGAACCGGTTGAATTTCTACAGGTGCCTGCTGACATCCCTCCACATATCTTTGTGGCCCACGATCTCCAGCAATCGGCATATTTGCCGTTACTTGTGGTCCATTAGCCTGTTGGAAAGGATTCATCGGCTGGGCTGCCGATGCTTGATTCTGGAAACCAGCTTGCATATGACCTTGTTGAATCCCTGCAACCTGCTGATTTCGCTGAACTGTATGTTGAACAGGTAACTGTCCTGACCAATCATTATTAGAACTCATCGGTACAAAACTTACCGATGGCTGGTAATTTGCTGATATTGTTGGATAATTAAAACCGGTTTGAGGCATGAACTGAACCCCAGTTTGACTCATAGCAGGGACTTTCTGCTGCATCGGCAGTAAGCTCGCCGATGGACTTGAATTGAATGTTTGAACCATAGGTATCTGGAAACCTCCTGAAGTTGGTTGCACAGAAGTAGTTGCGGCATATTGAGGCACTTGAGCCATCGGCGAAACGGCCGATGGTATAGGCGCTCTCCCTACTGCATCAAACACCTGAGGTAATCTAGGATTGAAAGCAGATGACTCTGGAGGCATGCCATATCCCCACCAATTAGTAGGAATCTGGCTATTCTGAGACACAGGGCCTGACATAGCTGATGCCGATAGATCTGTATTAAGCTGAACTCGCCCTCCTGGTAATACCTGTTCTGATTGTATTGGTGTAGATTGAACATTAGGTGAGCCCGCCAATACTGGAGGGGAAGTAACTTCTGTACCCACAACGGCCGAAGGAGCCGATGGAGTTTTGACAGATGCTGGCTCTGGTTGATGATAGGCAGGCCCAACATAATGTGGTGCCGCTTGTCCTTCTTTGAGAGTTCGAACCACAGCATTATGAACAGTATTGGACAACACACTGGAGTGATTAATCAAAGCATGATTTACTGCAGAATTAACCATCTCTTGAAGTTTACCAGGATTGGAGTCAAAGGTAACCTGCCGAGGCAACGGCAAATCTTGCTTCTGGATGACTTGTCCACTCTTGTTCAAGCTAAATGATCTCAGACAAAGCTGCTTGTATTCTTCTACAGCCTTTTCCATAGCCTGCCTCTGTTCTTCCTTGAGATCTTCTTCTGATACTGCGATAATGTTCCCTGAATCGATCTCGGAATTGAACATATTGATTGATTTGTCCCACTGGGCGTGCCAAAAGATGTGTTGATGCAAAAGTGGATCTGCAAACACAAAGGGCTAATACCCGAATCGATATCCAAAGCGTGCCAGTCGATTTGACCTGTTAATCGACAAGGATGAAGATACGAACACTTTAGTCCTGACAACAGCGATACGCCCGGAAGTCACGGCCAAGAGGTGCTCACGCGGAACTCGAGAATCGCCGAAGGTCGCACTGAAACGATGCAGCTCGCCGATTCAATGAGAACTCGTAAAAAAGAAAAAGTATGCAAATTGACGAAGTCGCCGAAAAGTAAGTAGATGCAAATAGGAGTAAAAGTTGGTTTTGATGTTGATTGATTTCTCTTACATTGCCCCTTACTCCATATTTATACCCTGATCTAAAGAGACACAACCAAACACAACTAGGACACCAATCCCATATTTAAGGAAACACGTGACTCTTACATGAATCATACTCTAACTAATATAGAAAAGGAAATCAACTTCTATCTATTTCCCTGTCCGCCTCAATTATGATGGAAACCTCACTGTCCTCCTTCCCATCGGCATACTCCCTATTTCATCGGCAGTAGTCTTCAAGCCTTCCTTCATCGGCATATTCCCTGTTTCATCGGCAGTAGTCTTCCAGCCTTCCTTCATCGGCATATTCCCTGTTTCATCGGCAGTAGTCTTCCAGCCTCCCTTCATCGGCATTGACAACAACACCTCCAACCTCATCGGCAATGTCCGAGTCCAAATCAACTTCTCCATCGACCATCACCAGCTATCGGCAACCATCTTTACAAGCTGGCTTTCATCGGTTATCAAAGTATTCAATAACTTTCCCCTTGCCGATTAGTCCACTCCGATTATTTTGACACGTGCAAAAAACGATGTCAACAATAGCTATCAAGGTGATTCTTATGGTCACAGAAAGATATCAAAGTCCACTGTTGTCCAAAACTTTCTCATGATTTCTGATCGTCGAAAATCAGAGATATAAGCCGAAGAGGGCAAGCTGCTCCGAAAGGCAAGATAGGGAAAACAGAAGAAAACCATAACCCAACTATTTATTTCATTAATCCTTATACCTTAGGCCTGTAAGCTAAATGAAATTGTGGGAATACCCAACAAGATCATTGCAATCATTACAAAGATCCAAAACAAGCATAAACATAATGACAATTCAACAAAGCAATAAAGGTGCACAACTCAATCATTGACTCAACTTACGATACTATCATTTTTATTACATAAAAGGCACAAACTCCTATTCCTTAACCGAGGTGTGGCTGCAAGGGCATCTAGGGTAGCGTCCCTTGCATGACAGTGAGGGCGACACATCCTCCACTTTGTTGATCTTGGGTAGTCCGGCATGACTCATTCATTCGTCATTCTCATCAAATGCTTCTTTCAGGTTGGGTATCACTGACACTTACTGGTGGCAACCCTGTAGTGACCTGACTCTGGCCACTTCCATGGTATAATTGTTGATTCTTCTGTGGGCAAAATTTAACATAATATCCTTCCTATTGGGAATAATAAAACTTTCTCTTAGCTGCATCTTTGGTGATGTCATACTCCACCGAATTGTTGCTTGGTGTGTTGTCGGCTTACCGACTCTGAAGGTTCATCTTTGTTAGACTAGACCGCTTTTTATCTCACTTGATCCTTCGGGGTTGAAACTCCTTATAGGTGATCATCCACCCATCTATGCATACCTCATATGGAAAGAGTGGAGTAATCTTAACTTGAGAAACTTCTGACTCTTTAGAGTCTGAGTTTATCTAACCAGGGATTAGAGCTGGATGTGACAATGTAGTAGAACCCAAATGTTGATTGCTTCCCAATTCTTGCTCTGGTGAGACTGCCTTCCTCTTATTATCCACATTAGCTTCACAACTCGGGTTCACCTTAACTTCACTATTATTAGACTTGTTTTTAAGACAGGGAAAACCATAATGCTTGCAGCATTGACATTGGTCCTGACTACCAAGCGTCTTACTACCAACATCTTTACTGGACTTTATTTTCTTCCAAGCTTCTACCACTTGTCTCTTCATTGGTCCCTTTGGTATGTTGGTTTGACCTTGTGGCAAGCACTGTTGAGAACTCCCATGCTGAGTCATTCCTTCTAGTACTTGTTGTTGCATAGTTACAAACTTCTTGTCGAATGCAGCCAAGGACAACATAGCCTGGTCCTCCTGACCTTTGATGCCGGTGGTCTCCTCATTATGACCCATCTATTTAGACAAAGAGAGAGGATTGAGAATAGAGACAAGGTTTTCATAACAGAACAGAGGCCGTAGTGAGCATAACTTTTAGCAAATAACAAGGTTAGGGGGGAAACAAGAAGTAAGCATAGATGAAAGCATACTAGAACGTCTAGTTCTAACTAGGCTTGCGTCGTACAGTCAGCATTGCTCTGATACCACTTTGTATCACACGGTTTTAAGAACAAAACCAGATACACACCATATATGAGCTCAAGAAGTCAAATCTCACATATAGCTACAAATAAGGGTAATATCGAAAGACAATGCTCAATATATATAACGTACTTAGTATAAAGGATATAACCTTAGACAACAAACAGCGGAAAGACAACTCCGATCTTTGGGTGAAGACACTAATTCCATAGGGATAACTGACTAGTTGATCACAAGCCTAATTCCTTCAAACTCTAGCAATCTGGTACCCATCTGAGATTTTTATCCAAATAATTGAAAAATAAAGCAAGCATAAGTACATATCGTACTCAACAAACATAACATGGAGTTCATGAGGCTCAAAAAGGCTGACACTAGTTTAACTGCGATTAGCTTTTAATTGTCACAATTTTATCATAGGAGTAGCAACAAGTTTATCATAAGCCCATATAAACACATGATCAGGTAAACATGAATAATAAATAGCATAAACAGTAATCATAGTGAGCATCTTTTTCATCCGTATCATCAGTGTTCATCATCTATTCCGTAAGGGTTCCAAGGCCACTCATGACCATGAGCATGACTGATATACCAGTTTTACACTCTGCAGAGGTTGTACACTTTCACTTTGAGTCGTGATACCCATATGTCCGGGTTAATTACTCACAAAACACTTCTAAGGTGACTAGGCAGGGTTCACTATAAAGCCTTTTAAAGGTTCATCTAACAAGTTAGGGCCATTAGATTCACTCAGCAAACAGATATAGAGCCCCCCTTCCCAATGGCACAATGACGCGTAGCCTATACTCAAGGGGACAGAGGCCGCACTATACTTGATTCGTCGAGCCATTCTTATGCCAATAAAGGTAACCTCTAACAAGCTAGAAAAGATCCTCATACTAAGCTAAAGCCAGAGCCATGTAGCCCTCATAGTTGTATTTTAAGTCCCGGATGATCACTTACAAATAAGTCCTTAGGGAGTGAAATCTAGAGCACCATAAAAATAGCCCAATGCTCTAGCCCCTTGTTCCATGTTGCTAAAAAGCATATTTTAGTGTTTATTACATATATCATTAGTCAAGTTACAAGATCATGGCTTCAGTTGAGCACTAGCATCATACTACACAATGCAATAACCGATAGGTGACAAGGAATCCAAGATATCAAATAGCTGGGGAAATTTACTACGGTTGCCAAGGTAGACACATGCATATGATTAAAGTGATATTAAGGTGAATAGGACAACAAGGATGATCACATGCTATACTTGTCTTACACTTTGATCTTCTTCTAGTCCAAGCCTTCAAAGATCTGCTTCTTGATTCACCACGTATAGCTCATCGACTCGACATGATCATAAAGCACCACACAAGCATCCATGCAATCATACACGAAGCAAACAATAGAACTAAATCAGAATAGTACCCCAAACATATGAAATAGCAAGTGAAAAGGTTTTAAAAATGGTCTACATGTTACTACGAACACATAGACGCGAAAAACACTCTAATCGGAGCGATAATGAAGAAGTTATGAATTAAACAAGATTTCCTTTAATAAAATAATAGATTAAATCTAACCTTGAATTTCAAAAGTTGAAATTACATTTAATAGTAAGATAAACATGTAGATTACGCTATTACGAATGTAACGCGACTTGAACGGGTCAAATCGGAGCTAAAACAGAGAAGATATGGCCTACTGAAGGTAGTGGCAATTTTGTAAATAGATGGAACTTGATTTTCAAATCTTCAAAATAAATAAAATCTGATTTTAAACCGACCAAGGACTGTGGATACTATTTTGAAGAAAGACAGGGCCTCTTTAACAAAATTGCAGGGACGGCGGGTTCGATTATTAAAAAACAGAGGGTCTCTTTAGCAAATAAGCCAGCGAATCGGTATTGGCCGATCTCGGTCGTTGGATCTAAAGGAAACGGTCCAGATGAAAATCGGGGAGGGAGAGAGAAGGGTCGGTCAGAACAGGTAAACCAGCGCGGTGGGACGCCATTGCTGGTGGTGAGCACTTTGCTGGAGCAACACGGAAACGGCCCTAGAGGCCACGGGAGAGCAAACCGGAAGCACGGGGAGAAAGAGAGGAAGATGCCTAACTCAATTAGGCAGCTTACCGAGGTGCGGAGCAGACGGAGGCGACGCGGTGCTCAGCGGGGCGACGGCGGACGGTGGAGCTAGGGTTTTGCGGCCGTGCGGCGATATAGGAGCTTGCTCCAAGGCTTGGGATGGAGGCAGTGTGATGCGGGCTCGGTATTTATGGCCAGGGAGACTTGGGAGGCACGGCAACAGGCGAGGCGGGGCGAATGCGGACTCTGTCCCGACGATGGAGTCCGACGCGGACGTGAGGAAGGAGATGGCGCGAGGTGGGAGACGGCTGACAAGCGAGGCCGGGCTATCAGCGAGCCAAGCGAGGAGGAGGCGGGGCATGTCCGCACGGATTGGTTGCTGGGCTGGCCCAAAGGAAAAGGGAGGATGAGCGGGCCAGCGGGAATGGAGAGAGGAATGGGGAGCAGCAGGCCTCGGCTTCGGCTGGACCGGCGGTGAGAGAGGTGGGGCGCAGAGCGTGCAGCGGGTCGGTGTGGCACTGGTGGCGGCGAGGCGGACGGTCGCAGCGGTGGACCGGACGTGCGTGGCGACGGCGCACGTAGCCGCTGAGCTCTTCCTCGTTACATGCGACCATGCCGAGGAGCTCGTCAACCCCAAATGATGGCGCTGCAGGACAACACCCTGAGCAAGGCGATGGGAAAAGGAGTAAAGAAAAATAGACGAACCGATATTTTGAGTAAAGAAAAATAGACGAACCGATATTTTTTTAATCAATGGCAGTGAGTAGGGCGACGGGAAAATGAGGAAAGAAAAATAGACGAACCGATATGTTTTATGTAATCGGTAGCAGTGGTGGCACTACGTAGAAAACTATTTCCAGGGGCGGCTGGTAAACATTTGTAGGGACGGTTTTGCCAGCCGCCCCTATGAAAGGGTGGCTACAAATCGATGATTTGTAGTGGCGGTTGGTACTATAGCCGCTCCTACAAATCGATTTATAGGGGTGGTCTGGGAACACCAGCCGCCCCTACAAATCGATTTGTAGGGGCGGCTACAGTACCAACCGCCCCTACAAATCATTTTCCGCCAAAAAAAAAATTAAATTACCAACACGTGTTCCTCCAAATCATCCTGTAACGAGTAAAATATATGATCAAGTATCCTGGCCCAAACAAGATTGTTTAACCAAAAGTTTCTAAATATCTTCTATAGGACAAGAATCACAATAATAACAAACAGACTCGAGGGAACATCTAATTCTGACCTAAGAGTGGGGCATATTATACAGGTGCAGGGCAGGAGCAGGGAGCATGGCTGGACAGTCAAACTCGAGGGAAGCGAGAAGGTCGTCTTCGTCGAAGGAACTCTGGGATCTCCACCATGCTGCCTTCTGCGGAGGACGGGCGTCGGCCATTCTCACCTTGCTGGCCACCCTTTGGTTGCAAGCAAATGCGAGAACAAGTATGACATCCAAGTTAGGGGGCCCTAGTAATTGTTCGACAAGAGTTACCTTAGATGCGCGACCTTCTGGTTCATCCTGCCGTTTGAAGCCAGTAGCTATCAAGGTTATGCTCACCTGCATGGACAAAACTATGTGAATAAGAATTTTTCCCAACAAACCCCAAATGACGAAGTAAATCTCATTTCTCATTTCCCAGAACTGAGAGCATTCTCCACGAAATCCCAAGATATAGGAGTTGTTTTTTGCATATTGGGTATACTATACTGAAACAAACTGAAGACTTACTTGCCCACTCAGTGACGGGTCTATGACAGCGCCAAATATCAGATTTCTTAATCTGTGCATATAAAACATAATAGGAGTTGATCATGAATTTTTTTTCCAGTCTTTTGAAACATGAAAGGGCAAGCAAAGTCAAATGCAAAGCATGCTCAATTTTGTCATGTTAGCTAGATGGGGACTACACAGGTTAACAAAATTTAAGTCAGAAAACAAATCTACACTGTGAGGACAAGACTAGAAAATGGCTGGACCAAACCTCAAACAAAGTCAGGTCAGTTCCCCCAGTGATATTCCACACAATGCCCGTAGCTCTTTCAATTCCAATATCAAGCAGTGGCGACTGGATGGCATTAAGAGCAGCATCCCTTGCTCTTGACTTTCCTGAAAAAATTGAGTGGCATGAAACATGAGCTTACAGGTATAATTCAACCGACATAAATGACATTTGCATGTATATAAGTACAAAAATTGCAGTGTAGCGCCAAGCAACCTAAACTTAAATCATTGCTCTCAACATGACAAGTATCATCAATAGACATATTTTCGTGCAAATATCAAAGTGGTTCTCATGAAAATTTTCAGTAGCAATATCCAGGCAATTAACTTTGCATATTAGCTGACACTAACTGCAAGTGGGAGGAAACATTCAATGCTGTTTAGTTGATGCCAAAGGGAAAATAAAATTTGGAAGCTATACCAAACCTAAAAGATTCAAGTTATGATAGGATATGAAGTACTCTTACACGAGTCTTACATACTCTGTTCAACACCAAACTATACCAACCGACTTCTTTCTCTTGCAATGCTTCTCCTACCTTATTGAATCAGAAATTTTGCCAACAAGCAGGGTAAATAAAACAGAATTCTAGCTTGCAGAATGAATGGTGTTAGATCATACGGTACTAATAAAATAAAAGCTTATTCCTAATGTAATACCTGTAGCAGTCCCTATACCCATCAAAGATGACCCTGCATTTTGCATGATAGCACGCACATCAGCAAAATCAACATTAACCAATCCAGGAACCTGAAAAAGGAGAAGAGGTAGTTAACCTTTTGTAAATTAAATATCTCTGAAATGCTCAAACATAATATCTTGAATTTCACTTGTGTAACTTGGTGATTTAAAACTGAATATCAGCACCATATTTACCGTAATTATATCAGATATGCCACGAATGCCTTGGCGAAGAATATCATCAGCCAGATTAAATGCTTCAGTTACAGGTGTATTTGGAGAAACAGCAGACAATAGCTTACATTTGGGATGACAAATGCTCCGGTTCCTCCACCCATTCCAGCCTGCAGTATGGATCAAAACAGCATTGTCAAAACTCGGTGCCTAATGATTTCACATGTGAAGCCAACTATCAGTTAGAATTTTACTGTCACAAAAACCATGTCAGCACCAAAAAGAGCATTCCTGAATGGACCCCCGGTTTCTCTTTCTTTGGCTCAGTTTCACAATAGCTTACTGGTTCCACGTCCTTCAACCTTAAAAAACAAAAAAAAGGTTTTAAGAAGATTACTGCTAAGATCCAATGAGATACTGCCATTAGGACAAGATTGCGCACATGTTATTGACATGACAGTATCGTTATGGGAAAAAAGAAAGGACAGCCACATCCATTCAGATCCATAAACACTGAAACTACAATACAAGCACGAGATGAAATAGACAGCGATACTTATACTGAAACGTGTTGAGCTAAGGTGTAAAGGGGTGGAAAGAATAGTAAAACATTCCACAAACAGGAACTGCAGGTAGATCCGTTCAGATGGCGAAAAAAAAACGACTGTCAATCATCGCTATACTAGATTCATGAAGACACAGGACGCGCTGAATAAAAAGAACAGATGTTTGCACATAACACAGACTCGCGACCCCAGCGTTCCGGAGGCAAGAACCCGCAGGCATCCCAAGAAAGTAATAATCAGGACACGCATCCACCACCGCAAAGAAGACGATTCGGTCCGTACCTGAGCGACCTCCGCGAGGGCGGCGGCGGCGCAGGCTTCACCCTCGCCGCGTCAACGGACCCTGGCTCCACGGGCTTCCTGCGCCACCGCCCACTGCCCGAGGCGGCGGCAGACTGGCTGAGGGTGTGCGCGAGGTCGAGGATGCCGAGCCACTGCATCCGCTCCATGCACGAGGGTGAACGCAGATGCGTGGGGTCTGCATCGGGGATTTGGGGATTAGGGTTTAGACGACTTGGGAGAAGACCGCCGATGGGGGAGAGGATGCGCTAGGCAGGGGCAGTCAGCAGGAGGGTATAGGCCGGCTTGGACTTGACGAGGAACGGAGTGGAGGCCGGCCCTAGGAACGGGACTTGGTCGGAGACGACCGAGGCCGGCCATGGCGACTCGCAGCCTCCGCCGGCCGGCGGCGATAGGAGATGGCCCGATCTACAACCATGAGGGGCGCACGAACGAGGAGCGCCGGATCCTTCGCTGGATCTGTCCCGTGGGGGAGATGAGGAAGACGAGAGGGGAGGGGACGGGAGGCGGCTGCTGAGAGGAGTGGTTGAGGGGTGTCTGGAAGAGGCGTCGGTGTGGGATCAGGCGTTTGGGTGTTATTTTATAGATCGGGGGATTTGTAGGGGCGGCTGGTGATTGAGCCGCCCCTATAAATAGTAACATCAGGGGTGGCTGGTGAGTGAGCCGCCCCTACAAATATGATTTATTTGTAGGGGCGGCTCGTATCACCAGCCGCCCCTACTGTTCTATTTGTAGGGGCGGCTAGTCTTTGGGCTCCCGAGCACGCCACTGTAGGAGCGGCTCCATCACCAACCACCCCTACAAAAAAATTGTCCCGTTGCTATAAATCGTTTTTCACGTAGTGTGGATAATTTCTTCAAACTCCATGGACTTTCAATTTTCAGAGCACCCCCTTGATGTGGTCAACAAAATCAATGGATTTGGTGTAGATCTATGGATATTATGCTCCATAGTGGATCTATATGGATATGAAAGTGTTTGGCTAAAGTAGATGTGGAGCTGCTCGAGCTCTCTCAAACACGCCCTATAACCTTAGAAAGTTCGTTGTGCTCTGCTCCATTCACGCCCCCTTCCCTGCCATAGCCACAGACACACTGAGGCGAGGATAGGAGCACAAGCTCGAAAAACACAGTGAAATGGAGCTCGCAGCGGATCCGGAGCTGAGCAGTCTGCTCTCCGAGGCCGATGGCGTCTACAAGCTGCGGAGCAGGGTGAGGTGCGACATCCGTCTTGTGCAAAAAGAGCTGGGGAGCCTTCAGGTTGCCCTCTCCAAGATAGCAGAGGTGCCAGCATATGAGCTTGACGAGCGAACCAAGGCCAGGGCGGCGGATCTGAGGAACCTGTACTTTCAGATCCAGCACGACGTCGACAACCTTCGAGATCGCATCCGCGCTCACCGGTCGAGGATGGCAGATCTGCAGGGACTGAAAGGATTCGCTACCAGAATCATCTTCAAGATAGCGAGTATCTGGGCTGGCCGTGAATTCGCCACTAGTATCAGAGAAATGAAGCGCCGGCTACAGGACTCAGCTGACCGTCATGTGAGGTACAAAATCGATTTCCATTCTTTTTCCTCTTTATTCAGACCAGGTTACCCCATTTCCATTTCCGCAAAGGAAACAGTCCAGTTAGTTTTACAGAAACAGGGCACAGGTAGTTAGATTAAAGTTTCAACTAACAGCTAAAAGACATAATTAACCTGCGTCAAATTTATCCGTCATGTATTATTTATGATCCCAGAACAAGTTCAGCGCATATCAGCAATGCAACATACAGAGAATTTGGGCGATGATATAAATAAAAAAGGGCTTCCACCGCTAGAATCGAGTCCTTCAGCATCTCACCCTGCATTAGCCCCAGTTCCTTTTTTTTTAATTGAGGAAGCATTTTATTAACTCAAGATAATTTTATACTTCTTACCTCTGTATAAAAGCATATAGCCTAAAAACAAGTTCTTTTTCTCGAAAGATATATGAGCTCTTTTACAATGATTGGGAAAGTACCTAGGTGCTTCTAGATACTTTTATTTTTTATTTTCTTAGCTAATTAATTGAGGAAGATTATTTATAAAATATAAATTGTATTATAGAGGGTATTTTGGTAACACCCGGCGGCCTCGGCTCCATCGGACGCCGCCGCGCTCCGAACTCCCAATAGCTTGTCATCGCCGCCGGCGCCGTTAGGCGCTCCTCTCTCGATCCGCACTAAAGAGCCCAGGGCGCCACCGCTAGACGCTCCTCCCTTGAGTAACCGAGAACAGCAGCCACGCTCTACTGCTGTACCAACACGACGAAGTTGTCTGATGAGAAACTGGACAGTTAGCATTTAGCGGACCATAACCATGAGTGGTACCAATTCTTGACAAAGGATCGTATTTGTTTCTCAATCTCTTCCTTCACTAACACCACGTACGTGCTAGCAGCTGTGTCGGGGGGGGGGGGGGGGGGGGGGGGGGGCGTCCGGGGTTGATGGGCGTCAGCGCCGGAGTCAGAGAGGAGAGCGACGACCGCGTGCTGTGCGCACGGCGGACACCATGGCCGGTCTGCCCAAAAGCTTCGGGATTCCTGCCTTCTCCTTGTACGCGTGGTGGCAGCGGTGGTGGGGAACACATCCGCGGGGAGGTGGGTGTTGGCGCTCGAAACGGGGAGGAGGAAGCCAGCGAGCTACGACTGGTCCGCCGGGCGGCGGCGAACCAAGGTCGGCCGCCCAACCTGGCTTTGCTCACCATGATCCTGAGTTTCCCCACAGCCGCGGACGACGGTCCTAGTGTTCCCGATGGTGAGAAGTACGAACGACAGTGTCTGAATGAGCACGAACAAAGAACAGTCCTAGTTCTTCCTATACTGAATTACCAAATTATCCTTATCATAAACAAAATGAATTCAGAAAAATATGGAACTTGCACACTTGTTTTGGTACTTGGTTCCACCTATTCTGGCACCGTCCCCATCAATTTGGTACTTTTAAGTACTTTCATATGGATACCTCCTATTTTTACACCGCCGATCTTACCCTGTGAATCGTCTATATTTTTTCCAACCACTGTAAAATTTCTCAAGATATATACAGACACACCAGTGACTATCCATAATCTAGAGAACCACCCACGAAACTATCAATTGCTGCCAGTTATCTACGTCGACAGGTTTTATATCGACAGGGCATCGTAATAATCTTAAAAGCAGCAAGAAGCAGAATCCCAGCGTACTCCTGCACTTTCTCGTTGAAGCCATTCTTGTATAATAATGTCCATTATATTGTTTCAAGTAAGAATTATGACAAATTTTTTCACATTGGTGTTAACTCAACTTTTTATCATAATAGTCTTATGTCCTGTTCTTCCATATGACCCAATAAACTGCTGAGACACGAATATCATACGTATTTTTGCTCGCAGCAATGCCATGTCTGAGGTGAAAGGCCCGCATCTAGACACCGAGGACCTTGTTGGCATTGACTGTCACAGGGAGAGGCTAGTCAACATCCTTACAGAGGATGGGGCCACATCTAGTCAGCAATTGAAGGTGGTTGCTATTGTTGGGGATGGACCTCTGGGAAAGACAACTCTAGCGAAGGTGGTCTACGACAACATAGCTCCACAGTTCGATCTCAAAGCATGGGTCACAGTATCTAATCGGTCTGACATAATAAATATACTAAGGTCCATGCTGCAACAGATTACCCAAGATGATCAACATGGTGATTTCGAAGAGATGGATCCCAAACAACTAATTGATAAGATCAGGAAAACCCTGAAGGTTAAGAGGTACGCCATATGTCAAGCATTTTATTTGAACTAGTGTATTATCATTATTTATTTTATAGTTTATTTTTCACACATTTATTGGTTCCTTAATAGTGCTGCTAGTTCTTGTTTAATTTCATGTAATGTTTGCCCAAATGACTCTAACTTATAGCGGATACAATATTGGACACACGAGAACTACAATTAACAGATATTGCAATTCCACATCTTGGTTCCAAGGAAAAAACAAAGAAAATGTCCCCATAAATTTCGACATAACAAGCAAAAATACATCCGCTGCTTAATCCCCTTACATAATCTTAGAAAAAAGATCCGGTTATTAATTTGCATGACTAATGATTATAGAAACGGTAGAAAATAAAGACAGCATATGAGGTTCATATAACTACATTTTGCAAACATTATAAGTGTAGATAAAAATTAGATAAGTCAATGTGTTTGACGCAGAAATCAATACGATCATAATGCTTTTGTGTTCATATATATTTGGTATGAATGGCGAAAAATATGCATGTATACCTTGACTTAGTTTTTTTTCTAAATTAATAATGTCATAAAAGGGTAATTTAGGAAATAGATATATATGAGAGTAAAATATACATCAACGGTCCAATAACTTGTTCGGTAGTGCCACATAGGTCTCCAAACTTTTTTATATGCTAGTTGTGCCACTAAATGTTCAAATATTTCCTCCGGTCTAGTTTATAAGGCATTTCACGTCGGCCAAGAGTTAAATTTTATAATTGAAAAAATAATTTAGCTTACAAATTTTACCTATTGTAATATTAACCTGATAATATTAGATTTGTAATCAAATGTACTATCTAATAATCATAAAATTTATAATCACAAACAATCTAATATAAAAAATAAATAATCAAAGTGTAATTTAGAAGACCGTACCATCTCACAAGATACCTAATAAAATAGACTGGAGGGAGAACCATTTATATATTAGCATATATATGATTACCAATATGTCAAACCAGCACGGCCATATGGGTCTGTGAAATACTTAGTTCTGCCACTCAATGTCCAAATACAATTAATTAGCATATGATTTGGCAATCCAAGAGAAAGAAAGTAATGTCAATGGAGGGTAATGTGGTTCCCACTAGAATATTTATATTTCCCATTTGTTGTCTTGTATGGCCCAACTTCGATATAAATGATGAATTGTAGGAATTTAATTACATGAATGCTAGATAGATTCCATGTAAACGGACTAACCACACATTTACATATAGGTGTTGTATCACGAGTGAACTCCATAGTAAGGGCACCCGCAATGGTATAAGCTAGTTACTAGCTTTAAGTCAGCTTCTTCAATAATGTTAACTTTTAGCATATAGCTCATAATATGGATAGCCACACATGACACTCTCACATAATCTTGGAATGTGTGTATGAGTCTAGCTCTTGATCAAGAGCTAGCTTTTCTCTCTATTCTATTAAAATATGAAAAAAAATGCTTTGAGCTAGCTTATGAGTCAATTGTTGCGGGTGCCCTAAGTTTAGCAATCTAGATATACAAATTAATAGTTCAGTAAAATTGATGACACGCACTACTAGAAAAAGTTTTAGAACTACCATGCACTTTAATCTATATAGTAGTACTATGAGATTTTTTCTATAGTGACAAATAAGGGTATTTAGATGCATGTCTTGGAGTGTAATCTAGTAAAATGAGGAAGGTGCATAATATATATACCATCTAATGGATTGGTTTATTTTATTTTTCACAATGGTATAGTCAATAGGATATATTTTTAGTATTGGCAAAGCTGAGTAATATAGATGTGTATGTATGTGTATGTGTATGTGTCTATGTTATAATGGTGTTATTTTATATATAAATTTTTTTGGAGTTGCTTTAGAGTATTTTTTTTTTTGATAATCCGTAGAGTATACCATCTAATGGGTAATTTTGTAAAAAATATAACAAATCCAATGACTATTATTGTTTTTGACATTTATATTACTCTACGGATTTGATGGCTATATGTTTGTAACTTTTGTGAGGACTTTTAGGATTAGCTTTTCTTTACGACCATGTTTGTAGAGAATGATCTTTCCTTTCCTACACTCACCTTGATTTCTTTTTAACATGGTTATAGTTGAATTATTAATTTTTAACTCTGAAAACATTATTTTGCTATAGGTATCTAATTGTTGTTGACAATATATTGGATGAACCTGAATGTGAGCTTCTGAAGTGTGCACTGATCGATAATAACTATGGTAGTGCAGTACTAATGACAAGCCGCAAACGTGGTCATATTGCCTATTTTGTTGGCAGTGTTCATGAATTACAGCCTCTTTCAGATGTCGACTCAAGAAAACTGTTATACAAACGATTATTTGGATCTGAAGACAAATGGCCTTCTTCTGAACTGGGAGAGATATATGAAAAATTTTTAGAAAGATGTGATGGGATGCCATCAACCATCATTACCATGTCAAGACTACTGGCAGACAAAAGATCAATGACAAGGGATGAACTGTATGCCTTTTATGCCTCTATCTACAGTGGACTTCTTTTTGATCAAACTATTGGTCATGATCTACCTCATCTTAAAACTTGCCTGTTGTATTTGAGTCTGTTCCCAAAGGGTTGTGAGGTCAATGGAGAACATTTGATATGGAAATGGCTAGCGGAAGGTTTCATTCATGAAAAGGAATCTGAAGGAAGGACTTCGCAGGAACTAGGAGGGCTCTACCTAAAGGAGCTCTTGAAAAGAGACCTCATTCAACCCGTTGATGTTGATGCTGATGGTAGGGTTCTATATTGGACTGTGAAAGATCATGAATTGATGATCGCAATGTCAACACAAGAGAATTTTGTCACTGTTTTGAGTAGTCATGTCCAAGGTAGAGCTATTTCAAGTATGGTAAAGCGGTTATCCATCCAGGGGAGCAATGTAGAGCACCAGCAGCTTGAAGGGCACTTGTCCCAAGTAAAGTCACTTGTTGTCTCTGGTGATACTAATTGGATACCATCCCTCTCAGTGCTTCAGGATTTACGTGTCCTGGATCTAGGAGGTTCTCAATCCTTGCAGAATGATGATATCAAGGATATCGGAAGTTTATTCCATTTGAAATGCTTGATAATTGGAGGCAAATATATCACACACATTCCAGAAAAGGTTGGTGATCTTCTATTTTTGGAGACACTGGATCTAAGGGAAAGTGGTGTGATTGAATTGCCGGAAAGGATTTTCCAAATAAAACAACTGAAACGTCTATACGTTAATAGCAGTACAAACATACCACAGGGGATTGGAAAACTTGAAGCTTTGCTGGAGCTAGGAGATATCAAAATCAGTGAGCCCAATTTTCTGAAAGAGCTCCACAATCTAACAAAGTTGAGGATTCTTAGAATTGCCATATGGTCATGGGAGGATGAGAAGTTACACACCTATCATCAGCAGCTGCTGGAGAACTTGCACTCGCTGGTTCAGGTCAGGCAAAATATCCAAAGTCTCTCCATTTTGACATGCTGCTCCATAGATTTTATGGATACACCGGTACCGGATTCCCAATGGGCGCCTCCAAGTCTCAAAAAACTTGAAATAAGGCACGGAGCATTTGACAAATTGCCGAAATGGATTGATTCACTTCATGTTTCCTCGTTATCCATCGAGGTCAATGAGTTGTCACAGGATATGATAAACGTGCTGGGGAAGTTGGATAATCTTTGTTTCCTCTCCCTGACATCGAAACATCATCCCAAGGGAAAGTTCGGCTTGGACACCGACGGGTTCAAGAAACTAGAAGGCTTACAGTTGGTTAGTAATGTGATGGCAAAAATGTTCGAACCATTACCAGATGCCATGCAAAAGCTCAGAAGGCTCAAGCTTAGGTTTCAAGCTTCACTTACAAAAGATGTAAACCATGGTTTCAGTTTTGGATTAGAGGACTTGTCAACCCTAGATCACCTCCATGTTGAAATAATATGTTTCAATGCTAGCCACCGAGTGGTGGGTGAGGCAGAAGCTGCAATTCAGGGAGCAATATCCTGTCACAGCGGTCGCCCAAATCTGGAAATAAAAAGAGTTCGGCAAGAAAATATGACAAATAGTGATGAGGTCCTCGACAATGCACAACAAAAACCAGAGAAGGAAATGAACAACAAGAGGTACTAATTCTCGACCTACAACTCTAGCTGAACAGATAGATTTTGTGATTTTGTCTTTACATCTACTGATGAGAGTACTGTTCTTTTTATTCACAGATCAAGCAGGAAGGTCAGAGTTACTGCAAAAAAGTTTCGACCAAAGAAGAAAGGAGTTGCAAGAAAATATAAGATCGTATCTCTTCAACTTGAAAGCCACATTTTGACACTTCGAGCTCTTTAACACTCCCTGTGTATCATCCATACTCAACTATTTATTCCTGGACAATTCACTTTTACCACTTCATATTTTTTTTATTTTTTATGTGATCTACAGAATCTCATCACAAAATCTTTTCAGTTCCAATCTTATAAAAAATCACGTTTTCTAAACAGTTAGAACCTTGTGAGGGTCCTGCTCATCTGGTTTGAAGTCCCAGAATCGCCACAGGTGCAGTGCATGAGTTTTCACCAGGAAAAAAATGATCAGTGTGTCAAGTGATCAACGTATCGCATAATGTGATGTCTATGCAAATATGTGAACTGGTAGCCAATCTCCTTCTGCCAAATGTCCAGTTTAGTTTCCATTTGTGTTGTGACACCTGCAACTAACCGGAAGCAATTGATTTGATCTATACCTAGGCGGTGCTCACGGGAGATCACATAAAACACCAGAGACCCAAGATTTGGTAACGAGGTTTGGCAAAAAGCCTACATCCCCAGGGTATGATTATAGCTAGGTGCTCCTCCCTGAATCCGTGACACTGGCTGCTCAGGGCACCCACCAAAGCCATTGGCACCCCCTTGTGAGCTTATAGCTATGTGGTTGCGTTGCCTCTCAGTTCTCCCTGTGTTACATGTGCAGCCCTCTCTATTTTATAAAGAGACTGGGTCACATGAGACTAACGCCTACCCCTACTTAACCATATTGCTAACTGAAGGACTGGAACAGATAACCAGATGGGGTTAATTGGAGCCAATCAAAAATTTTCACAGAGAAAGAACTTGGCATATATCCCACTTCTAACCAAACACTTCTCTCTTCTACCTCTTGCCAAAATCACGTAGTGATAATGTACCTATTGGCCTTAGGAACGAGACTAGAAGCATGGCGAGGAAGCTAAATGAGCAAAGAACGAAAAAACACCGAAACATAGTGAAAATCGAATCACCCTATTTCCAAGCAGGATGACCATATGCATGTTTTCGTATATTTCAGCCTGAGATGGTTTTGGAGAAAAAGGAAAAGTCCATTCAAACAATCTCCCAAAAATTGTGAAATTTGAAATAAGGCTTTACAATAACAAGATGAATCAATCACTAGGAGATCTCCACAAAAATGACAAATTGCAAAAACCAGGTTATGTTTAACTGGATGACTATGTTTTCCACAAAACAAGGAACTTGATCCAAAAAATTCCAGAACTACTTTAAATCACCTCCAAAAATATAAAACTTGGTCCAAATCATCTTGACTAGCTCATGGTAAAGGAAATTGCATGTGAACTTTCCAAAAAGGTATGGGCTTCAACACTAATTGAAGGATTTATCTCGCAGATTGAGGTTTTCACAATAAACCTCAATTTCAAGAAACTAACTAGCCTAAGAGGGAACCCTGAGTGTCTCCATGGAACATCAAGTAATGGGCACCCCACTGAGTTGATGGCGAAGCTACTGATGGAATTCGTCTAGATCTGTTTAGGTTAATATACATGAAAGAGCCCCTATCTAGTGCGCTAACTATCGTTGTTTTTAATTACCACCTACAATAATTATGTGGTGTATTACATATAATAGATCTAGAGGGTAGTACACGAGACATAAAGGTTTATACTGGTTTCGGGCGGGGTGCCCTACATCCAGTGTTTGATGATGCTTATATTGCTTATGTGCCATATGATGGTATGCGTTGGGCATCAAGAGTTTCGGGGTGCACTCAGGGCTCCCTAACCCTCCTTAAATAGTCTGAGGGTAGAGATACAGATCGAATCATAGCCCGATCGGTTTATAAATTTGTTTCCTAGTCGGTTACAACAAGAACGATACATTGGCTACGCCTAATATAGCACGTTGGTGAGATGTCCCAGGAGTCTGAGTAGTCAGCCCAACCCAACCTTGTCTAGGGGGCCAAACGCCATATATGTCTTATGTGTGATACCGACGATCACTGTCATCAACAACAAATAATTGATCCTTTAAACAATCTAAAATCAAAGTTTTGTCAACAACAATGTTGTATAACACATCAATAGCTTCAATTTCAGTATAGACCACGTCAGAATCTGACCTCATTTGAAAAATTCAAATATTTAAATTTCATAACACTAGAACAAAAACAAATAATTTGGCCTCTAATTATCTTGTTTATTATAAAATTGTTAGATCATGTTGAGCTCTGTAGTTTTGATATAAAGTTTATATTCACCTATGGTCAAATGAATAAGTTCTGAATATTTTTTGTGACAACAATGGCCTGCATCTGAAAATAGGTTCCAAAGGCAGGCCATGGTCATTGGATTTCTGAAACATGAGATGCTGAGGTCCGACTCTGAAACTAAAATCCAGTGTCTCCTAAGATTATTATAATAGTGGTATGTGTTAGGGAATGAAAAGAGAAAAGTAAACATAATAAAATTTTATTAGTTTTACATACAAAGTTCATGTAAGAAACTTAATATTTATATGTGACATAAGACTAATTATGTTGGAGAACAGGTTGGCAGGCTAATAAGATACAATTAGGATGAATAGTTTTAGTGCACAACTACAAGTGACAACAGCATTTAAGCATAAAATGATCCGAGGCAATAAAGCATGAGGCTCTGTGGACCTCCACACAAGTAACATAAAAAATGAGTTCATAACTACAGTTGGCATATAACAAGGTAATATTAGATGGATAACATGATGTCCAATCAAGTATGATGCTCGTTAACAATGAGGGAGTACTGATCAGATGTTGGTTTCTTCAAACTGTCTACTATCAACTTTGTAAGCCCACTTGCTTGGCCATCAATGGTTAATAAGACATCATAACGGTTCGTTCCAAGTTTGTCCATGCCATGTAGACCTTCCAATCTTTTGAAGTGCAGTTCAATCCTTTCCAGCTGTGGTGTTGCATTCTTTGCAAAGTTAAGAGATGGAAGAAAAGGAATAATTATGCGAAGCAGACGAAGCTTACTGAATCCTCCTGCCGGAACAAATATGTCTCCTCCTGAATCAGACTTATTTTTCTGAAGAATGGCTGCGAAAGAAGGATCCTGCTTTTCACTAATTGAAAATGTGAGGGAAAACAGTGAACCTAGACGGCTAAGTAGCTGTAAAGTATCTGTCCTGAGGACTGTTGCCGAAAGTGTCAACTTGACTAGATCATTGAGCTTGTCCATCCACTTTGGGAGTTTAAGAAACCTTCCTGACAGCTCAAGAGCAGTCAGGTCTATTGGATAGGATGACATTGTGTCCAGAGTCTTCAGGAACTCAGATGACTCATCATCAATTACAAGAGTTTGCAGAGAATAACCACTAAGATACTGGATAGAGGAGAGTAAATCTTTGAATATTTCTTCACTCTTGTGAATCTTGTAAATTGCCAACTTCCTTAGCCCCGTAAAGTAACTGAGGTCTGATGCAGCTGTGGTTGATCCATCTGCAATCTCAATTCCAGACAATATGCACAACGTTTTCATTGTTCCCTTGAGCTCTTTAGGAAGTTTCAATGTCTTCCTTGTTCTCTTATCACCACCAAGTATGTTCTTTATTCGTTCCAGCTGTCCTGTAGTTGCAGGTAACTCCTGAACTTCTGTCTCTCTTATATCTAGAGTCTCCAAATACTTGAGCTTGTGAATATTCTGAGGAAGATTCTTTATGTCTGTTCTTCGGAGGCTCAAATACTTTAGCAGAATCATTTCACATATGTCTGAGACCTTGACATGGCTCTCCCTGAAACCTCTACAACCTTCGAGATCTAATACTTGCACAATTGCTGTTTTGAATGATTTGAAATGCAGTTTGTCAAGGCTCTCCAACACTGTTAGTGACCGAACATGGGACAGGTTCATGCTATGCACATGCTTTGCACGGTTGGAGTCACTGTTGTGGACCGAAAGCCTACGGACCTTGTTGCTATGCATTGGCATGGACCAGTGGCTACCTATCACAGTGATGAAATCCTCTTCAGCTGCCTTTGAAATTAGGTACTCCAGAACCATATCATGGACCTGGCAACTCTTCACCCTGCCATTGTTGTTGTGCTCAATAGGCATTATTATCTTCCTTTGAATGAGCTGATTAAAGCATGTCTCTGCAACATCCTCGACACTCAAGCCCTGCTTCTCACTGACAAAGCCCTCGGCTATCCATCTTCTGGTAAGCCTCTTCCTACTGATTTTGCGTCCCTTTGGGAATATGCTTAGATATAGAGAGCAAGTCTTGAGATCACTATCCAAATCATTATAGCAATGATTGATTATCCTCATAAATTCCTCTGGCTTACGGCATACTTGTGACTCTGGAAACAGAGAATCACAAACCTTAATCCAATCCTTTTGGACCATATGCAGCTTAGATGCCACGAGACCAGCCATAGTAACTATGGCCAATGGCAAGCCACCACACATTTCCCAGACTCTGTGTGGAACTTGGTTATGACTTAGTTGTTTATTTACGGCATGCTTGCACTCATTCAAAGTGTTTTGGAACAATTCTTTGGCTTCTTTCTCATTAAGAACATCAACTGGATGAACACGGTCTTGATCTTTGCGAGAAGAGCATGTCGTTGCGACAGCTTGAATTCTTGTGGTGATTATTATTCTGCTTCCTTTATCATTTTCAGGAATACATTTCTTGATATAAAGCCAACTAGATGATGACCAAACATCATCAATCAACAGTAAGTACCTACAACGATATAAAAAACAAAAATACATGAGAACTGTTAACATCTAATTCCATGTATGTTATCTAACTAATGTTTCTTTAGGGCAAGAAAATTCTTTCAATGCCATCCAAAGTTGTATACATCTTTTTTATGCCACTGAAAATTATAACTTCCCTCTGTTGCCATTCATCTAGACTTTTTCATCGTTTATATGGCAATGAAAATTATATTTTACCTTCATTGACATTTATATTTCGGTTTTTTCATGCCTTATATGCCATCACTATCAATGTCACATTTTTCAGCTGAACAAATGAATGTTGCGCAAAAAAAATAATTGCAATGAAGGGAATTTGTAACTTCGGATGGCATATAACAAATTTGCTATACTTGTTATACATGCTCCTTGCAAAGGATTTTCCCATGGTTTCCTTTAGACTTTTGTTGAACTGGAAACTAATACCATGTTGAAATTAACCCACACTAGCCCATCAAACCATGCTCCGCCATTAGTCACAAAGCATTGAAAGTTTTGTTGATAAGTTTATGGTCCCAACTAATCAAATGACTTATTTTTCTCACTCCATTATGTGCCCTTTTTAGGTTTTAATTATTGACATGTATAACTATGTTTCAATTTATATTCAAAACCATAATAGTTGGCATAGGTCGCCATGGCATTTCTTTCCCAAGAATATGGGTGGCAATATAATTAACTTATGGGCTAATAATCGTTAAAATATATGTATTCCTAGCTTTTTTTAGTCTATGTTTCTTGTAGAGGCCAGGACTAGTTTTCAAAATGCTTGTATTAACTCGATGTGGTTATCTTGAAAATAAAACCTACTTTCGTAAGGAAAACATAAAGCTCTTTGTAGTTGTTATTCTCGACTCCAATCTTTCATTTTTTTTCTTTTGCATCAAAGATTTTATGTTTTAAAACGTACCCTTAATTGCATTAGTGATATATAGATAGCCATGTTACGTGGAATCGCCCCAAGATAGATGTCATAAAACAATGAGTGTTTCATACAGTATTCTAAAAATTGTAGCACTTACAACTAAACTCTTAATTAAAAAAGTTTTAATATCCATATTACATATAAGAAAACATTCCTGCCAGTTAGCAACTTATATGTTTATTGTATGGTAAATATGACTTCACAGCTAAGATGGCCATTATATATGGGCCATGTCTTGAGATTTGGTGATTGAATGAAAAATAGTCACTGGGACTATCATGGTTTCCAGTTATATGTTTTAGTAGGTCCTAGGAATTATTGTAGGTAAGACACTAGTGCTGGAACAAAGTTTGATCAAACTAGAACATACAAAAGACAAGAGACCGCAATACAATAGGACAATGTAAGAAAAAGACTAAGAGACACAACTCTGAAAGGTTCGGTAAAACTAGGGGCATGTTTCGTAGTGCTCCGTGAGAAGCTCCACGTGAGCCGCAATCAAACGCCATCCTGCCGCTCCGCTCCACCAAATTAGCTCTAAATCGCGATGAGAGAGAGGGGCCGGAAATAATAGCTTCTCGCGGCTTCCTCTCGATCCCGTGGGCCTTGCGTGGTGTCGATGTCTGATTTTCTTCACAGGCTGGACTAGGGAGAGGGGATCCAGATGATAGAGGTGCGGCACAAGAGCCGAGCCGACGACGCGGCATGGGCCAGTGAGATGGCAGCGCAACATGGGTTGGGGAGACGCCAGTGGCGCAGCTCCATGGGGGAGGGGAGGATTGAGACGATGGCGGTGCGGCACGAGAGTCGAGACAAGCTAGGACCGGCATGGGCAGGGGACAGCATGTCCTTGCAGCACTGGATGAGGAAATGCTGGGGGCGCAGCACCGGTCGGGATGACACTGGTGGCATAGCGCCGTCAGGGAGGGTAGGGGTGAGTCTATGGCAGCGGCCGGTGGAGGCATGGCAAGAGGAAGAACAGAACAGGAGATCTGCCATGTGCGGTGCGGACCTATATTGGTTTCGGGAGTGGGAGAAGATAAGGAGAGAGAAGAAAAGAAAAAAAATAAAGGTATTATGGACATTTTACCCTTTTCAACAACTAGCAGAAACTATTTTACCAATTGTTTTTATAATCAGTGACTTATAGCCAGGAAAAGTTGTTTCATTAGGAAAACTATTTTGGCGTTGAAGCTGGAGCTCTATCAAACATGCCCTAGAGTTACCACAGGTGAAGGGAAACAGTGTAAGCTAGCCTAAGAAGATTAAAGCCACTAGTACAGCACAGGGGTGGACATTCGGTGTACCTGGAAACACGGTTCATTCTTTTGTCTTTTCATCAACATTTTAGTTACCTGAAAACTAATGGAATACACTAGGAATTTTGTACCGAGCTATTTGATTCTAGTTCATTGTATTCTTTGTCCTTGACGGAACTCTAGCTACTAGATGCTCCTCACGCTGTGACGCTAGTACAGCGGCATATCTTAGGTACTTTATGAATGTTTGTTATGGTTTACTCCCTCTCCCTTTTCAAGTGTTACTACAGTATTCATGCTGGTTAAACTTCCTTAAGTTTCACTCGATTTGTAGAAAATATTAGCAACATTTATATTTTTAAATAAGTTTATTATGAAAATAGATTCAATGATCTATCCAATGATACTAATTTTGTACCATAAATATTAATATTTTCTTGTATATATTTTGTTAAAGTTTTGTTCGTTCGGAAGTGACAATGACAGTGAAAAAGGATGGAGGGAGTACAAATTTATGGATAGATGTTCATAGTTCTTATGAGAAATGTTTAGGATTTACTTTTTTTCAGCAAATCTTATGCGGATTATTGTGGAGGCTACTTTGGAGATCTGAATAATAGTAATAGCAATAATTCAAAAGGAGTCGATAAACATTAACTAAATATACCTAAATAATAAAATGCTTTGATACGAATATATTTGTTTTACTAGAAGAACTGTGTACTGATTTTGGTAAGCAAGGCTCCGTGGTTGAAGTAATATGTGTACCATGAAAGAGTCGGATTTATGTGTGTGACAATTAATATCCAAAGTAGAGGAATTATAATAAATCTAGAATCTACTATACCGTACCTATTTTGCTCGAGGTATTTCTTCAGCTCCGCTTGTATCTGTCCATGCTTTTGCAGCCCAGCGTTACCATCCTCCCCATCCTTTCCGCACGGCAGCCTAAGTCGTCGGCTCAATATGCTTCTGGTAACTGGAATCTTCTTGTCCATGGAGCTGTCTTTGCCTTGCCGTTCCCCATTGTTGGGCGGCGGCCTGACCTGGCTGACAAGACTCATGAGGACTACCTCAAGATCCGAGTTCTGCGACACGGTGACCATCGCTCGGCACTGGAACTCAGGCCCAAACTTCTTATACAGCGCCATGGCGATGGTGGTCTTCCCCACACCACCGAACCCGACGATGGACAGCACGCCCTGCTTCTTTCTCTTCTCGTCAAAGCTCATCCAGCTCTCGAGATCCGGCACATCCTTCCCCACCGGCGGCTTCACGCGCACGAGCTGCCGGGCGACATGCTGGTGCTCGGCGGCATGGTGCTCCGTCAGGCCAGCCAGGCCGCCGTTGCCCTTGCCGGGCTCCGGGTCACGGACGCCGTACCGGACGCGGCGCTCGCCGACCTGCTGCGCGCGGCTCTTGAGCTCGACGACCTGCGCGGCGATGGCGCGGCGGGGCCGCCACGTCCGGATCTCGTACAGGGCCTTTTTGGTGGCGGTGACCCAGCCGGTGCCGCGCGGGTCCGGGCGGAGGCTGTGGGCGAAGTCGTCGATGCAGTCCTCGATGTCGTAGGCGACGTCGCGCACCTGCTTCATCCAGTCCTCCGTCTGGTCGTCGTGCCCGCTCTCGTCGCTCTTGCTCAGGTTGCTCAGGAACGCCTGCATGCTGGCCAGCTCGTCGTTGATGAACTGGATGTCGCCGCGGACGCCCCGGATCAGGGCGTACTCCTCGGAGAGGAGGCTCCCGAGCTTGCTCAGCAGGGACTTGAGCGTCGCCTCCGACGCCCCGACGGCCAGCTCCATGGCCTTGCCCTTGCCTCAGGGGCCGGCTGCTCGCGGCGCACGGGAGGGGCACCGCCGGCTGTCGTCGTCAATACAGGGTGGAAGAGCAGTAGTGGACTAGTGGAGTCGTCGGTGATGTATGGATGGCAGTGAGCGGCGGGGAAGCCAGAGTCAGGCGATGGAAGAGCAAGCGGCAGTGGCGCAGCTTAATCGGAATAATCGGCCGGAGAATGGAGGGGTATCTGGGCAACGGAGAGACTCTTTAATGATGAGGGGAGCTGTGTGCCAGCTGCTCCCTTGTATTATGCTCAACAGGCCAATGTGCTCACATGTGTTTTTAGTAACAATGATACATATAAATATATAGTATATATTTTGGATTGGAGAGGAACCACGGCAGATTAGAGCATCTTCACTCATCTTGCTAAAATTTACTCTCCAAATCATCGTTGGAGAGTCATTTTAGTAAGAATCTCGCTTTCCTTCAACTGCATTTTTCTTTTGCGTATTCTTCAGAGCCACCCTCGCTCTTTATAATATGATGCATGTTGTGAATTACTCCTTACGCTCCAAATTATAAGATGTTTTGACTTTTCTACATCCATTCCTTTTACTGTATATTTATACATAGTGTATATATCTAAGCGCGTGGACCAAATTATATGATAATGCTCGCCCACGGGCGTCCGTCCAGGCGTGTTCCGTCCGGGCGGCTCGTTCCCGGGCCTACCCAATGATCGGGCCCAATAGGCCTCCTCCGCTCCACCGTCAGTACGATGTAGTTTCTCTAAAAAATAAAAAACACAGCGATATTTCCTTTCTCCACTGCCACACATGCGACCGCCGTGGGAGCATCCACCGCGCCGCCTACCCGCCGCTGGCTTCTCCAACGCGGCGGCCTTCTCCGGCCGCGGCCTTCCTATCCAGACGCCGAGCGCCCACTCCACCTCGCGCCCATCCTGCGTCGCTCAGTCCCGCCTGTTGCGCGCGCCGTCCACCTGGGCGAGCCAAGCCCGGTGCTACTAGCGATGATGGTCGTGGTGGTGGTGCTCACGCGGCACTGGCTGCGACCCCGAAGGTCGGAATTGCCCGGCCCAGGTCTCTCCCATGTTGCAAGTGCAAGTTTCAAGTGTTTCAGATGTTTCATGGGAATGTTGCAAAAGTAGATCGAGATGCTGCATATATTGCAATGATTGTACACATATGCTGCAAGTGTCTGTTCCCAATGTTTGATCTATTTTTTTCCAGACGTATGTTTCAAGTGTGTTTATCTAGATGTTTCATATGTTTCACACATATGTTGCAAATGTTTTATCTGGATGTTGCATATGTTCGCAATTATTTTTCAAGTGTTTTTCATGTGTTTTTTTTATTGTATTTCAGATGCATGTTTCGAATGTTTCTGTTGTTTTTTCAAGTGTTTTTCATGTGTTTTTGCATGTGTTTTAGACGTATGTTTCAGTTGTTGCGTATGTATGTTGCAATTATTTTTTATTTGGATGTTTCAAAAGTGGATAAGGGGTGTCATGCATGTTGCAATGTAAGCCACCTGCTGCAGCTGCTGGGCGCCGTGCATGGAGAGGAGCGGCGCAGCAGGCGTGGAGGGGCGTGGGAAGCAGGGAAGCGTGGGGGAGTGGCACGAGCGGGCCTCGCCTCTGTGTGTGTAGTAGGCGCTGGTGCGGGCGTCCGAATGTCCGGGTGCTAGTGCTGTCCAAAATTATATATCTAAAAAACCCTAAACATCTTTCAATTTGGAACGAAGGGAGTATATATTGTTAATAAAGAGGTGGATTCATAAATCGACCGTCTTCCCCATGTTCTATGGGCCGGGCCAATTCTCAGCTGGGCAGCTTGGAGTAGGATGTTGTGGAAATAATGCTTGTTCCGGAATCATGTCCCTACGATCCACATGGACGTTGGGCCACAGTCACTTCCAACCTGAAGCTTCTTAGCCCAACAGGACTTTCACTTGGGGGTTATACATTTGGCCCACCAATAAGCATCCATCCACACTCTCCAGCTCCGTTTACAGACAACGATATATACACTGAAAAACATATTTTTAGAAAAGAAAAAAATATATTCCGGCTTCAGCATTCAGCTGTTTATCAAGCTCAGAAAAAACGAAAAATAAATTCAGCCACTATCGCGTGGCATGTCTCTACCACATATCCAGAGAAATAAAATCAATGTTCAGGGGTCCACTTACGTTCAGACTTCAGAATCGACCCTTCATCCTTCAGTTGTAAATGTTGAGCCTCCACTCTTCGTTAAGCAGGGTCATTATCCTTAAGATATCAGGTTCCTCCAATGGCAACGTCATTTTATCTCGGCCTCCTTCGTTCGTTTTCATACATGAAGAGCAAATGGAGCAAGTCTTCCATTATCTGATGAAAAAAATTAAAAAAGAACAGGGAGCACGTTGAAAAAGATTGAATATAATCATCCATCGCGAGTGTGTTCCCACCAGAACGCTGAACACGTGTGCGGATTAAGGCTGCTTTTAAGGCTAATCTGATCAGGCCTCTAATTGTTATAATTAGTGAGCGAGAAGCAAGGTCTTATGAGGTGTGTGACAGAGGACCAAGGTCCTGTTCTACCCCAAGATGAGGTACTTGCTTCTTCCTAAAATATTTTTCGTAGCTACATGTTATTTTTAAAATATATTTCTCTATACTTTCTAATATTTTTCTGGTAAAAAAATATGGCTAATAGTAGGAAAAATTAAAATTTTGTCACAATAAAACTTGGCATTTGGCACCGTATTCTCCTTGTCATGTATAAAACTTCTCTTTTTCTAAAATAAATTTTAAGAAAAAACATAATTAACATCTAAAAGCTAAAATAAAATGCACTTTCAATTTTCAACAAATATTTCATAAAGAATTTAACAAAATAATTTGATGTCATAGATTTTGATATATTTATGTATAAATATGTTTTGTTAGAATTAACATAGAACAAAACAAAAGTGACCTAGATAGAAGTTGTTGGAAAGGTACGTGGTAGTTTACAAATGTGTAACCTGGTCTTTCTTTAAAAAAAACAAAGAACATACTAAAAAATCTAAAAATCACATGAACAACCACAATGACATTTACTTGTGCAACACCGATTGATCCACAAAAGAAATCACAGAGGAACAGTTCGGTGATACCCTAATCCATTCTTGAAAATCATAGAAAAATAACAAATCAGACCGCCATCATTGTAACTCTTCAATATTTCCATTTCAACATCTCACTTTGCCTCACTGTTCCCAACATATGTGAGCCTTGGAAATTGGAACACGAAAACCTCCATTAAGACTGGCCTAAGAAATATTTTGCAAATGCCCTGAGCCTGATTAGGAGGAACATAAACAAATGCAATCCAAATCTCTATAAACAAATCCTGCACCAAAAGCGGGCACCCGATAGTGTGCCACGTCACCCGCTAGCCATTGGATCGAGCGTTCATGCGATCTGGTCCGTTCGATACGGGTCATAGCGGGTCTCTCACCCATTTATATAGCCGACAACTCGGACGGTTGCGAATCCTCGCGAACTCGCTCGCGGGCGACTCCCGCACGTCCCTCCACCTCCAGGCGTGGGCGGGGGCCAGCGGCCCCTGTGTGGGTGATGTCCCTAGCGCCACAGTGACCCTGGCGGCCGTGCGCTACACCACTGCAGCCGAGCCTGTGCGTGTGGCAAGCAGGCCACGACCTGCCTCCCGCCGAGCCATGGCCGGCCCCAGGACCGCGCGGGCTCGTGCAGCTTGTCGGCCGGCCTGGCTCCGTAGCCATGGTCGTCTCAGGACAATCGACGCCGGCGTATGCACTCTGCTCTGCTGAGCGCTCGTGGGTAAGGAAAAAAGAATAATAGAAGCTTTTCCAGGGTTCCCAATGCAAATCTCTTGACTCATAAGAACAGTTGTTCACACTACATCAGAACACGTTTTAATTAGGAAAAAATACAGGGACCTAGGTGCAAAACAAGTCTTGTTGAGTTTCTCATAACTAGATCTATGCAATAGATATATAATATCGTATGTATTATTACAAATATAATTCAAATGTTCAGCATTAGCAGTTTAGTTTCTCCATCTATAACTATTTCACATATTTAAGTATTTTTATCATTTAGTTTTAGATACTAATATTTGAGAAACCAGATCAAGCAAAGGTTTATTGTCACCGGTTGAAAGCCATGCATGTGCTTGTAGTCTTAAGTAACCTCGTCTATGAACGTTGTTGCCCTTTTTCAATTTAAAAAAAATAGATGAGACTTGGAAATTCTATTCTTCATATAAAAATTGGTTATGTGACTAACACAATACATATCAATAACATCCGTTATTGTATGCTCTGCTTAAAATAAATATTGGAAGCCATGTACTTTTCTGCTACTTATCCTAAAAAATTAAAAGATCAACACTAAATACAGCTTCTACACAACTGGTTTCACCCCACGCGGCCGCGCGGCATTGCCGCGCGTTGCTTTCTAGTATACACCTAATACTCCTACTAAAGAGCAGCGTTCTAAATAACATGCTAAGACATTTAGCAATCACCCTTTTCAAAGAGCTAATAGCAGACTAAATCGGGCTATAGCGGCTAAATTGTATACAATGGCTTTGCCCTCTGCAAACAGATATATCTAGAAACAGCGGTAGCTATAGTTAGAGAATTAAAACCTTCCTAAAGAGTTAAAAAATTTCTATTTTCTATCTGGCCCAACCATAATCCTACTCACTTTGACTCTACTTCCCTATAACCCAAGCACCTGTTTCGTCTCCCTGCTAGGGCTCGGGCCACCGTCGCTCCTGTAGGTCATGCAACGGCGTCAGCTGCAACTACAGGACGCATCTCGTCGGCATTGGTCCATCATTGTGCGCGGCCCGCCCGCCGCCCCGTTCTCCATCACGTCGTGCAGCTTTGGTCGTCGCGGACATCGCCGCCCCGCTCGCCCATTGCGCCGTGCAGCGCACCGGACTTGCAGCTCGGATGTCTCGGATTCTGCCGCCCTGCTCGCTCGTTGCACCATGCAGCTCGACCATCGGGCGCATGCATTTCGGCAAAATATCGATCTGAAGTTTTAGATGAAGTCTTGCTCTATTGTAAAGCTATTACTCTCGCAGTACCTTGAGTATGCACGTTAAATAATGGTCTTGTGCTCCTTTAGTTATTACTCCCAGCTAGTATTTTTTTCTGTCTATTGCTGGTATATTTCTCTAGCAGTATAACTTTCAATTGTAAAGCTATTTTTCAGAGTATATACAAAGCTAAACAGTTACATTGGGCCTTGGGCACTGCACGCCGGCCCGAGTCAGCTGGTATAGTTTAGCTGGGCTTTTGGATGATACGGGCCCATGCCAATTTACTCCAACCTGGGCCACTTAGAGTAGTACACTGTTGTGGAAGGAATTGAAATGGAAACTTGTCGTGGAATCATGTCCAGCCCACACAGACGTTGGGCCACAATCACTTCTATCGTAAAAGCTTTTGAGCCCACCAGGCCTGTCAATTGGGCTACATGCACCTGCAAGCCGCAGATACAACAAACAAAAAACGATACATGCATGCAGAGAAAAATAAAAGAAAAAGTACAGATTATCTCCTCGACTTTTCTGAAAGTCTGTTTTTCCTCTCTGAACTCTAAAATCGGGTAAACAACCTCCCTACACTTTTCAAACCGTTCGTTTTACCTCCCTAACAGGTTACAAGCGGTTTTCAAAGGCGGTTTTACCTTTTTCCTTTTTATTTATTTTGGCTGAATCTTTGAAAAATTATATTAAATCATAGAAAAATCATAAAATAGAAAATTCAATTTTGTTGGACACCACATGAGTAGATCTACATAGTGAACATATAATATGGTATTCTTTAGTAGAAATTTGTTGATGTAGTTTTAGATCTATGTTTTTCTGTAATTAATTCATAGATGCAGTTCCTATTATCCAATTATGGTGAAATTTTTATGGTGGGCTAATTATTGTATGCTTGAACTGTAGTAAAAATTTCATACTCATTGGCTCACGTATAACTTAGTTATCAATTTATAAATACTTATTAACAAGCATACACCTATATGCTTGTTTGACCAATTTTAGATAAAAATCTATAAATATTTATAACATCAAATAAATATCATTAGTTCAAATATAAAATATATTTTCATAATAAATTAATTTGGAGTCATAAATATGAATATTATTCACTAAAAACTTGATCAAACGTGAACAACTTTATCTGGCACGTGACCCATAGTTGCATGTTTTTCTCGACAGAGGGAGTGTTTCAAATAGTAGAAAAATAATTTAATTTTTTATCACAATAAAATTAGCAAACTTGATATTTGTTACCATATTCTCCTTGTCATGAAAACTTCTCTATTTTTAAAGAAATTTTAAGAAAAAACATATTAACAAAAGTTAAAATAAAATTAACTTTTAATTTTCAACACATATTTCATAAAGAATTTAACAAACTAATTTGTTGTCATAGATGTAGCTATGTTTATCTATAAATATATTATGTTAGAATTAACACAGAACAAATCAAAAGTGACCTAGCTAGAAGTTGGAAAGGTGGTAGTATACAAATGTGTAACCTGGTCTCTTTTTAAAAAAAACAAAGAACATGCTAATAAAAAATCTAAAAATCACATGAACATCACAACGACATCTACTTGACCAACACCGATTGATAAACAAAAGAAATCACAGAGGAACAATTTCTTTGATACACTAATCCATTCTTGAAAATCATAGAAAAAATAACAAATCAGACCGCCATCATTATAACTCTTCAATATTTCCATTTCAATCTATAAAGGACTAATTCGAAATGACTTCACCAACCCATTGGACTAAGATCACCTACAGCATCACCCTCCTCGTCTTCATCCTCCATGTCTAGTTTCAATTCTCTCCACCTCTTCGGAGGGTTCAAAACCTAATATATTGAGTGTTCCTTGTCTTGTTACGTCTAAAGCTTGGGAAGTCTCCTTCAGCTTTGTCATATTGAATGCAGGTACTTGTCTCTTTACAATATTTTTAAAACAACAATTGCAAAAAAACATCATAACCTACAAGTTTTGATAAAATACCTTGAGTTTAATTCAAATAAAATATTTTTGAAAACAACTCAATAAGAGATCCAACAAGGACTATGAAAAGTGCAAGATTTTCAATACCTCATTAAATGTTCTATGTACGAGTTTACATACCCTACTACTATTTACACTGCTCATTACTTTCTTGCACCTTCGTTGGGCGCGGCTTTAATTTCCTAGAATAGCATGTGTTGTAAATAGGATTGGAGCCTAGGGTACAAAAATCTAATGAGTTAGTTGAAGAAATACATAGAAAAAACTAGTGCACATCTATGTAGAAATTTCCTTCGTTTTTATAGGTGCAAGGTTGGTCATAGATTTTAAGGGACCCTGATCACTTCCCTTCTTATGGCGTCATGGTTCAATCAATGAGCTTTCGCAAAAAAAAAAATGGTTCAATCAATGAGGATGATATAATAATTGTTTGTAATCTCATTTGGGGCCCTTCTTTTTGATAAAATAGATTGGTTATTCTCTTATATTTGTCTTATCTTTTGATTTATTTTGATGTTTATATTTGAACTCTCATGTTAAAATAAGTATCTTTTTCCTACTATTTGGCATTAAAAGATAATCTGAATTGCATCTAATAAACTTCTTTTACTGCAAGGTGGAGTCTCAACAATTTAGCCAACAACAGGAAGCTACTCTTTCATTTTTTTTAAAAATACCCATATTGAAATATGGTTCATTTTCTACTATATTTAGAATAAGCATTAAATTGCAACTGTTAATTTATTTTAAGATATGTGGTTTTATTTTATTTAATATACTGACATGTGTAGATGAAGGACAAATATGGAATCAGCCAAATATCCCTAGTGTACCTTGGTTTGAACTCTAAAATCACTTTTTTTTTTGTTCAAGTTCTTAACATTAAATCATTTTTTCATATATACCACTTGTTATGTATATATATCACACAGCTGATAGCTCATCACATAGATATATGTTCTCTGTCCCAAGATAAATATTGCATATACATATTCTTATTTTTTTAAAAACCATATATATAGACACACTAGTTCATTTAAGCATATATTGCTTAGTTCATTTAAGTATATATATGCATAAATGAACTAGTGTGTCTAGCTTCTCGACTGCCCAAGGCCCAACAAATGTGATGAGATAGTCCGGCCCAATTTTGTTGAACCCTCCTCTCAAAGGAGGCTAGCTGCATCTGACACAGGTGGGTTCACTTCATGTTGCTCTTCCTTGAGGACATGCTTCCTGATAGCCCTGGGATGTGCACGTTGGTGATGTAGTCCATCCAGTCAATGCTTCTCATGTCAAAGTGGAACATTGCCCTCTCCTGCACTGACATCTCCGGCCGCAAAGAGCGCCTCGGTGTTGGCACTGTCGAACCTGCCGCCATAGAAGGTGTATGGCTCATAGATGCGGCTGATGTGGATGAATTGCTCTGCTATGGCCTTGGCGCGGAGACGACTACGCGCCTGTTGTGGCGACGACATGTCTTCCCCGTTGCCTTCTGGCAGCACCACATTGGACTGCACATACCTGACGAACTCCTCCATGTTGCCGATGGCAGATGGCGGCTGCACTATGATGGGTCGCCCTGCCTTGTCGATGAGGGGTGATTGGGAGAAGTGCTGGTACATGTATCGGCCCATCTCCCTTGCTACCATTGGGTTCATCGTTGACGATGTTAGATGATACAGGCAGTTCCCTGGCACCATAGCCATCCCACCACCATGCTTCGCCATAGCCGCCATCATTGCGTTTACCACCACATCGACCGGAACCTTAATAAGACGTGAAAAGAATATTGCCATCGTTACTGGCAAGGACGAAATGCATGTTGCAAGGAAATCTGCATTGTCTTTGAAGATGCTTGTATGTCTACGGTAATATTGTTGGATTTAATTGGAATTAACCAATTACATTTAGCAATTAAATCAAAAGAAATTTCAAGGCTAGGATTAATGCTAGGTGAAACTCATCACGTGTTAATAGCCATTAGGGGACATTTCAAGGAGACTTAGTGGTTGATTAGTGAGTTACTAGTAACAGATAATTGATTTGTCAGTTACTAGTAACTAATATGGCCTTCATGCCATCATCAACGGGGTTGATTAGTGGGTTACTAGCAACGGACAATTTATTTCTCAGTTACTAGTAACTTACATTGTGTTCGTAACCATTTATGAATCACTAAATCTGTCTCCTCGTGTCCCCAAAGGCTACAAAAGGCGGCCCTCTCCTCTTGTTCGCGTGCGCATCATTCACAACCACGTCTCACCAATTCACTGTTGAGTTGCTCTCTGCCCCATCCCGGTTCCTACACGCACGGGAATAGGGAGAGCAGGCCTCCGAAACTGGCGCCGTTCGTGAGTTCATCTGCTCGGGTGAAGACCGGCAATCAGGTTTTTGGGGAGTGACTACGCGACTGCTCGATCATACAACAACCTCATCTTCTTCCCGGCGTTCGTGGCGGCAGTGGGAGATCGGCACTGCAACATCTCTGCACTGCATCGAACGGGACGACTACTCCAACAGGCGCCATGTTGACTAGCGCAATCGGCTCTGGAGCCGTGGGGTATGTTGTAGTTTATCCCCTATTTTCAGCGATTGAAATCATGATAATAAGTATTGTCTACATGTTCTTGACAATTAGATCACACGTGCACATGTCTGATGTCACCAACATTTTGATAATATTTTTCTAGATTGAACTGGTTCTGAAATTGCCTAAATTTCTAACAATCCAAAAACCTGATAGGCATTTTTCGGTAGTTGGTTTTGTGAGTGTGCTGAAACCAAACGTTTTTGAGGGCACACATTACAAGAGGTCACTACCGGAGACGGCTTCTTTGCCGAGTGTCCCAGACTTTGCCAAATGCTTTTTATCGGGCGCTCAACAAAGAGGCTATTTGTCAAGTGCCAGAGAGAAAGCACTCGGCAAACAACTGGCACTCGGCAAAGAGGTGGTTTGCCGAGTGCCGAGCAGTCGGCAAACAATAACACTCGGCAAAGACCAGGTTTGCCAAGTGTCGGACACTCGGCAAACCAGAACACTCGGCAAAGGGCCGCCGCCATTAACGGCCGGCAGCCACCGTTAACCCTTTGCCGAGTGTCTTCTCCTGACACTCAGTAAAGCGATGATTTGCCGAGTGTTATTTTTGACACTCGGCAAACTATTTTTTTTCACTTTTGACCTCCAAACCTTTTCTGCAGTCCTCATATAATACCTGATACTCCATGTTCCAATGTGGCACATTTCTCAGACTTTTCTATATTTCTTTAATTTATTTCATTTAATTGAATTTTCTTGGATAATTCAAATTATAACTGCTAGTCATTCGAATAATGAAAAAAAATGAATAGAAAAATGATATTCATGTTATTTAGTATAATGTGAGGCCGTATCCAGGAATAGACCACCAATTTCTAACATCTTGTTCACGAAACATGACCACGAACTTGCGGTCGAGTTGTTTTTAAATTCTATAAAAAGCAAATGAAGTCCAAAAATCATGAAACTTGTCAAGATGTCATGATATCATATGTGGAGGTTGTGATAAAAATTTGAGAAGGTTTCGCGCAAGTTGTCACGTACGATGCTTGCAAACCGAAGAATCTCCGAAGAAGTTTCATGATTTCATGAAGAGGCCGACGAGGTGGTAAGCATCGTACATGACAAACTTGCGCAAAATCTCCTCAATTTTTTATCGCAGCCTCCACATATGATATCATGACATCTCGACAAGTTTCAAGATTTTCGGTCTTCGTTTGCTTTTTATAGAATTTAAAAACAACTCGACCACAAGTTCGAGGTCATGTTTCATGAACAAGATATTCGAAATTGGTGGTCTGTTCCTGGATACGGCCTCACATTATACTAAATAACATGAATATCATTTTCCCATTCATTTTTTCATTATTCAAATGACTAGCGGTTATAATTTGAATTATCCAAGAAAATTTAATTAAATGAAATAAATTAAAGAAATATAGAAAAAGTCCGAGAAATGTGCCACATTGGAACATGGAGTACCAGATATTGTATGAGGACTACAGAAAAAGTTTAGGGGCAGGAAGAAAAAATAAATAAAAACGGTTTGTCGAGTGTCTGCGTTTGACGCTTGGCAAAGGAGCCTCTTTGCCGAGTGCCAGGACGACTGGCACTCGGCAAAGAATTTTAATTTTTAAAAAAAAAAACCCACTTTGCCGAGTGCCAGGTCGGGTGGCACTCGGCAAAGAATTAAAAAAATACTTTGCCAAGTGCCAGATCGGGGGCACTCGGCAAAGAATTTTTTTTTAAAAAAAACCTCTTTGTCGAGTGTCAAACCAGGTGGCACTTGGCAGAGAATTAAAAAAAATTAAAAAAAATACTTTGCCGAGTGCCAGATCGGGGGCACTCGACAAAGGGAGGATTTAACCCCGCCGGCCCAGCCGGCCCACACACACCGTCCACAGTTGTCTCACTCGTCTCCTCTTCTCTGCATGCGACCCTCCAGGCGGTGGCGACGGCGGCAGAAGCGGCCGAGGTGCCCGCGCACCGGCGAGGCGACGCCATGGGGCGGACATCTCTCCCCACTGCCTGGACGACGGCAATCTGTGTCGATCCGTGACCGGGCGGCTTGGATCCATGGACGGGGGTTCGATCCAGAAGACGGCGGCCTCCTCCGATCTTTCCCAACCCAAGTCCACCGCAGCGCCGCCCTCTCCTCCGTCCGGCGGATTCGCAGCCTGAGGAGGCCGTGAGGATGGAGGTCAACCTCGTGCTTGATGGGTCCTCCCCGGCCTCCGCTCTAGGTGGCGCCCTCACCTCCATCCCCCAATTCCTCCCCAAAGGTAATGGCGATCTGTGATGCTCTATTTGCCTCTAATTCCCCCCCCCCCCCCTTCTAGAACCTGAGATCTCAGTGAAACTCTATTCTATTGGGACGGTGGAAGATGCAGCTACTTTTCTAAAACCCTATTGATGTGTCTATGCGCGATTAGTGGAAGGGGAAGGTGAATACTGAATGCTCAGACATTAGACCTGATTTTCCTTGTTTGTGATGCAATACTGTATGCTCATAGGATTTCTAATTAAGCAACTTGACTATTCCAGTCCAAAATTAGGTTGCAGTCAATGCTGCGCTGACAAAGATTGTCAATTTCAGGGCTGGATTTCGAGTAGATTGGTGTTTCTTTATCAAGCCCAGGATACTCACAAGATCAGCATGTTATCATAAGCGAAACATGTATTTAAGTCTTACTGCTTATTGAAACTTTATGCAATTTAAAAAACTTTACTAAAGCAGTATTATTGTTTGTACCAAAATTGAAATGTCATGTTTGTTCCAATGGTGCATACGTCTCTTATGCTAGTAAAAAGCACTTCCTAACCATATGTGCAATATGGCCTGCTGCTCATTCTCTTATTTAGCATACCTGTCTAAATAACTCTGCATAAATAACTCTGCATGTAGGGAATGCTTTTTATTTTTTATTTCTGTTCTATTTGATTTAGAAGCTTAGTGCTTTGCTCTTTTCTTTTCTTTTCAGCAACAACAATCAGCAATAGCTATGCTATAATTTGTAAGTTCTCTTGTGCAGTTAGATGAGGCCTTCGGATGTGGTCGTCGCTTTACTCTTGTGGGTTGACTTCATCAGCATACAACACAGATTCTACAGCAATGCACATGGTGCTGAAATAGTGTCCAGGTATTACTAGTTCCATCAATTATCAGACTAAATGTTATTTCTCAAATGATTTGGGGTCAACTTGCCTTGTCTTTCTATGGATTCAGATTTGAATTTTTTTTCTGTATTTTGGTATGATCATGACAATTATCTTAAATAATATTTTCAATGGGTGTAGACTTTGGTTGAGTACCAAATAATTTTGATCGTGCCTCTCCATGAAAGTAGCTTTCTCTATAATAATCAATTTCATCACAATTTGTAAATGAGGAAATGTCGCTAGCTACATCCTGAATATTATAAAGAATAGATTTCATGATCTAAGTACATTTTATAAAATCCTTCAAGGTTTGCAAAGACAGCAAATCTTGATTGATATCTCCTCAAACTGTGAACTAAACAAGCATTATCTTTGCCTCTGAATTGCATTGAAAGTAGACGTTATTGATAGGACTGTAAACTATAAAGTCAGTAGTAAGAACTGACTGCTTGCATTTGGTAAATTTAAACTTATTTTATTGCCATATAACAATCTGATTCGAATATGTATGATTCACTTGCAAGGTTGTTAGCAATGTTAAATGGCCTGTTCAGAAACTTATTTTATTTCCTTTGCTTGGATTTGGGTTTTGGAACTCGGTGAGGACAGGTGCAAGTCCATCAGTTCTTGTGCTTCTCAGGTTGTGTTGGTCCATCAGTTCTTGTGCTTCTCAGGTTGTGTCGGTAGTTAGCTTGTCTCTACAACAACAACAAAGCCTTTAAGTCCCAAACAAGTTGGGGTAGGCTAGAGTTGAAACCCATCAGAAGCAATCAAGGTTCAGGCACGTGAATAGCTGTCTTCTAAGCACTCCTATCTAAGGCTAAGTCTTTGGGTATATTCCATCCTTTCAAGTCTCCTTTTATTGCCTCTACCCAAGTCAACTTTGGTCTTCCTCTGCCTCTCTTCACGTTACTATCCTGGCTTAGGATTCTACTACGCACCGGTGCCTCTGGAGGTCTCCGTTGCACATGTCCAAACCATCTCAACCGGTGTTGGACAAGCTTTTCTTCAATTGGTGCTACCCCTAATCTATCACGTATATCATCGTTCCGAACTTGATCCCTTCTTGTATGACCGCAAATCCAATGCAACATATGCATTTCCGCGACACTTAGCTGTTGAACATGTCGTCTTTTCGTAGGCCAACATTCTGCACCATACAACATAGCAGGTCTAATCGTCGTCCTATAAAACTTGCCTTTTAGCTTCTGTGGTACCCTTTTGTCACATAGGACACCAGACTGTCACACCCAATTTTAAGGATAAAATTGAATGCACTAACTCATGTGTGCCCAGGGATCAATCACACACATAAGCTGACAAATAACATAAAGTATCATCATGGTGTCCTTACATCAAATCCATAATACAACTTAGTCTTACATCACACAGCAGAAAATAAAAAGATAATAAACTCTGGTAGGCTTCATCACAGGGAAGGTCAACTGGTTGACCACAAGCCTAAAAATCCTTAGGAAAATCTTCATACCCGTTGTCATCTGTTACCCATCCGGGATTTTTATCCAAATAAAGAGAATAAACAAGCGTAAATACATCCCGTACTTAACAAGTTAACATGGGGTTATTAAGCTCAAAAGGTTGACACTGGTTCACTGCAGTTAGCATTTTTAGTACGACAAGCTTTTATTATCAGATATTATCAAGTTATGCTTAAGCTCCCATTTAACCCCATATGAACAGATATCAGGGTCAAGTGTGTCATATATCATCATAGAACAACTTAAATGATCAACAACAAGTAACCGGTTATTCTATGAGTTTTCCGGGCCGCTCGTGACCGTGAGCACGGCTATTATAACAGTTTGTTACCCTCTGCAGAGGTGGTGCACATTCACCGCGAGTCATGATCCTCATATGCCCGGGTTAATTACTCCTATGTCACTGCCAAGGTGAGCAGGCAGGGTACACTATGAAGCCATTTCATAGGTTTCTCTAACAAGTTAGGGCCGCTTGGTTTCCTTGGCAGGCAGATGTAGGAACCCCCTTTCCTATGGCACATATCCATCGTGGCTATACTCATAGGAATAGAGGTAGCCCTATACCCAACGTGGCAAGCCCCATTTGTGCCAAAAAGGTAACCTCTAACTAGCTAGAAAATGTCCTATTACTGAGCTAAAGTCAGAGCCATATGACTCTCCCGGTTGCACTGTCAGTCCCAGCTTTTGCCGACAGATAAGTCCCTATGGAGGGCCGGGAGCAACATGATCAAAGGTCATTTGCACCTTCGCCCTATGGAACAGTTGTTATATATCATGATAAACTCTTAGTTCCATAGAGTCATTCATCATCATGTAGATCAAGTTCAGTTAGAGCACTAGCAATCTACCCATATGCAATTACCCCATAGGAGTCAAGGGAACAAGTCATCAAATGTCTAGAATGTCCTTAGGGTTATCAAAATTAGACACATGCACATGAGTAAATGATTAAAGTGAAATAGGACATCAAGGTAGGCCCATGCGATACTTGCCTTGGTTCACAAACTCTTGCTGGTCCTGCTGGTCGTCGAAGAATTCTTGGTCTCCAACGTTCTCCTCACCGTCTGAACGCGACCAACACGGCAACATACAACATTCCAAAAGCATTCATGCAAAGCAAACATTCCTATCATTAGAACAGTACACCAATAGTATAGAAAACAAGATAAAATGTTTGTGAAAATAATCTATGTCTCGCTACGATCACGTCAACGCGAAGTTCACGAAAAACGGAGCAAAAATGCGAAAGTTATGATTTAAACGGGATTTCCTATAGCAATATATTAAATTAAATCTAACTAGGAAATTAAAATGTTCCAAACTTGACTAACAGTGATTCTAACATGTAGATTATGAAATTACGAAGCTAACGCGATTTGAACGGATCAATTCGGAGCTAAAACGACAATTTTATAGGCAAAACAGTTCAAATGGCATTTCTGTAAATACTAAAAACGTATTTTAGACTAAAGCAGTGAACTTTACGTTTTCAAAACGAGTATGCGTAATCGGGGAAATACGCTATGGATTGCGGGTTCAAATAGATGAAAACCGATGGGCTCTTTAGAAGAATAACCCACGAAGGGGTATCAGCCACAGAGAGCCGTCAGATTTGAAATGAATGGCTCGGATTAGATCAGAGGAGGGAGAGAGGAGATGACGGCCGGAACAGTAGCTTCCGCGGCGGGGCGCCATTACCGACGACGAGGAGCTCATCGGCGCGTGGGAAACTCAGCCCACGGGCCACGGTGTGCCCAACCGAGGCCACGGGGATGATGCGGGGGAGATGGCGAGTCCACCCCGGGACAAAACACGGCTGGGGGATGGCTCGCGCGGCGCCCGCCATGACCGGCAGCGAGGAGGAGCTCGTCGGCGCACTTGTCTAAGGCCCTAGAGGCCACGGTTCGACCAATTGAAGGCACCGAGAGATAGAGGGGAACAAGGCAAAGCTCACCATGACTTCAATCAGGGCGGGGATGAATCAGAGATGATGAATGAAGAACAATGGCGGCTCGTGAGCTCGCGGTCTTCCCTGCTGCTGTGGTTGTGGCTTCCGCGCATGGCAAGAGCGAAGTCGGGAGCGGGGGCAAGCAGCAGGGGGAAGCGGCTCGGGCGGGGCTTCCTTTTTGTAGAGGCAGGGGCACGGGGAGGCGCTCCCACGATGCGGACGTGGGCGCGGAGGCGGTTGCGGCCATGACTAGCTGGACCGGGCCCGGGGCAGAGGTGGGGGATGGCGTTGACTTGTGGCCCCGGGTTGTCAGCGGCTGAGGGCGCGACGGCAGTTGAGGCGGGCAGTGCGGCTGTGGCTCGGTGCTGGGCCAAGGGAGCGGCGGTGGTTGCTGGGCCGACGCCTTGCGGGCCGCGCGAGGCTGGGCGCGGGCGGAGGGAGGAAAGCAGCGCAGCTGGGCCGGCGCGGAGGAATGGGCCAGCAGGCCAGGCCAACGGGACTGGGAGCTGGGCTGCGCGGCTGCTCGGGCCGAAAACAGAGAAGGGGAAAGAAAAAATATTAATAAAACTCCTTTTCTATTTCCTAAAACATATTTTCAAAACCAATTCCAATTCAAATTCCAATTCTCTTTGAAATTTTGATCAATACCAATCATTCACAAAATTATATGCAGCGGCATGAATGCACATACATGTTGCTACTTTATGATAAATTTTAAATTCATGAGAAATTTATTTATTTCTACATTTCATGAGCACAAAATACAGAATTAAATCATTTTAAACCTATTTTCCAAAAGAGGCAAATTTTAGGGTGTTACACAGACGCTTGCCGCCACTTCATCCGCCCTGCTTTGATTCTATGGCTAACATCTTCATCAATATCCCCGTCCCTCTGTAGCATTGATCCTAAACATCGAAAGGTATCCTTCCTAGGCACTACTTGACCTTCCAAACTAACATCTTTCTCCTCCCGAGTAGTAGTGCCGAAGTCACATCTCATATACTCAGTTTTAGTTCTACTGAGTCTAAAACCTTTGGACTCCAAAGTCTCCCGCCATAACTCCAGTTTCTGATTCACTCCTGTCCGGCTTTCATCAACTAGCACTACATCGTCCGCGAAAAGCATACACCAAGGGATGTCCCCTTGTATGTCCCTTGTGACCTCATCCATCACTAAAGCAAACAAATAAGGGCTCAAAGCTGACCCTTGATGTAGTCCTATCCTAATCGAGAAGTCATCTGTGTCTCCATCACTTGTTCGAACTCTAGTCACAACATTGTTGTACATGTCCTTAATGAGCCCGACGTACTTCGTTGGGACTTTATGTTTGTCCAAAGCCCACCACATAACATTCCTTGGTATTTTATCATAAGCCTTCTCCAAGTCAATAAAAACCATGTGTAGGTCCTTCTTCTCTCTATACCGCTCCATAACTTGCCTTATTAAGAAAATAACTTCCATGGTTGACCTTCCAGGCATGAAACCAAATTGGTTCATAGAGACCCGCGTTATTGCTCTCAAGCGATGCTCGATAACTCTCTCCCATAGCTTCATAGTATGACTCATCAACTTAATTCCTGGTAATTAGTACAACTTTGAATATCCCCTTTATTCTTGTAGATCGGTACCAATATACTTCTCCTCCACTCATCAGGCATCTTGTTCGATCAAAAAATATGGTTGAATAGCTTGGTTAGCCATACTATAGCTATGTCCCCGAGGCATCTCCACACCTCGATTGGGATACCATCCGGTCCCATCGCCTTACCTCCTTTCATCCTTTTCAACGCCTCTCTGACCTCAGAGTCTTGGATTCTCCGCACAAAGCGCCTATTGGTGTCATCAAAAGTGTCATCCAACTGAAAGGTTGTGTCCATATTCTCACCATTGAACAATTTGTCAAAATACTCTTGCCATCGATGTCGGATCTCATCCTCCTTCACCAAGATTACCTCAGTTTCAGTACATGCTTTTCAGTGAAGGCAGAATGAAATAGTTGAAATGGCTTTGCATGTACTTGCAGTTTGGTTTCAAGAGCTAGCAATTTATAGTTTTGGAGCTTAGTGGATTTTCAAATGCTAATTAGAGCTTTTGTTAGCCTAGGTATTGTTAGATCTATTTAAGCTCATTACTTGGTACTTATTTTCTTTTAGTTCATTACTGGCTACTTATTTTCTTTTGTGCTGTTTGGTTCATTTGCAGGTTAAAGCAAGGAGTAAAGCGAGCAACATGGGAGCTACAGATTTTTTTGAGCTGTGTTTTAATATTTTGGTGCACTTATGGTTTGTAATATTCTCGTTCATTTTGTGATTGAGTTGGGCTGTTAATAATCTAGATTTGAATGTCATGTTATGTGGCCTGTGCTGTTATAATGGGCCTTGTTCATTTTGATATATATGTGGTGTTATTTATATGTGACGTTTGTTCATTTTGTTTATTTTGATGGAGCACTTGGATTACTTGTGAACTTATTTGTGATATATTATGAGACATGTGACGTTTGTGATATATATGTGACGTTTGTGATATATATGTGGTGTTGGTGATATATATGTGCTGTTGATGATATATATGTGATGTTGGTGATGTTTGTTATATATATCTTCTGTTTGTTTGGATGGGATGTAAAAAACAAATAAAAAAGACCGTTTTCAGTCACTTTGCCGAGTGCAATGGCCATGCCACTCGGCAAAGTGACTACCTAGGAACATGCTTTGCCGAGTGCAAAGGCCATTGCACTCGGCAAACATCACAGATTTGCCGAGTGCCACGGGCTAGGCACTCGTCAAAGGTCGCCTATTTGTCGAGTGTCTTGACAAGACACTCGGCAAATAGGCTACCTTTGCCGAGTGTCTTGCTGGTGGCACTCGACAAACCCACCGTCACGGTGGCGCTCGCCGTCATGGTGACTTTTCTTTACCGAGTGTCGGATTAGCACTCGGCAAAGTGGTCTTTGCCGATAAACTATTTACCGAGCGCCCTTTGCCGAGTGTATATCGGCCTTTGCCAAGTGCCTGAGGCACTCGGCAAAGAAGCTGAATCCGGTAGTGGGTGGCGTCGGAGATGCAAACTATAGTTGACTGCTATGCATTGCTACTTTGTTGTCGAACCTAGATCAGTTGGACCACATACTCCTAAGGAGGAGTGTGCGTTCCAAGACGTTGATACTACGTTCAAGGGGGCAATAATTAGCGTGCTAGGAGACTCCATAGTAGATACATATATGACTCTACAAACTGGTAAAGAGATGTAGGATGCACTTGAGGCCAAATATGGAGTGTCTGATGCTGGTAGTGAGTTGTATGTCATGGAGCAGTTTCATGACTATAGGATGGTTGATGACCGTCCTATGGTTGAACAAGCTCATGAGATACAAACACTGGCAAAAGAACTCGAGAATTTTGGTACTGTGCTGCCAGACAAGTTTGTGGTGGGATGCATTATTGCTAAGCTACCACAGGCTTGGGCAGACTTTGCTACTTCTCTAAAACATAAGAGACAAGAGTTTGGCATTGCCGATCTCATTGGCTCTTTAGATGTTGAAGAGAAGAAAAGAGCTAAAGATGCTCGCGGCAAGAAAATTATTGAGGGAAGTTCTAATGCCCATGTGGTGCAGAAAAATCCTCAAAATTCCCACAAGAAGAAATTCTAGCAAGAGCTCAAACAAAAGACCACTACACCTTTTAAGAAGAAGAAGAAGAACAAGAAAAAGGGAGATTGCTTCACTTGTGGCAAGCCTAGGCATTATGCTTGGGACTGCAAGGAGAGCAAGTGGAAGCCCAAAAAGAAATCTGCAAATATGGTTAAAGCTGATGGAGGAACATCGGGGTATGGTAATTTATTACCTATAGTTCTTTTAGTTTGTCATTCACCTGACTGGTGGGTTGACATAGGAGCTAATATCCATGTGTTTGCTGATATTTCTTTGTTTTCTTCTTACCAGGTTGGGAGAAGTTCATCTTTGTTGATGGGGAATGGAACACGTGCAGCTGTTCGTGGTGTTGGTACGGTCGATCTGAAGCTTACTTCGGGGAAGACCGTGCAACTAAAGAACGTGCAGCATGTCCCCTCTATAAGGAAGAATTTAATTAGTGGTTTGTTGCTGTGTCGAGATGGCTATAAACTTGTGTTTGAATCTAATAAGTGTATACTTTCTAAGTATGGAACCTTTGTGGGTAAAGGCTATGAGAGCGGAGGCTTATTCCGCTTGTCCTTAACCGATGCATGTGTTAAATCTGTGAACAATGTGAGCTGTGATGTCGAATCTAATGTTTGACATTCATGTCTGTATCATATAAATTTTGGTTGCATGACTCGCTTAGTTGGTTTGAATTTATTCCCGAAATTTGATTTGGTCAAAGGTTCTAAATGCCATGTATGCGTGCAATCAAAGCAACCTCGCAAGCCTCACAAGGCTACTGAGGCGAGAGACTTTGCACCATTAGAACTAATCCATTTCGATTTGTGTGAAATGAATGGTGAGATGACCAAAGGTGGCAACAAATATTTCATGACATTTATAGATGATTGCACTAGATTTTACTATGTGTATCTGTTAAACTCAAAAGATGAAGCATTGAATTATCTTAAGATCTATAAAGCTGAGCAAGAAAACCAACTTGAGAAGAAAATTAAACGGTTGTGGTCTGATTGCAGGGGAGAATATTTCTCAAATGAATTTTCTAAGTTTTGCGTGGAGCATGATATTGTTCATGAGAGGACACCGCCATGCTCACTATAATCCAATGGGATTACCGAGAGAAAGAACCACACTCTAACTGAGTTGGTTAACGCAATGTTAGAGACTGTGGAACTATCTAAGGAATGGTGGGATGAGATAATTTTGACAGCGTGTCATGTCCTGAATAGGGTGCCCACAAATAACAATGAAATTACACAATTCGAGGAATGGGAGAAGAAGAGATTAAATCTTTCTTACCTGTGAACATGGGGCTATTTGGCAAAGGTGAATGTGACAATAAACAAAAAATGAAAGCTTGGACTAAAAATTGTTGATTATGTCATTCTCGGTTAAGCTATTCACAGCATGGGTTATAGATTTTTAATAATAAATTCTAGAGTGTCTGATGTGAATGTTGGTACTATCATGGAATCTAGAGATGCTACATTTCTTGAGAGTGAATTTCCTGTGAAAAATACACCTATCACTTCTCGTCAAGATTCTATAACACTTCCACAGTTGCATGAACCAATAGAACATGCTGATGTTGAAACCCATGTGGAAAATGATAAGGAGGATAATAATATATTCACTCGAAAGAATAAGAGACGGAGGACTGCAAAGCCCTTTGGTGAAGACTATATTATATACCTCATGGATGACACTCCTAAAACCATAGAAGAGGCATATTCATCTCTTAATGCTGACTTATGGAAGGAAGCTATTCAGAGTGAGATAGACTCTATTATGTCTAATGGAACTTGGGAGGTTGTTGATCATCCTTATAGGTGCAAACCTGTGGGATGTAAATGGGTGTTTAAGAAAAAGCTTAGACCTGATGGTACAATTGAGAAGTACAAGGCGAGGCTTGTGGCTAAGGGTTATACCCAGAAAGAAGGCAAAGATTATTTCAATACTTATTCACTAGTTGCCCATTTGACGATTATACGAGTGTTACTTTGCTTGGCTGCATCACATGGTCTTCTCGTTCATCAGATGGATGTTAAGACAGCTTTCTTGAATGGAGAGCTTGTGGAAGAGATCTATATGGATCAGCCAGATGGATTTGTAGCAAATGGTCAAGAGGAAAAAGTGTGTAAATTATTGAAATCGTTGTATGGCCTAAAGCAAGCACCTAAGTAGTCGCATGAGAAGTTCGACAGAACTTTGACATCAACCGGCTTTGCTGTGAACGAAGCTGATAAATGTGATTATTATCGGTATGGTGGGGAGATGGTGTGATCTTGTGCTTATATGTGGATGATATACTAATTTTTGGAAACAATATTAATGTGATTGAGGAAGTGAAAGGATTTTCGTCGAGTAACTTTGAAATGAAAGATTTGGGAGAAGCTAATGTTATTCTTAACATATAGCTATTTAGAGAAGGAAATGGTGGGGTAACTCTTTTGCAATCTCACTATGTGGAAAAGATGTTGAGTCGCTTTGGGTACAGTGACTACACACCTATTTCAACTCCTTATGATCCAAGTGTGCTATTAAGGAAAAGTCGTAGAATAGCACAGGATCAATTGAGATATTCTTAAATTATTGGCTCACTTATGTATTTAGCTAGTGCAAGGAGACCTGACATCTCGTTTGTTGTGAGCAAACTTAGCTGGTTTGTTTCAAATCCGGGAGATGATCATTAGCATGCTCTTGAGAGGGTATTACGCTATCTAAAAGGGAATGTGAGCTATGGTATTCACTATACCGGTTATCCAAGGGCACTAAAGGGTTATTATGATGCAAATTGGATATTTGATGCTGATGAGATTTACGCCACAAGCGGATATGTGTTCTCACTTGGAGGTGGCGCTGTTTCATGGAAGTCTTGCAAGCAGACCATCTTAACGAGGTCAACAATGGAAGCATAACTCACAGCATTAGATACCGCCACTGTTGAAGCCGAGTGGCTTCGTGAACTCCTTATGGATTTACCGGTGGCTGAAAAACCAATATATGCTATTTCCATAAACTGTGATAATCAGACTGTGATAATCAAAGTGAATAGTTCTAGGGATAACATGAAGTCTACAAGGCATGTGAAGAGGCGGTTAAAATCTGTCAGAAAACAAAGAAACTCTAGAGTAATAGCGTTGGACTATGTCCATACATCTAAGAATCTGACAGATCAGTTCACAAAGTGTCTGTCACGTAATATGATAGATGGTGCATCGAGGGAGATGGGATTGAGACCCACATGAAGTCATTCCATAGTGGTAACCTGTCCTATGTGATCGAAGATTCCGTGAAGTAGGATGGTGAAACAAGCTAGTGGTTAATTGATGGAGAGATCCTTTGAATTAAGGTCCATATCATTTGAGATGCACATTTCTCCTATGCTGTATGGCAGGATGGTATAAACCTTAATGTGATCCGAGTGGCTTATTTAAGTAGAGATGTCGGCCTACGGGACATCTTAGAAGGAGCACACCTATATGAGTTCGACTGCTAGTCACAGTCTATGAGTGGTGAGTAATCTCTAGATACTTATGAAAGGCTTAGGAGTTTGACTTATATGCTCCAACCAAAGGGGATGCTTTAGACAGCCTTGTATCAGTAAAGGACTTAGGTGAAACTTATTTCACACAAAACTGTCAATTCAAGGCATAGTCCATTGTTCAGTTATGAAGAAGCGTAACCTCTGTTCTATGTGGATGTTCAACTTAACAGTCTCCACCGAAACACCGGTATATTAAACAACAACAAAGTTGAGGGCATTTCTTCTATGCTTTAAAATTTGGTGGGGATCGTTGGATTTAATTGGAATTAACCAATTACATTTAGCAATTAAATCAAAAGAAATTTCAAGGCTAGGATTAATGCTAGGTGAAACTCATCATGTGTTAATAGCCATTAGGGGACATTTCAAGGAGACTTAGTGGTTGATTAGTGAGTTACTAGTAACGGATAATTGATTTGTTAGTTACTAGTAACTAATATGGTCTTCATGCCATCATCAATGGGGTTGATTAGTGGGTTACTAGTAACGGACAATTTATTTGTCAGTTACTGGTAACTTACGTTGTGTTCATGACCATTTATCAATCACTACATCTGTCTCTTCGTGTCCCTAAAGGCTACATAAGGCAGGGTTCTCCTCTTGTTCGCGTGCGCATGATACACAACCACGTCTCACCAATTCGCTGTTGAGTTGCTCTCTGCCATCCCCGTCTCAGTTCCTGCACGCACGGGAATAGGGAGAGTAGGCCTCCGAAACCGGCGCCGTTCATGAGTTCATCTGCTCAGGTGAAGACCGGCAATCAGGTTTTTGGGGAGCGACTACGCGACTGCTCGATCGTACAACAACCTCATCTTCTTCCCGGCATTCGTGGTGGCAGTGGGAGATCAGCACTGCAACATCTCTGCACTGCATCGAGCGGGACGATTACTCCAACAGGCGCCATGTCGACTAGCGCAACCGGCTCTGGTGCCACGGGGTATGTTGTAGTTCATCCCCTATTTTCAGCGATTAAAATCATGATAATTAGTATCGTCTACATGTTCTTGACAATTAGATCACACGTGCACATGTCTGATGTCACCAACATTTTGATAATATTTTTCTAGATTAAACTATTACTAAAATTGCCTAAATTTCTAACAAATATATATCCAAAGCGATGTTTTGAACACTCGGATATGCACTTTTTAGTTATCCACAATAGGTCCAAACCATCCTCCAGCACGGGCTAGACATATGTACAAAGTTCATGCAAGTAATCAAAATTATTACTTATCTATTTTCTTTGTCTATTTTTTCATCTTCTAAAGCCATAACCATACATGTTTACTCTATACTTTCTACTTGTTATGATAGACTTATTTATTACCCATGTTTGTCTGTGTGAATGACACATTTGCGCATGTGTTGGCAAACACAGTTTTTTTTTTGGTAGAAGTAGGTGTTAGATCCTCTTAGCTTCATTGCATGGTCTCTCCGTTGGATAATCAACATACGTCGTGGTCATGTTCTTAGTGTTTGGGGTTATTCACTGGTGGTTCTCTCAATCTTCATTCTTGAGCTCCAATTTACAATAATCGAGTTCTTGGTCAGAGTTGTTGTTTCGGCTTTTCCTTCATAACTAGGTTGAAACATGACTCAATGTAAGGTTTTTCGATATCTGTTTTACCATGCTATTATTTGAGCTCTTATAGAAAGAACTCATCGAGCAGCTACTTACCACATCGAAAACGCAGTCAGGATCGGCGAGGAAACAGCTCATCTGGCCTTTGCCATAGTACAAGATATTGGGATCCATCACCCTGATTTCATTTTCAAAGATCTCTCATGAAATCAAGGAGTGATCATCAAATATGAGGTAGGCACGTGCATCAGATGAACTAATTTGGTGACTAACCTATTCCCTTGGTGGCACGGCTGGCGGTGCCTGGCCAGGGTGAGGCCGCAGATCCGCCGCCTCCATTGCTGGACCTGGCGGTCCTTGGGCTGGAGCTGCTCTGGTGCAGCTTGTCGACGGTGGTGGTGCCATGGGGCCGGTGCCTCTCGATCCGGCGGCTCGGGGCCGGATCCGGTGGCCTACTGGCGGGATCCGGTGGTTCTTTGCCGGATCCGGCGGGGAGCCCATGCGTCCGCGGCGGCGGCTCCAGCCTAGGTGCTGGGAACGACGCCGGTGCCTGGGGCTGCAGGCGCTTGGTGCTTGGCGCTCCCATTGCGGCATCCAGCGTCTTCCTCGCCCGGTGCCAGTGATGTGGTTTGGCCGAGATCCACAAAGGCCTGGGGGGTCGGGCGTGACAGCGGTAGTTCGGCGCGGGGGCTGCTGGAGGTGTTGCACGGCGTGGTTGTTGCGGGGCCGGCTCGGCTGGGGGTGGGGACGTTGGTGTGATGGGCGACTGGGGCTTCTTCTGATCCCGGCCCTCTTCTCTGAGCCATCTTCCTTTCCCCTTCCCCGGACTGGTTTTCATGGTGGAGCTGGCTGGTTCTCCCTGCTGCTGGGCGGCATTGCCGGTTGCGGTGGGGGGACTCTCCGGCGGGTTCCCCAACGCGGGGCGTGCGGCCTCCAGTCATTTCCGTAGTTTTTTTAGCAATGCCAGAGTAATATTTTTTGAACAGTTATCTTGGGCACTGGGCACTGGGCACTGGGCACTGGGCGCCCACCCGAGTCAATAATGGTATAGTTTAGTTTCTCTGGGCTTTAAGATGATATGGGCCGGGCCAATTCAGTTCCAGCTAGGCCACATGGAGTTGGGGTAGCACGCTGCTGTGGAATGGAAGCTTGTCACACGAATCATGTCCAACCCACACAGACGTTGGGCCCCAATCATTTCCAACCTGAAGCTTAGCCCAACAGGCCTTTCAATCGTGCTATGCGTTTGGCCCATGAAGAAGCATCCATCCAGTCTCCATGCACATGCACCTGCAGGCTGAAGACTACACATGCACGCAAAGAGAACTTTATGCACGCATATTCCAATCGGGCGCTAAAACTGAATTTTGAGCAGCTCACGCTTCAAGTGCTTCAGAGTCGACCCTTCCATGTCCAAGTTACAGCAGGTCGCCGCTGCAGGATGCAACATCATTATTTTTGCAGGACGTTGCAAATATGTTGAGCCTCCACTCTACGCTCAGCAAGGTCATCGTTAAGAAATCAGGTTCCTCCAAAATAGGAACGCCAGATCAGAGTTATCCCCACCTCCGTTCTTTGTTTTGAAATGAACAACAAATGGATCGGAGCATGTATTCCATTATCTAAATATAAGAACAAAAAAAAAACTAATGGAGAACGAGTGCCAATTCAAAAGACTAGAGGTCACCATCCATTCGCTACGCCAGATTAATGCGTCACTATTGGCAGAAAATATGTGTTTCAAGATCCAAACTCAGCATCTCAACGTTCTATCAAGCATCCATTCTATCTGAGTTATACAACACTTACCACTGTACAACCGAAACTATTTTTGACTACACATTTACGGATCTTATGTTGTAAATTTAACACTTTCAACGATCTCAAATATGAAAAATTTATTAACTGCAAAATTATAGATCTCGTTGGGTATTGCAACTTTGATGTTGACTTTGTCTCCATTCGACATTGTCGACTATCTCAAATCCAATTCGAGAACTTATATTGAATATTTGGATATAAACTATCTCAAATTAATAAGTTGTCAACTATAAAGTTTTAGATATCTTTGAACTGAACAATCTTGATCCCACCACGTCACTCCTTGTAATCGAAATTGCCAAGCAAAGGGTTGCAGTCCACGTCAAATTAAACATAACTATGTTTGTGACCTCCAACTTTGACCAAACAAACACAGCATGTCTGAGGAAACGGGTATAATAACGACAATTAAAAAACAAATATAAGATAGTTTTAGATTTGCTACAAATGACCATCCTCAACTGAAGCGGCTATATATGTGTTGCACTGGTGGGTTCATTGAGACCCGTCTGTTGCTGCTTTTCCTTGAGGACATGCTTCCTGAGCCCTAGGATGTGCGCCCTGTTCGTTTGGGCTTATTTGGCTTATAAGTCATGGCTGAAAGTATTGTTGACTGGTTTGGTGTGAGAGAAAAATACTGTTCGTTGGCTGATAAGCCATGCCTTATAAACCAAATACGATCAAGCGGCTGCAACGTTGGTGATATAGTCCATCCAGTAGACGCTCCTCATGTCGAAGTGGAACCTCGCTCTCTCCTGCGCCGACATCTCCGCGAAGAGCACCTCCGTGTTGGCGCTGTCAAACCTGCCCTGGCAGAAAGTGTACGGCTCGTAGATGCCGCTGAGGTGGATGATCTGCTCCTCCAAGGCCTTGGCACGGAGACGACTTAGCGCTCGCCGCGATGACATGCCCTCGGTGCTGCCTTCTCGCAGCAGGGTGTGGGACTGCACGTACCCGACGAACTCCTCCATGCTGCCGAGGGTGGACGCCGGCTGCACTAGGATGGGCCGCCCTGCTATGTCGAGGAGGGGCGACTTGGAGAAGTGCTGGTACATGAACCGCAGCTGATCGCCGATTAAGGGTGTGTTTAGCCTTGTTTAGTTCGCGATTTTTTTTGGAAATGGTACTGTAGCACTTTCGTTGTTATTTAGCAATTAGTGTCTAATCATAGTTTAATTAGGCTTAAAAGATTCGTCTCGTGAATTTCGTCTAAACTGTGTAATTAGTTTTATTTTTTATTTATATTTAATGCTTTATGCATGCGTCCAAAGATTCGATGTGACGGGAAATCTTGAAAAAATTTGCAAAATGGAAGGGAACTAAATGGCCTTGTTTAGATTGCAAGTTTTTTCACTCTCTCTCCATCGCATCAAATCTTTGGACATATGCATGGAGTATTAAATGTAGATAAAAAAATAACTAATTACACAGTTTGATTGTAAATTACGAGACGAATCTTTTGAGCCTAGTTAGGCCATGATTGGACAATAAATACAAACGAAAGTGCTACAGTGCCAAATACTGATTCCTAACCTCAATCTAAACAAGGCCTAAACAACACTTTACACTACAGGAAACTGGCTCTTTGCCGACTGCAATTTTCTTTGCCAACTGTTTTTTTTCGACACTCGGCAAAGAGGTCCCTTTGCCAACTGGAATTTCCTGCAGTCGGCAAAGCAGGATTTGCCGACTGCCTGGCTTTGCCGACTGCCAGGCAGTTGGCAAAGAATTGCAGTCGGCAAAGGCAGGCCATGGTTGACGCCATCCACACCGTCACCTTTGCCGACAGCCACTCCGTCAGCAGTCGGCAAAGGCGCAGGCTTTGCCAACTGCCATCCTCCCTGGCAGTCGGCAAAGAATTTTTATTTTTTTTGATTTTCGATCCCAGTTTTTTGTGTTGCCTTGATACAGTAAGTACATGATATATTCCAAGTTTGGGATCATTTTGATTTATTTTGCTATATTCCGTAGATTTTTTCTGTTTCTTTGATTTTTTCCGGCAGCTCCAGATTTGAACTGCAGGTACATGAAATAATGGAATCCGGCGATTCAGAAAATGATATTCATGATGTTTGGAGCATGTTGAGGCCGTGTGCGGGGCCTCGCGTGAAATTTTGACCGTGTTGGTGTCGGAACACGCCGAGCCACGCGCGTGAAAAGTGTTTTTAAATTTTATAAAATCGAAACGGAGTCCGAAAATGACGAAACTTGACGACGTGTCTTGTCATCGCATGCGGAGGCTGTGGTAAAAATTTAAGAAAGTTTCGAGCAAGTGGCGACGTCGGGTGGCTAAAACCTGGACATCTCCAGGCCGCCCCCGCCGTCGACGCCGTCGCCCGGCCGGCCGCCGGCGCATCCCCCCCCCGCGCCCTCCCCCTCCCCCGCGCCCCTCCCCTCCCTCTCTCCTGCGCCGGCGGATCCCCTCCTCCTCCTCCCCCGGCCGCGCGCGCCCTCCCCGGCGGCCGCGCGCCCCCTCCCAGGCAGCGCGGCGCCCTCCCCCCGCGCGGCGCGGCCCTCCCCGGCGGCGCCCCCCCCCCCCCCGCGCTGGTCCCTCCCCGGCGGCGCGGCCATCCCCGGCGGCGCCCCCCTCCCCCCGCGCTCCCCCCCCCCCGCGCTGGGCCACCCCCGCGGCGCGTCCCCCTCACCGGCGCTGCCCCGCCCCGATCCGGCCCCGGCCAGGCGCGCCGCCGCGTGCAGCTCCGGCGTCGGCCCCGCAGCGGCCGCGGCCTCGCCCCGACCCGCCCCGGCGCCGTCGCTGCCCCGCCCCGATCCGGCGTGCCCCGCTCCGTCCGCCGTCCGCCGTCCGCGCGCCGTCCACCGTCCGCGCGCCGTTCGCCGTCCGCTGGCCCTGCGTCGCCGTCCTCGCCGCGCCGTCCTCGCCTCGCCGTCCTCGCCTCGCCGCGCCGTCCTCGCCTCGCCGCGCCGTCCCCGCCTCGCCGTCCTCGCGCGCGCCTCTGCTCCACGCGCTGGTGACGCCGTCCGTGACGACGAGGTAGTAGTACTACTAGTAGTAGTAGTTTACTTTGTTAATACCTGCTTATATTCTTCTGCATGGATTGGAAATACATTTGTGGTTGTCAGCCATCGTGCCTGACATGTATATGTGTTTGTCGGCCATCGTGCCGTCTTTTCTTGGAGGTTTGGTAACCTTCCCGTACAGGGGAGGTGCTGCCGAAATTTTTCGTTCTCACTAATTGTTTTTCTTTTTCAGGAGGGCTCCCATTGGAGGCTAGCCGGAGGAGCACGACTCGGCACTGCCCCGCTAGCCTTTCTTCACCGGCACCTGCGGTATGACCCCTCTTTCCGCCACATGTAGTCGTAGGTCGCGTTACCCAGTTAGGCGTCTCCCGTCCGAAACGGATACGGTTGGAAGTATGCGTTCTTCGCATATGTATAACCGTATCCGTTTCGGATTGTCCACGTTATTTGGACAGCCCGAGGATGCGCAGACGAGGTTAGCTCCCATGTTCCGCTCCCGTCCGAGTCGGAGTTTCGGCAGGACCTCCCCGTTGTTCTCTGGATACACACTCTCCCCGCCGGGACGTGTATTGGGAGAACAACGGGGAGGTGCTGCCGAAATTCCATCTCGGACGGGAGCGGAGCATGGAAGCTAACCTTGTCTGCGCATGCTCGGGTGGGATTAGGACCTATCCTTCACCTATTAGATGGTAGGAGCACGTTGTAGATGCACTTGCTGGTTTTATCACATGTTAACATTGCCGCATGACAGAGCATGGGTGACCGTGAGTGGATGTACTCGGGCTTCGCAAGTAAGAGCCATGAATGGATCAGGGGGACGACTGAGTTCCTGGAGCATGCATTTGGCCCAGCTGCTAAAGGGTCGATTCGGATGCCGTGTCCCAGCAGCGAGTGCAGGAACAAGAAGAAGAAAGTAAAGGCTCAGGTGTTGAGAGATCTGTTCAAGCACGGGTTCGTTCCAAACTATACCCGTTGGCGCCACCATGGTGAATACCATCCTATTAGGGACGAGGTGGTGCGACCCGTCCTCGAGGAGTATGATGGCGATGCCGGGATGGCAGACATGATGGCAGACTTCCACGAAGCACGGTTTGGCGAAGGAATGGATGTGGAGGAAGATCCGGAGGAAACCGCGAAGGCCTTCTACGACATGATGGAGTCGGCACAGAAGCCCCTTCACGAGAAGACAAAGCTTACGCAACTGGATGCCATCTCACGCCTGATAGGGTTGAAGTCGCAGCTGGGCATTAGTCGAGACGGCTTCGATCTCGTGTTGAGCATTGTTGGGGGACTGCTTCCGGCAGATCATGTCCTGCCGACGAACACCTACGCTACACAGAAGCTCCTTCGTGCACTTAAGATGCCGTATGAGGGGATCCATGCTTGTCCGAAGGGGTGCGTCCTGTTCAGGGGAGACCTCGAGGAAGCAAAAACCTGTCCGAAGTGCGATGCCTCTAGGTTCGTGTTGGTAGAAGGCTCTGATGGCAGCATGAAACAGTCTAAGGTCCCCGAGAAGGTCGTACGGCACCTTCCTTTCCTACCGAGGCTGCAACGGCTGTATATGACGGAGGAGTCCGCGAAACAGATGACGTGGCACAAGAATGGCAAAAGATACCATCCTGACAAGATGGTACACCCGGCGGACGGTGATGCATGGAAGCACTTCGATAACATGAATCCTATCAAGGCTATGGAGGCTCGGAATGTACGCGTAGCGCTGGCAACAGATGGGTTCAACCCGTTTGGAATGATGGCGACCCCGTACACTTGCTGGCCCGTGTTTGTGATCCCCCTCAATCTCCCCCCCGGCGTCATGTTTGAACCTAAGAACGTGCTCTTGACGCTGATAATACCTGGACACCCGGGCGACAATATGGGTGTGTTCATGCAGCCGGTGTGGGATGAATTGGAACTTGCTTGGGAAGAGGGGGTACTCACGTACGACCGGGCTACGAAGAGGAACTTCAGAATGCATGTGTGGTACCAGTATTCAATGCATGACTTCCTAGCGTATGGCTTATTCAGCGGGTGGTGTGTTCACGGGAAGTTCCCTTGCCCGACATGCAAGGCAGATGTGATGTTCATCTGGCTGGCCAAGGGCGGCAAGTTTTCTTCTTTCGACAAGCATCGCCAATTCCTACCTGAGAACCATGAATTCAGGCTAGATGTAAAGCACTTCACGAAAGGCGTTCAAGTCACCGGCCCCATTCCGCAGGTTAAGATCCCTGCCGCCGTCCTTGACGACATACAGGCTCTCGAACCTGAGGAAACAGGTGGGTTTAAGGGATATGCTCGGGACCACATGTGGACTCATATATCGGGCTTGACTAGGCTCCCCTACTTCAAGGACCTTCTTCTTCCACACAACATCGATGTAATGCACACAGAAAAGAATGTGGCCGAGGCACTCTGGGCAACACTCATGGATGTTGGCAAAAAGTCAAAGGACAACGTCAAGGCCAGATGGAGGCCAAGATGGAGGAGAGGATCGCCACGTTGCACGCGCAGATGATGGCGCAACAGATGGCTTACCAGCAAAGCCTGCAGCAGCACTACAACACTCAGATGCAGAACATGGCCAGCTTCTTCCAGTCCATGCAGACGCCCGGGGCGTCTACACCGCCTCCTCTTCCAATGTTCGCTCCACCGCCTCCTCCTCCAGAGTTTTTTCCTGTGCCTGCTCCTGTCGCTCCTGGAGGGACCCCGGTGAGTATATTGACTCTTGCTTTAACTTGTGCGTCCATGCTGCAGATACTAATGACATCACTTGGCGTTTAACTTGTGCAGGTACAGTCGGCGGGTTCGAACCCGTCTCCTGGAGGTCCCAGCCATCAGATGATGTCGTATCCACCACCTGCACCCTATCCACCGTATCCACCTCCGCGTGGCCCTCCTCCGACGTACTCGTGGCCGCCGGTGCGCGGAGGGTGGCAGTACGCGCATGCGCCTCAGTTTGGTCCAAGGGGGTTTCCGTGGGCAAACCCTGGGGGCTCTGGGGGCGGAGCGGACGACGAGACCGGGGACGGCGCGACGAGCTAGGTACTTGTCGATTCTGTTATCATGTATCCACCGTATCGTCGAAGTTGTTGTCATGTATTTCTTTTCTTCGTTATGGACCTAGACTTGTTATGTTGAACTTCGTGTGATGGACGTCGACTTGTGGTGTTCGACGTGTTGGACTTCATGTGATGGTTGTAATGCACTTGTGTGGTTGTTATTGTGACATATATGTGATGTTGTGTGTTATTGTGATATATGTGGTGATGTTGGCGGCAAATGTGATGAAATTGTGATATAAATGGTGCTACCGGTGCTTCTGGTGAAATTGGATTATAATTTGTGATTTTGCAGGGTTTTGATGCGAGAAAACAGAAAACAAAAGCAAAAAAAAAATTCCAGCTTTGCCGACTGTTTACAGTCGGCAAAGCTGGGCAAAAAAACCCAGGACAGAGTCTTTGCCGACTGCAATGGGAGGCAGTCGGCAAAGAGGTCAAATCTTTACCGACTGCAACTCCGAAAGCAGTCGGCAAAGAACATTTCAAAAAAAAAATATTTTCTTTCTTTGCCGACTGCCGAGCTGGCGGCCAGTCGGCAAACAATTTTTGAAAAAAAAATTCTTTGCCGACTGCCGAGGAACCAGCAGTCGGCAAAGCCTGCCGTCAGGGCTGACGGCGCCACGTGGCTATGCCGACTGCTGGCGTGGCAGTTGGCAAAGGATTTGCCGACTGTGTGCCACGTGGCAGTTGGCAAATCCGCCTTTGCCAACCCAGGCTTTGCCGACTGCTCTTTGCCGACTGCCACGTGGCTTTGCGGTCGGCAAAGCCTTTGCCGACTAGGTTTATGCCTTTGCCGACCGGGGCAAGCAGTCGGCAAAGAGGCGTTTTCCTGTAGTGTTAGTTCGCGAAATGAACATTTTTGAGTGTCACATCGATGTGTCGGAAGGATGTCGGGAGGGGTTTTGGATACTAATAAAAAAACAAATTACAGAATCCATCAGGAAACTGCGAGACGAATCTAATGATACTAATTAACCGGGCATTAGCACATGCGAGGTTACTGTAGCACATAAGGCTTTTCATGGACTAATTAGGCTTAAAAGATTCGTCTTGCGATTTTGCCGAGAACTGTGTAATTAATTTTTTTTTTCATCTACATTTAGTACTCTATACATGTGCCGCAAGATTTGATGTGACACTTTAGAGTGAAAATTTTTGGAAACTAAACAGGGCCTAACATTGGGTTCACCGTTGACGACGTCACATGGTACACATGGGCCCCTGACACCGTAGCCGTCCCACCACCATGCTTCGCCATCGCCGCTATCATTGTGTTTATCACCATGTCGACAGGAACCTTAACAAGACGATATACAAAATTAAGAAGATTGCCATCTCATTACTTTTTTTATGGTAATCGGGTGAGGGGGCAGGGAGATGAGTTCCCCACGAATTCATTGCCTCAGAGAGCAATACAAATTGCAGCTCAAAAGATTAGCAGTACAAGCAGGGTTTTAGGAAAATTGGCCACCATCTCATTACTGGCAAGGATGAAATGCATATTGCAAGAAAAAACTGCATTGTCTTTGAAGATGCTTGTATGTCTAAAGTTCAGGGGTTGCCTTATTACAAGAAATCCAAACCGGTGTTTTGTAAATCTGTATATGCACTGGTTAGTTATTCACTCGTCCAAGCCATCCTCCTGCATGGGCTACAATATATCGTATTGGAGTATATATGCACGAAGTTATTTGCTGTGTCTATTCTTTCATTTTCTTAATGAGGTAAAAATCATATATAATTCAATACTTTCAACTTTCTATGGGTGATGATGGACTTATCAATTATTTTACATGCCCATCTTTGTCTGTCTATGTTTTTTTTTTCAGCCACTCTTTTTCTGTCTATTGAACAGCACGTTTGTGCATGTATTGGGCAACAGATTTTTTTTGTTAGAAGTAGGTGCTCTGGACCTCCTCTATGTGCCCTCAAAGGTGTAACTAAAGATTTGAGTCGTGTATTGATGATGTTTTTGGTGTTTGGTTTGATCACCAGTGGTTGTCACTATTACAAAAAGCATTTCTAGGGGCGGCTGGTAACCCTCTGTAGGTGCGGTTTGCCCAGCCGCCCCTACGCAAGGGTCTCTACAAATCATGCATTTGTAGGGTCGGTTCCCAGGCCGCCCCTACAAATCGATTTGTAGGGGCGGCTGGTGTTTCCAGCCGCCCATACAAATCGATTTGTAGGGGCGGCTCGTATTACCAGCCGCCCCTATAAATCTATTTATAGGGGCGGCTTGTATTACCAGCCGCCCCTACAAATCGATTTGTAGGGGCGGCTGTAGTACCAGCCGCCCCTACAAACAGGTATTTGTAGGGGCAGTTCAATCTAGAACCGCCCCTACAGTACGTTTTTCCGCAAAAAAAAAATCAAATTTACAATTCAAAATCGCGTTGCCGAACGTCCCACGACCAACGTTCCGAACCGCGTTCGCGTTGCCGAACGCCCCGCGACCAACGTTCCGAACCGCGTTCGCTTTGCCGAACGCCCCGCGACCAGCGTTCCGAACCGCGTTCGCGTTGCCGAACGCCCCGCGACCAGCGTTCGCGTTGCCGAACGCCCCGCGACCACGACTACAAGCACAAGAGTATTCTATAAACTATAATTATAAGTCCAATTCACAAGAATATATACAATCCATCATTAAATATATAAATTCCATACACATTGTTATCAACGTCCTAGAGCTAGCCTTTCTGTCTCACGAAGGTGTTGGTACTGAGGATTTGTACCTAACTCAGACTCTCGGTCATGGTAGGAGCCTCTGACGTGTACAATCTGGTCCAATATGAAGTTGCAAAGGTCACCGACGAGCTCTAAGAGTTGGTCATCCTTGTATGGGTCTCTTTTCATTCCTTTCTCTTCTCTCCATTACAAGAGAACAAGTTTCGATTTAGTATTTCATACCATTTACGAAGTTTTTATACTACGGGTGAAGAGGTTCAAACTTACCCTTAAGGGGTGTCTCCTGTAGGCACCGGTGTTACTCATTATAGAACATATATAGTATCCACAATGTACACTCCCAGGCTTCTGCGTGGGGCACTGTGTGTTTTGCATATGAAAATGTTAAGTAATGCTTTTGACAGCCATGTAATGGAGTACTGAAGAAGTAAGTTACACTTACCGCACATAGTGTTTTTATAGCTAGCTTTTCCTTCCTTGCTAGATCATGCCTTCCATGATGATTAGTGACATAGAACCTAAATGCCCTGTTCGAATTATTTTAGCAAATACAACTCGTTAGTATCCAAAAGTGAACGTTACAAGTATGTATACAAACATATAATCTAATGAGGATTGTCGATATGTATATGTCTTGAGAATCGATATGAAGTCTTTGTATGTCACCGTGTCCTTATCTAATGAATCAAAGACCCATGCCATGCTCCTCCCGACATCGACGGCTATACAAATCCAGTGGTTGCTGCATGGATTTAATCATAGAACTAGATAAGCTCTTTTGCATCGAATAAAATATATCGAACAAAGCTTTAAGTATAGAGTTGAGCTTACTCGAAGTTGTATGGTAGCCATATAGTAGAGTGTTGTTGGCGATTTTTGAAAGCCAGGGCAATGTATGCCGTAACCTTAAGGGACTCTTCCCTTAGTTTCGCCGTATGGATGTGCTCTTTCTCCCGAAGAGTCTTTGCAGCAGCTAGCTCTTTGGCATCAAGTGTCCACCGTTTAGGGTAATTGAAATTTGTTTGGGCTATAGCTTGAGGGTCCACATACCCGGCTTTCACACTTGGCATTTGTTTGACAATGTGCACTTGTATTCTACAAATCACGGCGTGGGTTAGTTACAATAAAATTCAAAGATTACATTCATATCATATCGGGAGGACAAGGACTTACAGGCACCACATGCGAATTAGATTCATCTCCATTTCTCCTAGGTGAAAGCATGTTTGCATGTCATTGAAGTCAAAGACAATTTTTCCGGTTGGGCTTCCAAATGTGCCAGTGGGAAAGCATGCTTGTATGATATTTATGCTCGTTGGGAGAACACGCAAGTACCAATCATGGAACCTTCTCATTCCAAGTGGTAGGCGCTGGATGTCCTGGTTTGGTAGGAAGGGCTTGCCTCTTTCATATGTTTTCGGACAATCCTTTGACCATTTGATGGCATCAACATTTGGATACTGCTTTGTTGTTTGGTGGAGTTTGCTAAGCCCGTGATGGGACTTTTTTCACTTGGTTCTCAGGCTTGAACTGGTCATGGGAATACCACTTGGACACCGACGAGACGTCTTTGATCGGAACATAAACTGGCCTTATGGTGATTGGATGCTTCTTTCGAAGTTCCCATACAGGCACGTCCTCATCTTCGTGTGCTGCAGCTTCTTCAAGAGGCACTCGTTGTTCATGTATCGGCTATGCTTGTTGAGAATACTGTGGTATCTCATGATGCACTTGCTCGGTACGAGCTGGAGAAGGTTGTGGCATCTCATCAGGCACATGCTCGCTAGGAGGCGGGGAAGAATGTGGCATCTCAGGAATGTGAGGGTCACGAGACGGTGAAAATATCTCCCCAACCTCAACAACTCGCTCCAAATTTAGGAGAGGGGGAGGCGGTGAAGAAGCAGTCAATATAATGTCACGTTTGTGCCATAGGATGAACTGCCCCATAACGTCTCCGAGTAACACCAGCCCCTCAGGAGTTGCATTGTCTATCCTCCACTGCAAGAACTCGGGCTTCATTGTATGCACCTCGACCCTAGTGTAGTCCGGAGGTATCTTATTATTGTGGTGTAAGCCACCGGGAGGATGTGCCACACCCGTTGCCACCTCCATCACAGTGTTCTGCCAGCTGCTGAGAAACACCAAGGTGCAACTAGTTGGTTCCCGTATGCGATCGACTGGGGTTGTGGCTGCAGTGGAACCTTGGCTGCTAGGAACTTTCGGAGGCTGCCAACTAATGCTAGTTTTCTCGGCGGCGTCTCTAATATCCGTGGCTCCTTAGACAGTCCTTGCTCCTCCAGCGCCTTCGCAACTAGAGCCTTCACTTGGAGCTCAAGACTAGTCTCCCAGTCTCGGCCATGTTTCTTGTATATGTGCCTGTCCTCTTTGAATCCTTGCTTCCAGGTTGTCCTTTTCCCTAGCCCCCTGGTGCGGCCTGTGTGCTCCTTGTTTCCCAAGCCAAGGCTAAGCTCGTCCCTCTCTCTGGAAGGATTGAATGAGCCCTTCTCCTTGTCTTCAGCATATTTCAGTATCCTTGATACCGCCTCTTGGGTCTCTGGCTTATCAAACTTAAGATTACTGACGGATGATTCTGTACTCCTCGCATATATCTAGTTCCTTGAGCGTACCTTCAAATTCATCACATCGATATTCCCAGCAGCTGCGGCCTCTTCGTCCATCTTCCTAAACTGCTATTCCTTGGCATAGTAGCCACCGGGGCCTAGATGATGGTGATGTTTGTTCCTCTTCGCCAGCTCGGTGTTACGGGCACTGAGCTCCAATGCCTCCGGTGAAGTCTTCTGAGCCACGAGCTCCTCCCATTGGCTAGGAGTTATTTTGTCGAACTCGTTGAAGGGAGTTAACTCCTTTTGGATATACTTCATGTTGAGCTCCGACCTCCAACGTCAGAATGACTCTCCCATCATCCTGATAGCATTTTTTTACCAATTCGTGCTTACCCTCCGGAAATCTAAAATTGACCTTCAGCTGCCTATTCCATAGTGCATTCTTTGTGTTCTCTGGTACCTCTTTCTAGTTAGGGATTGCTGGGTTCAATTTATCTCTTACTAGGGCTCCGATCGCATTACGGAATTTTCCTCTTAATTCCTTCGGCTCAAGGATCTCCCCTGCTGGCCCGACCTCCGTTATCACATAGCATGCCTTATCTGGATATAGATTTCCTTTTCTATCCCCTCGTTTCCTCTTAGGCTTGGTAGTCGTGGTTGTGTCTTAAGTTTGTGGAGCAGAGGCATCGTGATCTGTCTCTGTGGCTGTTGCCTCTGCTCTCCTTTCCTCTACTCTGTCTTGTCCAGCGAGATGTCACGAACGTCGATGTCATCTTTTCTGAGTTTTAGGAGGGACCTGTATATACGACAGGTCAAAGTGTTAGCAGAGGTAACACAGCCAAAGCTTTAGCAAAATTTACAAGCTAAGGCTTTTTCTCTACCTCCTCGTTCGGGTTAAAATCCTTGTCCAAATCTTCCTCCGTTGGCCTCCTTCTGGCTTCATGTGGGAAAGGATCCTCGGGACTTTCATATCCCTCTTCTGAGTCATCATCATCATCATCCTCTTCTTCTTCGCCTTTAGCAGCCTCTCCTGCTCTTCCTTCTGCTCCCCCTTCCTCCTCGTCACACTGCTCCTGAGTAAGCATCACTTCTAGATCCTTTTCTAACTCGTTATCGAACTGCTCCTGAGTTAGCTGGTCCTCTAGTGCTTGCTCCTCATTGGTTGGGTGCTCATCATGCTCGGGGCATCGGGCTACACTGTCTGGTGTCCGCGACATTATTTTGCGTTTTGTTCTAATAGATGCAAGAAAGTGTGCTTTAGGTACGCGAGAAGGTATAAGAAATCAAAAAGGGCTATAAACCAAAGTAGTCCTATAAAACAACAATATATCAAAAAAAAGAGTAGTAGCAGTGGTAGAGGCCTCATAAACATGTCAACCATCATCTGATCTTGAACTTGGAGCATCAAGGCATCATAACAGAGAAGTGAGGAGAACGTAATGTAGGGGCGGCTGCTAATGATGCCAAGTTCCTGACAAGTTCTTGATCATCAGCTCATATTCCATATAATGTATGGACTTGGACAATTTCATCATCGGCAAAACAAAGGAGAGGAAAGGAGAGGGGAGATTTGGCAAAAAAACCAACAGCTGCTTAGCAAACAAAGTGCAGCAGCTGATGGCAAAAGACAGGACAACAAGTCCTGGGCGAGTCCTGGGAGATTTGGCAAAAAAAGCAACAGCAACCAACAGTTAGTAGCTAGAAGTAGCCACTTAGGAGTAGTAAGTAGAAAGTAGTTGAGTAGAGTAAGTGTAGCAGTAGAGTGATAGTAGTAGAGTAAGAGCAGCAGCCACTTAGGAGTAGTAGTAGGAGCATCACTGAAAGAAGAGCAGCAGTAGGAGTAGCAAGTACAGGGAGGAGTAATAGGAGTAGTAAGAGGAGGAGGAGTATGAGTAGTAAGAGGAGGAGTAGTAGTAGGAGGAGTGGTAGGAGGAGGAGGAGTAGTAGTACTAGTAGCAGCAACAGCCACTACACACCAACAGTATATAAGCAAAAAAAACAGAGAAGGAGTAGTAGTAGGAGCAGGAGGAGTACTAGTAGGAGTAGTGGTAGGAGTAGGAGTAGTAGTAGTAGGCAAGTGCTTGCACATGCGCCTGACGGGAGAGCTGCAGTCAAGACGATGAACAATGAAGAAGCTGACTACTGTTGGTACGTGTAAATACTTGTGCATACAAGAAATTTTCCAAAATCATAGGAAAACAATGATACATCTGAAAATTCTGAAACTTGCTATGTAGCTTTGTAGTGTGCTCTCTCTAATCCAAAATTATGAACCAACAACATAGTGTTTGTGATCAATTAATTCGTATAAGACAAATTATAGAGCAAATAAAATGCTGAAAGCACTTACATTGGACACCGCTCTACCTATTTCTTCCAGGCTAGGAAAGGAAAAGGTTTAAGGTGAAGCTGTCTCGTGGTTGTGCACTAAATTTAGTTGTATCATTACGTATTATAAAATGCTTGTCCAACTTATTAGTCATGATGGTGCACTGTTTTGGACTAGTTAGCTCCTTATTAGTCCTTACTAGTTGGAGCATTGGACCACAAATTGGCAGCGGATTTTGACATTTTCAATCACGTCTAATCGGCCAAACAGCTAGATATAAAGATAAAGATATGTACCGATTCAAATTAAGGTAGCGAAATTAGGCGTCGCTCCTTTCTCTCTCAAGCATCAATCAATTAACTGGACACAACGAACCGAGAGGTTTAACAAGAAGCAAGCGCGATAGATTGCACCAAGATGCATGTATTCGAAACTGAAATAGCCGAGCAGTGCTAAACAATACTGTAAACACATACAGTGCTAAACTGAAATTGGAAATGATTATCTAGTTTCTCATCAAACACTTACAGAGCTTAAGTTATGTGGTTTCAGCTAAACACATAGCATAAGTTCTAGGGATTGCAACAAAATGCAAGCTGCCTTTTAGTGATGGTGAGTCATGTTATTTCTGACTAATTTATAAAGGTTTGCATCACTAAAAGATTTAAAACAAATTTAAATTATACATAAAAAATAGCAGGCTATCACAAACATGTCGTGGTTACTGTCGAGACAAACAAAAACAAGGCCTACTAGAGGCGTCCTTGTATGCACGCAATAGAGAAGAGGGAGAGAAAGGGTGAGGAAAATGAGCACCTGCCGTCCTTGTGGATCGAGATGTGGCGGGGGCTAGTGAAGGCTGGAGACGAGGTGCCGGCGATGCGCACAGGTTGAATCACGCGGATTGTCGTAGCCACAAACCCCCCCCTCTCCTTTATCCTCCGTGGCTCAGTGTGTTCTCTAACCTATATGTCTCCTCTCTCTCTTTTCACCTTTCTCTCCGTGCCTGAGAAAGCTCCTCTCCCTCTCCTCAACCTCCTAGGGGGCGACGGAAACCTGGGCGTGTAGCTGGGCATGGCAACTCGGTATGTAAAAAAACCAAATAGTATACACCAATTCCTAGTGACGCGAAAACAAAACACGTCTCTAATATGTAATTACAGGCGTGTCTTACCAAAACGCGTCTGTGATATGTTGTTAAAATGCGTCTGTGATGTAAATGCTTACTCATAGATGCGTGAAACAAATCCACGTCACAAGGTACTATAGCGCGAACCCAAAAAAATGGTTCACTCCGGCATACGGCGTGACTCTTCACATCCTCCCAAAGACCCGAGACCGAAAGTCCCCAGGCGACCCCCCGATGAACCGAGACCCCAAGTCCCCTCCTCTCCTCTCTCGTCCCTTCTCTCTCGATCTGTCTCCCTTTCTCCCTCTCTGGTTGTTATCCACAAGCGGCGGTGGTGGTGGCACACACCCATGGCTCGTTAAGCTCCTGCTCCACCGGTGGCACCCGGCTCAACATCACCACGACGTGGTGGCGGCGGCTGGACCCTGGTGGCCAGTGAGAGCACATCCATTTGGACTCGGTATTGGGGTGGTCGCCTAGTGGCCTAGTGTAGTGGCCGAGGGAGGGCGACACCTGTCACAGGTGGCCTAGCGTGGTGGTGCCCCGGTGGGAGCACCCCGACGGCCTCTGGATGTCGACGCAATGAATCTTAGCAGTGGCCGCACCGTGGTGATGGCCCTGGCAGCCCCCAGTGCGGTTGCTCCAGATCTCGGTGCGGCAGTGGCGGGCGCCCAAAGCCTTGCCGTGTTGGCATCTCGGTGCAGAGGCGGCCCTTGCTCGCGACAGTGGCTTCTGCGGTGCTGATCCTTTTGTCCCCGTTGTCACGAGTAGTTACGGAGGCCAGCGGTGATGTCAACTTATCACCACCCTGGGGTTACTCAAGCCAGTGGTGATATGAACTTACCACCACTGATTATCACCAATCAGGATAAAAACTGATGGTGATGAGGCTTCCTGATCTGACTGTGATGAACAATCTGTGTACTAGTGTATTAATACAATAGATAGATTCTGGAAAGACGGGAGTAGTAGAGAGACTTTTTTCATATGCAAAGTGAAATTCAACTAGCTAAATGGGAACCAGCTAAACATGTCGAGGAGTAGTCATCTTTGACTTTTCTTTTTTGCGACTGTCGTCATCTTTGACTTCAAAATGAATGGTGGCACTCTAATCTCCTGGAGATGACTAGGAGAACAGCAAAACCCGATTCTCAAGCAAACGTCCATCTAAACCGCTTGATCTTTGCATCTAAACTTGACAAGTCCACGTGCATTGCCCTATATATACACACCAGATTACTACTACTACTAAAACCAGCAACCGCACCAAACAAGCACGACACCGGCCACCAAAGCTGCTCAAAACCAAGCAGCAAAAAATGTGGAACCCGAAACCCCTTCTTGTCGTCGTCTCACTCTGCATCTCGGCACTGTCGTCGCCGTGCACGGCAGCCAGTGGCGCCGGCAAGCCCTTGGTGGCCGCCGTCACCAAGGACGCGTCCACCTCCCTCTACACCGCGCCGCTCAAGGACGGCCACCCGCTCGTCCTCGACCTCACCAGCCCGGTCATCTCGCTGACGACGTGCACCTCCAAGAATGGCACGGTCACGACGCTCTCCGCGAACGCCACCGACGGCCAGAACCCATTGTTCCGGGTCTCCTTCTCCGCCGTCGCCTCCTGCACGCCGCAGGCAAAGGTCCCAGCTGGTGCCGTCGGCGTCGCGGGCCTCGCGCCCTCGAGCCAGTCGTTCCCGGCGCAGGTGGCGCGCACGCAGAAGGTCGCCAACAAGATAGCGCTCTGCCTCCCGAGCGACGGCAAGTCCACGTCCGGCAACAGCGTCGGCGTGGCCATCTTCGGTGGTGGTCCCCTGTTCTTCATCCCGCCGGACCGCGGCGACTTCACCACGATGCTGGCCGGCACGGCGCCCCTCCACGGGTTCAATGGATCCCCCGGGTACTACGTCTCCTCCACCGGCGTCGCCGTGGAGCAGAACCGAGTTAGCACCTCCGGCGGCATGCTCGTCGTCGGGCTGAGCTCGACGATTCCCTACACGGCGGTCCGGCCGGACGTGTACGTCCCCTTGCTGAGGGCTTTCGATGCGGCGGCCTCCGGGCCAAACTTCCCGTGGATGTCGAGGGTCACCGCGGTTGCGCCGTTCGAGCGGTGCTACGATTCGACGAAGCTGCCGCAGTCGCTCCTGGGCTACTCGGTGCCGCAGATCGACGTGATGCTGGAGGGCGGTCAGAACTTCACGGTTCTCGGCGGCAACTCCATGGTTCAGGTGAACGGCAACACGGCCTGCCTCGGGTTCGTCAAGGCGGCGGCGGGGCAGGCGCCGGCGACGGTCATCGGTGGGTTCCAGCTGGAGAACCACCTGCTGGTGCTCGACGTGGAGAAGAAGCAGCTTGGATTCACCACCTTCCTCAATGCCATCGGGCTTTCATGCAGCAACTTCAATTTCACTCTTGCCGCCTAGTGCAGTGCTGCTGAATGAATATTTTTGCTGTGTTGCATACTGTAATAAGAACTTTTACTTCTGTGTCACGTTAAATAAATAATGGATGGGAATAAATTAGTTGGAGTGTTCCAGCTCCCAACAGATTGTGCAGGCCAGCTATCAGGTTGGCAGTTTGACCTTCCTATGACACGGATCGGATATGTTTGAATATTTAGGACGCGTATAAGTACTGCATCAGACAAAAGATGCTGCCACGTTAGTTGACTCATGGTAGGTTAGGTTGCATGGGAGTACAAGTATTTTCCATGGAAAGAGTCCGCTGCTGCAGACTCCAGTCATTCCATCTAAGGCAATGTTTAGCTGCAGTCAGATCCATGTCAATTCGTATGTTTTGAGATGGATTGAGGTAGAACTTAGGTGATTATATTTCGATATTGATATGGCTCGGGTGTCCGTCCTGTGACTTCCCATTCGGAGGTGGCTCATCCTCATCCACTCGCCCGCGTGACTTTCCGTCTGGACCTTGTGGCTCATCCTCATCCACTCGCCCGCGTGACTTCCCGTCCGGACCTCGTGGCTCATCCTCATTCACTCGCCCGCGCCGCTCTGTGCTGTGTGCCCCTGCTCGTGGTCGCGGGACATATTCTGCCTGCGTTGCTCACCGGTGCCGCCCCCACCCATACTTGCGCCTCCCGTGGCATCAAGTTTCGCGCCGGTGTCGAGCTCCACAACAACAAGCTCCATTCGTCCAAGTAGCAAGGTGACATTACACTTGAGCGTATATTTAAGTGTTTCATATGTTTTAGAGGTATGTTGCAAGGGTTTCGTATGGATGTTGCAAAAGTACATCGGGATGTTGCATATGTTGCAATGGTTGTACACGTATGTTGTAAACGTCTGTTTCCAATGTTTCATCTGTTTTTTTAGACGTATCACTACTGGAAACTGGGCCTTTGCCGAGTGTCAAAAATCGGGCACTCGGCAAAGACCAGAGTTCTTTGCCGAGTGTCGGGCACTCGTCAAAGGACTTCTTTGCCGAGTGCCAGGCTCTCGGCAAAAGCGCGGCACTCGGCATAGGCTGCCCCGCATAACGGTGTTCGGCCACGTCCTTCTTTGCCGAGTGCCTGCCGTTAGGCACTCGGCAAAGATTTTTTTTTGGAAAATACTTTGTCGAGTGCCCGGCGCTCGGCAAAGATTGAATATTTTTTTTTGAAATGTCTTTGTCGAGTGCCCATGTGAAGGCACTCGGCAAAGAGGAAATTTCTAAAAAAAAATAAAAAATCCTCTTTGCCAAGTGCCCCTGTGAAGGCACTCGGCAAAGACCCCCTTTGTCGAGTGCCATGCCCCGGCACTCGGGAAAGTTTTTTTTGTTTTTGGCCTCCAAATTTTTTGTGCAGCCCTTTTAAAGTACCAGGAACTCCTCGTTGGAATTTGGGGATTTTTTGTGGCTTTTTGATATATTTAGTTACTTTATTTCGTTTACTTGAATTTTTTCGAAAAATATAAATTTGAACTGCACGTGGTATGAATAATGGAATTTAATGATTCAAAAAATGATAGTCATGTTATTGAGTGTAGTGTGAGGCCGTATCTAGGAACGGATGTGAAATTTCGGACATCTTATTCACGAAACATGACCGTGAACTTGCGTGCGAAGTGTTTTTAAATTCTATAAAAAGCAAACGAAGTCCAAAAATCATGAAACTTGTTGAGATGTCGTGATATTGTATGTGGAGGCTATAATAAAAATTTCAGAAGATTTCGTGCATGTTGTCTCGTACGATGCTTGCAAACCGAAGAATCTCCGAAGAAGTTTCATGATTTCGTGAAGAGGCCTACGAGGTGGTAAGCATCATATATGACAACTTGCGCGAAACCTTCTCAAATTTTTATCACAGCCTTCACATATGATATCATGACATATTGACAAGTTTCATGATTTCGGACTTCGTTTGCTTTTTATAGAATTTAAAAACAACTCGATCGCAAGTTTGTGGTCATGTTTTGTGAACAAAATGTTCGAAATTGGTGGTCTGTTCCTGGATACGGCCTCACATTATACTAAATAACATGAATATCATTTTTCCATTCATTTTTTTATTATTCGAATGACTAGCAGTTATAATTTGAATTATCCAAGAAAATTCAATTAAATGAAATGAATTAAAGAAATATAGAAAACGTTCGAGAAATGTGCCACATTGGAACATGGAGTACCAGGTATTGTATGAGGACTGCAGAAAAAGTTTGGAGGTCAAAAGTGAAAAAAAATATGGTTTGCCGAGTGTCAAAAAATAACACTCGGCAAAGGAGCCTCTTTGCCGAGTGTCAGAAGAAGACACTCGGCAAAGGAGCGTCTTTGCCGAGTGTTAGGAGAAGACACTCGGCAAAGGAGTTCTGCAAAATTTTTTTAAAAAACCCTCTTTGCCGAGTGCCAGGCCAGGTGACACTCGACAAAGAATTAAAAAAAATTAAAAAATCCTTTGCCGAGTGCCAGATCAGGGACACTCGGCAAAGGATTTTTTTTAAAAAAAACCTTCTTTGTCGAGTGCCAGGCCATGTGGCACTCAGCAAAGAGGCGGTTAAAAAAATTAAAAAACCCTTTGCCGAGTGCCAGATCGGGGGCACTCGGCAAAGGGGATTTAACCCCGTCGGCTGGGCCGGTCCACACACCCCGCACACACGCACACACGTACGCGCCACCGCCCGCGCCCGCGCCGCCACCGCCAGCGCGCCCGCGCCGCCCGGGCGCCCGTGCGCTCTTCGCCGCTGTCCGATCCGCCGACGCGGCCATGGTCCGCGCGCTCCTGGCCGACGCCGAGGCGTCGGGCACCTCCCTGGCCGCGCTCGCCGTGGCGCAGACGGACGCCGGGGAGACCGCGCTGTACGTCGCCGCGGAGGCCGGCAGCGAGGAGGTCGTGCGCCTCCTCCTCCCGCTCTACGACTTCGAGGCCGCCACCGTCCGCTCACGCCTTGACCTCGACGCCTTCCATGTCACCGCCAAGCAGGGCCACACCCACTACCGGACTGCTTGAATTTGCCGAGTGTCCAAAACACTCGGCAAACCACCTAAAACACTCGGCAAATGGTTCGCCGAGTGTAATACTCAGCGAACAGCACTCGCCAAAAAATGTGACAGCAAAGCCAACTTTGCCAAGTGTTTTTTATCGAGCACTCGGCAAAGCCTTTGCCGAGTGCCCGACACTCGGCAAAGTTGAAACCGAAAAAACTGAAAAAATGGGAATTTTTACCAAAAAAAAGGAATGTTTTTTTATCGATGGAGGCCCCCACCGGCCAGCGCCCACCCATCTACGACATTTTTCGCGTGAATTTCATGGCTACGCGACCGACGCGATTCGAACCCGAGACCTCTCGCTTAGCACGTACCTCCTCTACCACTACACCACACTCTCACTTGTGTCTGGATTCCGTTTTATTTCCCAATATATTATACTAAACCGAGTATAAATTGCATGTTTGAGCCACTAAACGAATTCAAATAAAAAAGTTGTAAACTACAAAGTTTCATAACTTTTTGAGATCTACACTTTTAGTTTAGGAAGTTTTTCCATCCGAGGTCGTTTATAAAATTTGAATTTTAAAATTTTGAAATTCAAACACAGTTTTGCATGACAAGATGTTTTCAAATCAAAAAGTTGTAAACTACAAAGTTTCATAACTTTTCGAGATCTACACTTTTAGTTTAGGAAGTTTTTCCATCCGAGGTCGTTTACAAAATTTGAATTTTAAAATTTTGAAATTCAAACACAGTTTTGCATGACAAGATGTTTTCAAATCAAAAAGTTGTCAACTACAATGTTTCATAACTTTTCGAGATCTACAGAGTTTATTTTGGTTGTTTTTTCATCCGAGGTCGTTTGAAAAGTTCGAATTTTAAAAATTTGAAATTCAAACACAGTTTTGCATGACAAGATGTTTTCAAATCAAAAAGTTGCCAATTACAAAGTTTCATAACTTTTTGAGATCTACAAAGTTTATTTTGGTTGTTTTGTCATCTGTTCATCCGACATGGTCGTTCTAACATTGTTCACAAATCTTATATATCTCTCTTGTAGTTTCATAAACTACAATAGAGATATGTTAGATTTGTGAACAAATTTATTTTCACTTTGTCATATGAAGAAAAGACCAAAACAAACATTGTACATCTTGATGAGTTATACAACTTTATAGTTGAAAACTTTTTCATTTGAATTAATTTACTGCTTCAAAATGTGCTTTGAAATTTTCTTTGCCGAGTGTAAAAAAATAACACTCGGCAAAGAAGCTTTTTGCCGAGTGTCAAAAAAAAAAACACTCGGCAAAGAAGCTATTTACCGAGTGTCAAAAAAAACACTCGGCAAAGAGACTCTTTGCCGAGTGTTAAAAAAAACACTCGGCAAAGAGCCTCTTTGCCGAGTGTCAAAAAAAACACTCGGCAAAGACGTGTTTGCCGAGTGCCCGAAAAAGAACACTCGGCAAACCACCTGACACTCGGCAACTGGCCGGTCTCCGGTAGTGACCGGTGAGCTCCCCTTCTGTTGGTGTTGTGGGAGCGGATTGATGAAGGCCAGGGTGTAGTCGAACAGTTGGGAGTATATATATACTATAGGTCATCAGCAGGGATTCATTTGCCTTCGATGGGCGGGAGTGCGGGACTGGTAGGACTCTTTGCTGTCTTCAGGTGAATAGGTGATACTTGATAGGCTTGGCCATTTGCACCATTCAGCTGGTCTTGGCTGGGATTTGACATCCGGAGCTTCGAAGTTCAAGCTGTTGGCAGTGATTGGGCGGGCTGTAGATGGAAATTTTCATGTTCTGCACTTCCATTGACAAAGGGGAAGTAGAAATTTTTGCGGGTGATCCCCAATCTACTGACGGTTCAACTGTTTCTGGCTGTTTTAAGCTGATTCACTGTCAGCTACTACTTCAAATTCACTGCTGATGAGGCTGCTACCGTAACACTTTAACAATAGCAAGAAATCCTATGCACTTCCCTCGTGGTAAATAGACTGATAGTATAGTAATACATGTTGTTGTCATGATAAAATGCTAACTATGCTGCATAGGCTAGTACTGATAATTTAATATGAAACTTAATACTATTCAAATCTTCATAGCATATGCATCCCGAGTTACACAAGTCAATGATGCATTGTATTTTCATGTATCATGAGCAGTATCATATGAAATTAATGTAGCCAGTCTGTTCTTTTTCCCCTATCCTTGATCAAAGTAACTTATAGGTGATCTGAAAATTGGCAACAGGGGTTGTGAAAGAGTTCTTGGGGCGGTGGCCCGGGCTTTGCTCAGTTTGTGACTCTTCCAGCACTAGTCCTCTCTACTCCGCTGCTGTCAAGGATCACTTGGATGTGGTAAATGCTATACTGGACACTGATGATTGCTGCATAAGGATTGTGCGGAAAAATGGGAAGACATCCCTACATACTGCTGCAAGAATTGGATACCATCGTATTGTCAAAGCACTCATTTAGACGGATCCAGGAATCGTTCCGATCAAGGATACGAAGGGACAAACTGCGCTTCACATGGCTGTGAAGGGCAAAAATACAGATGTAGTGGAAGAGTTACTGATGGCTGATGTTTCCATTCTCAATGTGCGCGACAAGAAAGGAAATACTGCCTTGCACATAGCTACACGGAAATGGAGGCCCCAGGTATGGTTCTTTCCAAGGGTCTTCTACAAGTAGTTTGCTATTTTAGTTTTAGCTGACTATGATCTGCATTGAGAGCTATAGCACTGTTATATCTGTAAGGCGTGGTTTTAGTGTGTAACCAATTTGTTATTTGTTTGCCCTCACTTTTGGAAAGTTTGCCCCCCTTGAGCTGCTACTTCATCCCCACACTGTTGTTTGCTCATTGGCGTGTACAGTATAGAGTATACTGTCTAGTTGCAAGTTGCAACTCCAATTCTTATCGGTAGAGTTTGTGGCAGCATTAATGTAAAAACTTCAAAGGTTATATCTTGTGAATATTTAGAGCCTAAGACTGGTATGAGATGAGGTGCACACATTAATTTTAAATAAGCATCTGAAGATCAGGACTATTAACATGATGTGCATTCTGGGTGATAGGACTTCTGATCTGTTTATATCTTTGAGAGGATACCAGTACATGGATATATGCAGAGGGTAACCCGAGATCAATCATATTATGCATCTGTTAAACACAACATACCAAATGTAAGCATAATATTTTTATTGAGTAATATATGAATTAAGAGCCTTTAGAATGCCATGCTCAGTTTTTAGGGGTGGAGCCAGAAACTCGATTTTGAGGATCCAACAATAGTTTTTTTTTTCAAGTTTTGTTCGAATTTTGCAGTACTTTTTTTTTCTTCAAAATTTCTCAATGTGAAAAACATGTCGTACATAAGCAATGGTGGTTTCTTAGTGGAGCAGAGCATCTATAGAAAGTGCAACCATATATCTAAGAATGCATAACCATCTTATATTGAGCACTATAAAGACATTAGTTGCTGCTGCTGTTAACTGTCTGCCACTAGTCTTACTAAGTCATTGCAAAGGCGCAGGAATGTATCTGGATGCTAATATTATGGTATCACTATAGTGGAAGTTTAGTGACTTCTCGACACACTATTCTAGCAGTCCAGCCCACTCCACATAGGCCTTAAAATATTATAAAAATGAACCTTGAGTATTAAAGGAAGACCCGAAATAGGCATCCACAAACTTGCAGAATGATGGGTTGTTTTTCTATTTAATGGAGTATTTAAGTTTTAACTCTTTATGGAAGCTAGACTAAATACTCCGTATAATCTAATGATGAGACAGAAATTAGCGTTCTAAAAATTCTTTGCCGAGTACCATGGTCATGGCACTCGGCAAAGCTGGAAAAAAAACCCAGGCGGGCTCTTTGCCGAGTGCCTGTTGCACTTGGCAAAGGCAGCTTTGCACTCGGCAAAGCCTTTGCCGAGTGCAACACTCGGCAAAGAGCCTCCGTCGAATCCCCTTCCGGTAAAGGCTGCTTTGCTGAGTTCCAAATTTCGGGCACTCGGCAAAGGCTTTGCAGAGTGCCGTGCGGGCACTCGGCAAAGATTTGACGCCAGTCGGCCGACGGCCGACGCCGTCTATTTTTTTTAAAAAAACTCTTTGCCGAGTGCCACAGCTCCGGCACTCGGCAAAGAAATCTGTTTTTTTAAACCTCTTTGCCGAGTGCCACAGCACCGGCACTCGGCAAAGGGTGTTTTTTTATTTTATTTTTAATTTTCTTTGCCGAGTGCAATGGTCATTGCACTCGGCAAAGCCACCTCTAATTTCTTTTTTTTTGTTTTTTGCTTTTCCATTTAAACAACAATGCATATATATATAATAGAAACCACAATTCAACAGCAATAAATTACAAACCACATTTATATATTACAAACGACCAAATTTGTCCGAAATCCACAATTTATTACAAACCACAAGTTCATAGTCCACAAGTTCACAAGTTCGATACATAGAAACTACTCCGCAAGCGGCTCACGGCGACTGCGCCCCAGCGTGCGATCCCGGCGACGGTCCGGGTGCGGATGGCCCGACTTGCGATGCCGGCGACCCTCCGACCTGGTTCGACGCCGCCCCCGATGTCCGCTGCACAAAAAAGAAGATATTGCACGTGAGTGACAAGATAAAAATGTAAGGAGTTTAAAGAAAAGTTGAAAATTTCGGCAGCACCTCCCCTGCACGGGGACAGTTTCCAAAACCTGCAAGAAAAACGTCGGCACGAAGGCCGACAACCACATTTCTGGCACGAAGGCCGACACATCAACTAACCCGGCACGAAGGCCCACACATCAACAAATCCGGCACGAAGGCCATCTCTAGGTTTGACACTAAGCATGAGCACAGAAAGTAAAACATACTCACCGGAGTAGACTGTGGTGGTGGCTGTGGTGCAAGCAGGTGTAGTGGGATCTGCCAACCTTGTTGCTCCCCAAGTTGTTGCACGAACCTGAGCAAACCTTCTTGCTGGGCCTCAACAGCTTGTAGCCTCTGACGCTCGGCCTCCCGCTCGGCCCGCTCAGCCGCCCGCTCAGCTTCCTGGGCCTCCTGCTGGGCCCGAAGTTGCTGCAGCTCGGCCTGCAACATTTGACCCCAATGTTTCAATATTGCAGAGCTAAGGAACGTAAAAGTCAAAGAACGACGAATGAAACTGGAATACTTACCTAGAGTGCCGCCACCGTTGTCGGCCGTTGGCTTATGGGCACGCTAGAGCTCGTGCTCGCTGCTCGGAGGCGGTTCAGAGGAGGAGTAGAGCCCGTGTTGAGGACGCCGTCAGCCAAGCCAGAACCGCCCATGCTTCTTGCCTTCCCCCACCCGCATCACGATCTCAGGATCAAGGCGCTCCTCGGTCCTCGGATCGTAGGCCGGCCCGTGGACTGACCTTGCCGCCTCCGTGTAAGAAGTGAGGCGGGTGTGGACGCTGGAGTTGGTGTACGCCTCTGGGCCCGCATCCGGGTTGTACTCGATGTTGGACCTTGCCGGGCCCATGTGGGCCAGAGCATACGCCGTGAGTTGGCCAATTGGCTGGCCACCGTGCGCCGCCGACTGCGAGAAAGACAACAACATGTGGTTAGAAATCATGCAGAATTGAGCGCGGCTAGATTAGACAAATGGTGCAGACTTACATATGTCTTTGCATACTTGCTGAGGCTGGCGCTGCCCTGATGGTGAGGGGCACCTAGGCATCAGCGCTCGCTGGTCGCTTTTCTCCTGGTGCTCCTTCTGCCAGTCCGCGTCCAGCCATTTGTCCACTATAGCAGCCCAGCAATCGGGGTGGGTGGCGCACCAGCTTGGAATCGCCTACAAGCCATCAGAAGATCAAATTAGGCATAGTTAATCTCAAAATAAATCAACAGGAGATGTTTTCTATTTACCTGTAGGTACTGCTCCCTTGTCAGAATCTCTGTCTGTCTCCTCGCCTGTGTTTTGTTGATTCTTCTCTTACGGTAGGTGGCGTTGTAGTCAACGTGCGCCTAGAGGCGGGCCTCGTAATACAAGTCCGAGACACGCCTTTTACAGGAAGCGTAAGCCACCTGATACGCCCTTGCCTCCTGGCCCGGCTGGCATCTGAAGAAGTCCTGCATAAAGACACGAGGTATCCATTATTTTATTTGAAGAATGTCCAATGAATGCAATGAATTGAGGCTTACCCACAACTCCGAAATCACCCGATCCGCCAAGTTTCTGTGCGGAGCATCAGTGGCGACGAGGGCATAGTGGTCGAACGAGGGTACCTCTGGGTCCTCATCCTCTGACGTCCACACCTAGGCCAGGGAAGTGTTCCCTGCACAGAAGTCCCAGGATCCCATTGACATTGCGAGCCGGGACCCCCTCCTCCACAAGCATCCAGTTCCTGCACAAGTGATCCCATTGACATTAGCTCTTATTATGATTTTTCAACATATCAAATGAAGAACATATGAAGTTACTTACTTATCCCCCTCGGGTGCAATCAGTGGGCGGCGTTCGGGTGCAATCGGTCGCTTCGGGAGCTGGCTGGGACCTCGCAAGTAGGGTTTCGAGGCTGAAGAGGAAGTCAAACCCCCTCCCCCCTCCTCGGACGTGTGCGGAACCCCCTCCTCAGACGCGTGCAGAACGGCATCGTCGTACATCTGTGGACCCGCATCCTCGCCCACCATGGGCAGAGGGACGTCGTCGTCCCTAGAAGTGCGCGAGGAGCCAAGGTCGTGGTCAGTCGACTGGCTCCAGCCTGGGCCTACCCCTCGACCTCCTCTACCTCTCTGACGTCTCCGCCTCCGTGTCCTCAGCCGGTGGCGTGTCCCTCGGTCTCGAGTAAGTCGACTGACACCTCCTAGTGGGCCCCATCACCTGCAATTAAAAAGAATAAACCAGTATTAGTACAGATAAACGAGAAGTACTTAGCAAGGGATGCAAAATAAAGAAAATGTAATTACAAAATAACATAGTATTACATGTATTTCTAATATTCTTCATGATCGGGATTATCTAGGACGATAGGTATCGTCATCACTATCAAGAGCCTCCAAATCGTCAACAGCCTCATCCTCATCGCTATCATTGTCAAGTACAAGTCCGTCAAGCATTTTCAAGTCTCTCGGATCATGCACCTCATCTGCAGCTTCCTCGTCAACAACCCATTCCTCGTCTACTTCCATTTCAATCTCTCCGGTTAAGTCTATCTCAAGCATCCCTGGTAGCCCCTCGTCTTGTTGATAGAACTCCCCGTCATGCGTGGGTGGGTTCAAGTTGTAATCATCATCGTTTGGGGGAGGACATTTACCATGTGGTGATACCTTGTGCACAATATACCAACCCTGAAGACGTGGGTCGGTTTTGCAAGCATATGGACAATAATAAACTTGCCTGGCTTGTTGAGCCACAATATAGACATCATCTCCTGGATAGAAGGAATCCTGTCTAGTTTCGACTATCCCAAATTTAGGGGACTTTTTCGATACTGCATGATCAAACCACTAGCATTTGAATATGACTGGCTTAGGTGCTTTTTCACCATGGAATTCGAGCTCGTATATTTCTTCAACTGTGCCATAATAGTCCTCCTGCTCCTCGTCGGGCGTAACTACTCCGGGCGTAAATACTCCGGTATTGGTGGTCCTTGGATTGGGCCGACTCTTCTCGTAGCTTGTTGTGTGAAAGCGATATCCATTCACTGTCATAAGCTGTTAAATGATGAGACCTTATAGTCAAAGCCTCTGGCCACTTGTCGTAATTCGACACTTATAGACAAATCACTTTGGCACTGCAAGCTCAAGCAGGAGAGAAATGAAATTAGGCAACTAGGAACGCCAAAATTGAAACGACCTAAGTTGGTCAGAAGGTACCTTTCTTTGGAACCATGTAATGAAATCAGGCGAACCATGTTGAAGAAGGGTCTCTCGTTCATGGTCAGAAGGTGGCCTTGAAAGATGCCAGTATTGATAAAAAAATTCCCTGCACCGACAAGCAACAAGGTTGTTGGATGCAGAAAATTTACGGAGTATGTAACAAGTTCGTTGAGAACTTACCCCTGATACTTGTCGACTTCGTCAAGGTTAGTCAACACAGTAGAGCATGATCTTGCGCCACTCTTCATTGGTCAGCCTCTTTTTGGCCGCTCCACTTGATCTCCCGTGTTGCCCTTTGAATAGGCTGAGGGTCGATTCATTTTCAGTCCTCGTTGTAATGAGGGGGTGGGTTATGCACGCTAGGAAGCTTCTCACTATAGTACAATGTTGTGAAGTTTGACACCTCCTCACGAATGAATGCCTCTGCTATGGAAGCCTCAATCCTGCCTTTGTTTCCACATTTCTGGCGAACAGTCTTTAGACATCTCTCGATTGGATAGCACCAACGGTTCTGCACGGGCCCCCCCATTCGTACCTCATTCGGGAGGTGCAAAATCAAATGCTGCATCGACAAGAAAAAGCCAGGTGGAAAGATCTTCTCCAACTTACAGAGCAACTCGGGTGCCGTTTTTTCCAACTCCTCAACCACTTTCAGAGATATCTCCTTGGCACAAAGCTGGCGGAAGAAAAAGCTCAGCTCTGCCAGCACCTTCCAGACATGCTCAGGGACGTAGCCTCGAACCATCGATGGAAGAAGCCGCTCAATCCATATGTGGAAGTCATGACTCTTCATCCCTAAGACTCGGCCAGTATCTGGGTTCGCTCCCCTCCTCAGATTCGCTGCAAACCCATCAGGGAAACTTAACGTCTGCATCCATTGTATCACTTTCGTCCTGTGCTTCTTTTCCAAGACGTAATCGGCCTTAGGCCTTTTCCATGGTTTGCCTGTCTCTTGGAGGCAGCATCTGCAGCTTTGGTCTATCGCATAGTGTTGCCATGTCTACTCTGGCCTTAGGGTTGTCCTTTGTCTTGTCAGAAATGTCCATGAGTGTTGCCCAAAGTGCTTCGGCGACATTCTTCTCAGTGTGCATTACATCTATGTTATGTGGAAGGAGAAGGTCATCAAAATAGGGAAGCCTCTCCAATCCCGACTTATGAGTCCACATATGTTCCACACCATAGCCCACAAAGCGATCTTTGTTTGGATTATCTTTCTTTGGATTAACTTTCTTTCTTTTACCCTTCTTTGGATTATCTTTCTGCGCCGGGAGCATGAGAGCATCTATCTGAGCATGAACCTGGGCACTAGTCATCTTCTGAGGTGTAGGGTCGGTCACCGTGACACCTTTCGTGAAGTTCTTGGTGTCTCCTCTGAATGCATGGTCAAGAGGGAGGAACTGTCGATGCTTGTCGAACAACGAGAACTTCCCACCCTTCTTCAACCAAATGAACTGTAGAGCTGCCTTGCATACCGGGCATGGAAACTTCCCACTGACACACCAGCCGGCGAATATCCCATATGCCAGGAAGTCATACATGTAGTACTGGTACCAAACATACATTCTGAAGTTCTTCTTTGTAGCTTCGGTCGTAAGTCCATACGCCTTCATTCCAAGCCTTGATCAATTCATCATAAACAGGCTGCATGTACACACCCATTTTGTTTCCCGGGTGTCCTAGGAATTATCAACGTCAAGAATATGTTTTGCCGTTGAAGTAGGGCCCCGGGGGGGGGGGGGGAGATTGAGGGGAATAGCGAACACGGGCCAACAAGTGTATGCGGCCGACATCATTCCATAAGGATTGAACCCATCCGTTGCCAGCGCAACACTGTACATTACGGGCCTCTTCATCTTTGCCACGATGGTTGCCATTAAAGCTGTTCCATGCTTCACCATCTGTTGGATGTACCATCTTGTCAGGATTGTATCGAATGCCATTCTTGTGTCCATGTCATCTGTTTCGCGGACTCCTCGGACATGAATAGCCATTGGAGCCTTGGTATGATCGGAAGGTGTCTTAGGACTTTCATGGGGATGTCCTCATTCTGCTCCTTCTTTCCATCACCTTTGTCTACCTCCACATACCTAGAGGATTTACACTTTGGACAGTACTTTGCATCCTTGTGTTCTTCCCTAAATAGGACGCACCCCTTCGGACAACAATGTATCTGCTCATACGGCATCTTCAGTGCCCGAAGGAGTCTCGTTGACTCGTACAAGCTGCTCGGCAGATGATGACCCTCCGGAAGCAGCCCCCCAATAATTGCCATCATAGCATCGAAGCAGGCTCGAGTCATGTTGTGCTGGGACTTCAACCCCAGTAGGCCAGTTGAGAAACCGTTGTCTTCCCATGTAGGACCTTCTGTGCCGAATCCAACATGGCCAAGAACGCCTTAGCGCTTGGCTCTGGCTCCTCCTCCTCATCCTCCTGCTCGTCCTCCATAGGCCTTTCAGCAAACGTCGCATCCTCATAGTCACGTAACCATCCTAGTACCCCGCCATCACCATCAAATGCCTCCAAGCATCGTCTCACGGCCTCCTCTCTAGGACGATAGGCTTCACCATGGGACACCCACCGGGTATAGTTTGGCATAAATCCATACTTGCAAAGATGCTGCACCATGACTTCCCTTGTTTTCTTTTCTTGTTTTCACATTGGCTGCAGGGACAGAACGTGTCTCTCGTTCCCTTAGCTGCCTTAAATGCATGGTCCAAGAATTTCTCTGTCTTATCCATCCATTCACGGGTGATTTGAGCCTGACTTGGGCGTCCCATGTACATCCACTCACGGTTATCCATCCTCTTGCATATACACATAACGGAGTAATATAACCATCAGTTGCATCTGCACGGCGTGCCTACTGTCTAATAGGTGAGGATATGTCCTAATCCCACCCGCGGATGCATAGATGAGGTTAGTTTCCATGCTCTACTCCGATCCGAGACAGAATTTTGGCAGCACCTCCCCACTATTCTCCCGATACACGTCCTAGAAGGGAGAGTGTGTATCCGAAGAACAATAGTGAGGTGGTGCCAAAACTCTGTCTCGGATCCGAGCAGAACATGGAAACTAACCCATCTACGCATCCGCGGGCTGTCCAAAAAACATGGACAATCTGAAATAGATACGGTCATAGATATGTAGAGATCCGCATACCACCAACCGTATCTGTTTCAGATGGGAGACGCCTAACTAGGCTACACCGATCTACGTACTACAACGGTAAGGAACAGAGCTCAATTATACCTAGGGTGGCAGTGAAGACAGGCTAGCGGCGCAGTGGCGAGTCAGTGCAGTGGCGAGTCGGCGCTGTGCAGGTAGGACCGCAACGCCAACGAAGATGATTAGGGTCGCCGAGGTGCTCCGGGTCCCCTCCAATAGGTCCTACTCTACAAAACAAGAAAACATCACTAAAAGTTGAAAATTTTGGCAGAACCTCCCCTGCACGGGGAGGTTTCCAAAACCTGCAAGAAAAACCGTCAGCACGATGGCCGACGTCCACATTTGGGGCATGATGGCCAACACAACCACAAACCCGGCACGAAGGCCGTCAGCGACATAAACGGCATGATGGCCGACAACCCTGCGGCTTTACCTTCTCCTCCGGCAAGGCCGGGGATGACGGCGTGGACGAACGGCGTGGACGACGTGGACGAACGGCGTGGACGAACGTGGACAAACGTGGACGAACGTTCGTCCCCTCCACCTCGGCTTCCTCCCCCTCTCCCCTTCTCCTCCTCCTTCTTCTTCCTCCTCATTCTTCTTCCTTTTTCTTCTCCTTCTTCCTCCTCCTTTTCTTCCTTCTTCTTCTTCCTTCTTCTTCTCCTTCTTCCTCCTCCTTTTTCTTCCTTCTTCTTCTTCCTTCTTCTTCCTTTTTCTTCCTCCTTCTTCTTCCTCCTTCCTCTTCCTGCTACCTTCTTCCTCCTTCCTCCAGGGCCACGGCGGGCTCGCCGAGGCCGCTGCCTTGGGCCGGCGCTGGGCAGGCGGTGCGGCGGCCGGGCGCGCCGCTGTGGGGCGCCGAGCAGCCGGGGCAGCCTGGAACCGGTGGCCGGAGGCCGACCGGGGTGGGGCGGGGAGGCGCCGGAGCGGGGCACGGCCGGGGCGGGGCGAGGGCGGGCAGGGGGCGCCAGCGCCGGGCGCAGTCGGGGCGCCCCGGATCCGGTGGCTGGCAGCCGGCCAGGGTGGGGAGGGGCGGCGCCGCGGCGGGCCACGGCCGCGCCGGTGGCGCGCTGGCGCGGGGTTCACGGGCCGGGTCAGGGACGGGGCGGCGCGGGGCCGGGGCGGGCGGGGCGGGCGCGGGGTGAACGCGGCGGCGGTGGCCGGCGGCGGGCGCGGGGCGAGCTGGCGGCGGCGAACGGCAAAGGCCACTTCCTGGTACTCGGCAAAGGCCCTCTTTGCCGAGTGCCAGGGCCAACACTCGGCAATTTTTTTTTTGTTTTTTTTGCCCCATTATTTTTTTGCAGCCTTAATATATTATTTAAAACTCCATGTTCAAATTTGGCACAATTTTGACTTTTTTTGCTGTATTTTGTTAGTTTTTTTTGTTTCGTTGAATTTTATGGAATATTTCAAATTTGAACTGCAGGTGCATGGAATAATCGAATTTGGTTGTTCAAAAAATGATATTCATGATATTTGGTGTATGTTGAGGCCGTATCCATGAACTCACATGAAATTTCGAGCATCTTGTTGACGTAACATGACGAGGTACGTGCGGGAAAAGTGTATTTAAATTATATAAAATTCGAACGAAGTCCGAAAATGACGAAACTTGTCGAGGCGTCGTGTTATCACATGTAGAGTCTATGGTAAAAAATTGAGAAGGTTTCGAGCAAGTTGCGACGTCGGATGCCTAAAACCTAGACATCTCCACATGTGATCACACTTTTCCCGCAGGTACCTCGTCATGTTACGTCAACAAGATGCTCGAAATTTCATGTGAGTTCCTAGATACGGCCTCAACATACACCAAATATCATGAATATCATTTTTTGAATGACCAAATTCGATTATTCCATGCACCTGCAGTTCAAATTTGAAATATTCCATAAAATTCAACGAAACAAAAAAAACTAACAAAATATAGCAAAAAAAGTCAAAATTGTCCCAAATTTGAACATGGAGTTTTAAATAATGTGGGAAGGCCTCACAAAAAATGGGTCAAAAAAAGCCAAAAAAAAATATTTTGCCGAGTGCCAGGAAGTGGCACTCGGCAAAGAAGGGATCTTTACCGAGTGCAGGGCCTTGGCACTCGGCAATGGCCCTCTTTGCCGAGTGCCAGGGCCGGCACTCGGCAAAGAATTTTTTTTTAATTTGACGACGTGGGCGGGCTCGGCCGTCAAGTGCCATTTTTTTTGCCGAGTGCCACTCTTTGCCCAGTGTTGCACTCGGCAAAGAGGGCTTTTGCCGAGTGCCGACCTTTGCCGAGTGTCGGGCACTCTGTGGCACTCGGCAAAGCTACTCTTTGCCGAGTGCTAGACTTTGCCGAGTACCACCCGGTCCGGCACTCGGCAAAGAGTGGCTTCGCCGAGTGCCCGATTTTTGGCACTCGGCAAAGCTGGCGGCACTTGGCAAATCTGCGTTCTCCCATAGTGTTTGCCGAGTGCCGGCTAGAGGGCAGTCGGCAAAGAATTTTTTTAAAAAAAAAATTCAAACTTTGTCGAGTGCCGGCCAGAGGGCACTCGGCAAAGAATTTTTTTAAAAAAAATCAAACTTTGCCGAGCGCTGGACAGGGGGCACTCGGCAAAGAATTTTTAGAAAAAAAAACATCTTTGCCGAGGGCCGGATAGAGGGCACTCGGCAAAGAATTTTTTTTAAAAAAAATAAAAAATCTTTGCCGAGTGCCTGCTGGGTTGGCACTCGGCAAAGCGACCGTCAACGGGGCCGGCGCCGTGATGGTCGCTTTTCTTTGCCGAGTGCCCCCGGGGCTCTCGGCAAAGCCTGTGCCGAGTGCCCGATAAAAGACACTCAGCAAAGAGGGCTTTGCTGATCAATTTTTTGCCGTGTGTTCTTTGCCGAGTGCCGCACTCGGCAAAGGCTTTGCTGAGTGTAATTTGGCCTTTGCCGAGTGTCTCAGGCACTCGGCAAAGAACCTAAATCCAGTAGTGTATGTTGTAAGTGTGTTTATGTGGACGTTGCATATGTTTTATCTTGATGTTGCGTATGTGTTGCATTTGTTTTCAAGTGTTTTTTTCAGGTGTTTTTGCAAATGTTTTAGATGCATGTTTTAAATGTTTTATCTGTCTTTAGACGTATGTTGCAAGTGTTATGTCTGGATGTTTCAAAAGTAGATCGGGTGTTGCATCTCCCTCGCTTTTTGCTCCCTCACCTTGGTGTCTCCTCCTCGCCTTCTGCTGCCTTGCATCCTTCTCAGACCGCGGAGGGGACACAGCGAGGGCGGACAAAGGGGGTGCGCCAGGGTCCGGCGGATGGGACGAGCCGGGGGATTGCGGCGCGGACGCGAGCGCACGCTGTCCCCTTCTGTTACACGGGCAAGTAGCGCTTCAGTCTCCTTTCGTTTTCTATTTTAGGCGGGATGCTGAGATGGTCCCATTGGTGGGCCACGACGCTAGCCCATGGTTCGGTTGACTGGGGACTAGGAGACGCTGCGTCCGGAGGCGCCGGACATCCGGGCGCTAGTGCCCCGCTGCAACACATAAATCGAGGTGGATACGAGTATTAAGAAAGCGACGTTGCTTCAGCTTCTGCTCCCACGCCGGAGTCCTCCATGGAGTCCTTCCCGGCGACCGGGACGGACCTCTTCCGAGGCGCACCCATCTTTCCTTATTCCTCAATCGGCGGCTGGTGCATCATATTCTTCCTAAGCCGGGAAGCCGAGGGAGGCCGGCGGCTGGTGCATCATCCCTTCTTCCTCTGCATTGAGGTACAACCACATAAATGATAATGCACTGCACATAATAAATGATACATCCACGTTAGTTGACTCCATGCATGGTAGGTTAGGTTGCATGGAAGTACAGTTTTCCACGGAAAGAATCCACTCCCGCATACTCCAGTCAATCCATCTCACATGCACGTGCTACCTTAATTGATAGCGGTTGAGCATGACTGCATGAGCCGCCTAAGCCGGACAGATCAACTTTTGTTTTCTTTTTCTAAAAACACACCGGCAGGAAGAGACAAATAAACAACCCTTCACGTCGGCAGCCGGCAAGATCACCACCATTCCCTGTCGGTGGTCCATTTTTTCCGATCAACATCCCCTTGTCGGTGGTCAACACAAAAGCGATGACTTCCTCTCTCGTAGGCTGTGTGTGTGGTTAGTTACCCACGTGCGTCATAGACTCATAGTAGGATGCCCTCCAAATAAATTTTGGCTACTTTGACCAAAATTGGACTTCATATAGGAAAAGCTAAGGTGATTTATGGCATCCAATCCAATACTAGGTTAAAACGCAAATACATCCATTTGTTTTAATCATTCCAATCCCTAATATCTCAACAGTAACTATTGTACTGTCTTTGTCTGTACTGTGACTTGAGGCACCATCTAGACTACTTATCCTAAAATAAACCTAGTTGCCTCTTATGAAAAGAGGTCTCTCCGTGGGCGGTCATAAGTTCCATATCAGTTCCTAGCTTTATGATTGGACCTACGTTGAATATGCTTGCACATATGCACAAGCCGACGTGGACCTGTGCATGGCCATATGCATCTCACATAAAATATGCATTGTTTACAACTAAATTATGGATAGCACTATTATCGTCAGTCTCTTTAGAGACAGCTGTAGATGCTCAATAAAGACGGCTGTTGGTGCTCTATATAGATGGTTGGGCCAGCCGTCTTTACTCTTAAGTTGCTAGAGATCATCGATTTCTAGAGGCGGCAGGCAATAACAGCCTTCCCTAGAAATTGATTTGTAGATACTAGATACTGTGGTAAATCATAGTCACTCTACAAATCGTTTACCAGAAATCATCCGGAAACCATAAATTAAATCGGCCAAAAAAAGTATTTTTTAATCAAGGGACCCATGTTGTAAGTCACGTGATTTTTCACACAAAAATAGGCGGGACTGAAACCAGAGACCTTTGATCTTGCGGATAGCTGCTTTACCCACTCTACCCAAAGTCACATGTGTCTATAAAACATATTAATTTCCTCGTACTCACTTTTGAAATGAGTATTTGGGACCCTAATTGTATTCACATAAAAAAATTCAGCTGTAAAAAAGTTTCTTCAAACATAATTTTCTTTAGACAGAAAAATTGTCAACAACAAAGTTTCAAATGAAAAATTATCAACTGCGATGTTTTATATCTTTTCATGATATATACTCCCTCCGTCCCTGTATACCCGGCGTGCAAGCCCGGATTACAGAGACCAAGACGGTCTCGGGAATATGTGAAGCGCATTAACTCCGTACGTCTGATTAGCACCGTACACTACAGGAAACCGGAACTTTGCCCGGTGCTCAAATCTTTGCCGAGTGCCAAATATCGGGCACTCGGCAAAGGCCAACTTTTCCGAGTGTCACACTCAGCGAAACTTGGCACTCAGCAAATCGGGCTTTGCCGAGTGTCTGGCACTCGGCAAATCCAAACTTTGCCCAGTGCCGGACACTCGGCAAAGTTGGGCACTCGGCAAAGAGGCGCCCGGGGATAACGGTACCCAACGCCGTCCTCTTTGCCGAGTGCCTTCTGTTTGGCACTCGGCAAAATATTGGCTTTGCCGAGTGCCTAGGGCTAGCACTCGGAAAAATATTTACTTTGCCGAGTGCCAAACCTTGGCACTCGGCAAAATAATTTTTTTTTGTTTTTTGCCACCAACTTTTTTTATTAGATTTGTATTTGTACCATGAACAACATGTTCAAATTTGGCACAATTTCGTTGCTGTTTGCTATATTTCTTCACTTTATTTCGTTTTCTTGCAATTTTCCAGAAAATGTAGGTTTGAACTGCAGGTGCATCGAATAATAGTTTTGATCCATTCCAAAAATGTTATTCTTGTTTGTTAGTGTCACTTTATGCTAAATCTAAGAACTGTCTCCAAATTTCGATCAACGTGCTCACGGGGCAACGTCGCGAACTTGCGTGCGAGTGGTTATTTAATTCTATAAAATTCAAATGAATCCCGAAAATCATGAAACTTGGCGAGATGTCGTGATATCACATGCATATGCGGTGGTAAAAATTTGAAAACGTTTGGAGGACGTCATCATGTATGGTGTTCACAAACCAGGACGTCATCACGTAGGGTCAGCCCGGATGCCGTGTCCGTGCAGCAGATGTGGCAACAAGAAAAGAAAAATTAAGAGGCTCGTGGGGGAAGATCTTATCAAGTATGGATTCACGGCAAACTATACCCGCTGGATCCACCATGGTGAAGCCGATTGTATTAGAGAGGAGGTGGTGAGACAGCATCTCGAGGATTATGATGGAGATGGCGGGGTAGCAGACTGGATGGATGACATTCAGCAGGCACGGTTCGGTGAAGGATTGGAGGAGAAGCCAGAGGAAAGCGCAAAGGCGTTCTATGATATGCTGTCTTCAGCGCAGAGGCCCTTGCACGAAAAGACAACGGTATCGCAGCTGGATGCAATTGGACGCATCATGGGGTTGAAGTCGTAGTTTAGCATGAGTCGGGACAACTTTGATGGTATGTTGGCAGTTTTTGGATCCCTGCTTCTGGAGGATCACATCCTGCCGAAGAACTTGTACGAGTCACAGAAACTTCTTCGTGCACTTAAGATGCCGTATGAGCAGATCCATACTTGTCCGAATGGATGCGTCCTTTTTAGGAAAGATCACGAGGGAGCAACGCACTGTCCAAAGTGCAAATCCTCTAGGTACCTGGAGGTCGACACTAGTGATGGCAAGAAGGAACAGCTGAGTATCCCTACGAAGGTCCTACGGTACCTTCCTTTCATACCGAGGATCCAACGGCTGTACATGACAGAGGAGTCCGCGAAACAGATGACATGGCACAAAAATGGCAAAAGGTACAATCCGGACAAGATGGTACACCCATCGGATGGCAACTCCTGGATCCATTTCGATGGCATACATCGTGTTAAAGCTGAGGAGGCTCGCAATGTACGTGTAGCGTTGGCAACAGATGGGTTCAACCCGTATGGATTGTCCGCGGCCCCATACACTTGTTGGCCCGTGTTCGTGATACCCCTGAATCTCCCCCCCCGGTGTCATCTTTCAACCCAAGAACGTATTTTTGTCGCTGATAATTCCTGGACATCCGGGGAACAATATGGGTGTGTTCATGGAGCCTGTGTTTGATGATTTGATCGATGCTTGGGAAAAGGGGTACTGACATACGACCGAGCTACAAAGAGAAACTTCACAATGCATGTGTGGTACCACTACTCCCTGCATGACTTTCTGGCGTATGGCCTATTCTGCGGGTGGTGTGTTCACGGGAAGTTCCCATGCCCAATATGCAAGGCAGGTGTGAGGTTCACTTGGCTGAAGAGTGGTGGCAAGTTTTCTTCGTTCGACCAACATCGTCAGTTCCTCCCCCTTGACCATCCATTCAGACGAGACATCAAGAATTCACGAAAGGTGTTGAAGTCACCGATCCTGCACCTCAGATGATGACAGCTGCCGAGATCCGCGCTGAGATAGAGGCTCTCAAAGTTGATAAAGAGAAAGGTCGTTTTGATGGATATGGTCAGTACCACATGTGGACTCATAAATCGGGCTTGACTAGGCTTCCCTATTTCAACGATCTTCTTCTTCCACACAACATTGATTTAATGCACACAGAGAAGAATATCACCGAGGCGCTTTAGGGAACACTCATGGACACAGAAAAGTCAAAGGACAATGTTAAGGCAAGAGTGGACCTGGCAGCACTGTGCGATAGACCAAAGCAAGTGATGAAGACTCCCGCACCTGGCAAGAAATGGAAAAGGACTTCGGTCGATTTCGTTTTGAAGAAGGACCAAAGGAGGGAAGTATGTCAGTGGGTTTAGTCGTTAATGTTCCCTGATGGGTATGCGGCGAATCTGGGGAGGGGAGTGAACGTGTCCACTTGCCGAGTGTTAGGGATGAAGAGTCATGACTTCCACATATGGATTGAGCGGCTCCTTCCAGCGATGACCAGAGGTTTCGTCCCCGAGCATGTGTGGCACGTCCTGGCAGAGTTGAGCTATTTCTTCCGCCAGCTTTGTGCCAAGGAGCTATCTCGGGCCGTGATTGATGACTTAGAGAAAGTGGCACCTGTGTTGCTCTGTAAGATGGAGAAGATCTTCCCACCTGGCTTCTTCCTCTCAATGCAGCATCTGATTTTGCACCTGCCTCACGAGGCACGAATGGGGGGGGGGGGCCCGTGCAAGCCCGTTGGTGCTATCCAATCGAGAGATGTCTAAAGGTTCTTCGGAAAAAGTGTAGAAATAAAGCCAGAATTGAGGCATTCATTCTTGAGGAGGTGTCAAACTTCACAACATCATACTATAAGGATAGCCTTCCCAGCGTGCACAATCCAATCCCTCGTTACAACACCGACGAGAGGTCATCAAATCTCAGCCTTTTCAAAGGTCAACTTGGCAGGGCAAGCGCTTCGAGCACCAAGACCTTGCGGAATGATGAGTGGAGCACTATCATGTTGTATGTGTTGTTGAACCTTGACGAAGTGAACCCTTATGTGCAGTAAGTTCTCAATGAGCTTGTTACATACGCCGTCACTATCGTCTATCTATCCAACCCCCTTGTCTCTTGCTTTTTCAGGGAATTTCTGAATACATACTGGATAGGAAATAGGGATCCTTCCCCTCAAGAACAAGATAGTCTTCTCAAAGATGGTGTGCCCGATTTCATTTCATGGTTCGAAAAGAAGGTACCATCCAATTTACATCGTTCCATCTGTGACATCCCACTTTGCTCCTACGAGCGAGTAATGATCTATCCGCCCTCACCTTACAGGCATGCACGGATGCGGAAATGGATGAAGAGTTGAAACAGGTTGTCAAAGGCTTCCCCTATAGGGTCAAGTCATTCACCGTATATGATGTGAATGGCTATCGCTTCCACACAAGAAGCCACGAGCTCAGTCGGCCCAATCGAAAAACCACGAATACTGGAGTTCGTACGCCCGGCACCGATGACCGCGACTACTACGGCATAGTCGAAGAAATATACGAGCTCAACTTTGAGCTTCGCGGAGGTCATAAGCCAGTCATATTCAAATGCCATTGGTTCGATCCCAATGTCACGAGAAGAGCCCCTGAGATTGGACAAGTTGAAATTCGACAAGATTCCCTCTATCAAGGAGACGATGTTTATATTGTGGCTCAACAGGCCACGCAAGTTTATTATCTTCCATGGGCGTGCCAAAAAGATCCCACTCTTGAGGGTTGGTACCTTGCGCAGTTGGTATCACCGCATGGCAAAGTGCCTGTCCCAAACGATGAGGATTACAACTTTGACCCAAACACATATACAGGGGAGTTCTATCAACCCGAGGGGCTAGATGGCACGTTTGACATAGACATGTTTTCGCTGATGGGCATGGAAGTAGACAATGACATTGATGAGGACGATGGAGATGAGGACGATGGAGAAGAGGTGCAAAATGCCAAAGACTTAGCACTGCTTGAGCGATTACGGTTTGGCGTTGCCATTGATGACAACGATGGAGATGAGGCGGAAATGTTAGACAATATTGATAGTGATGACGACACTTATGATCCGGCCGCTACCGATCCTGAAGATTATTTCTAATTCATGTAATATTATATTATTATTATTTTCTATTTATGTTTCGTTCATTTTGCATCTCTATATTTGTCTATATTGTGCTAACTGGTTTACTCTTTGTATTTGCAGGCACTCGACAAAATGCCGGGCGGAAGGCGGACCTGGACCTGCAACTCGCTCTACGCGAGGACGACTCAGGAGGCAGAGGCGAAGGCGGAGGCATCGGCGAGGAGCCGGCCGGCCCGCCGCCCCCGTGGCCGTCCGAGGAGGGCGGTGCAGTCGTCTGCCGTCCCCCCGCCCGAGGAGGACCGGACGACGACCACTGACGACGAGGACCAGCAGCTGGCCCCCCAGACAGGAGGGGGTGACACTTCCTCTGGGGGGGTGGTGGGGGGTGACACTTCCTCTGGGGGGTGGCGGGGGGGTTCCACTTCGAGCACCTCATCGGTACCGTACTTGCGCGGGTCCTCGCAGCTCCCGGCGCGGCCGATCCCGTTTCAGAGGAGGCCGGTGATTCGTCCCAAGGGCTACAAGTAAGTATATGTTCATTTTGCATCTCTTCTTGTTCATATGCTGAAAACCGAACTGCGGACTAACAATTCTTCTTACTGACTCCTGTAGGAACTGGGAACTTGTGTCCGGGGGCGATCATCGGTAGTGCAATGGGATCCTCGACGGCCTGATCCGCCTGCACTACCCTGGTTTGGTCACCCACGCCCAGGTTGAGTCGCCTCCCTGGACGTGGGACCACTTCAACTCCACCGTGGACGTCGTGTACGGCACCGTACAGGAGCGGATCAGGCGTGAGTTCTGGGTGAGTCTACATCACACTACATTGCTCAATACTATGAATTCATTAGACGTTCTTGAAATAATGAAAGGACACATGATGTCTGTATGCAGGACTTCTTCACGTTGGAGGAGGGGCATGACCCCGCTTGGGTGATGAAGGTGCAGGACAGGGCATGCAGGGGCCGAGTGACAGACCTGTACTACGAGGCGAGGCTGCAGTGCCACATCAACCACTCGTGCGACGTCCTTGGTCGGTACCCGGGGAAGAGCGAGGCCAGGACCATGACACTCACCAGGGAGCAGTACCTCGCAGTAAGTTATAAAACATTGTTACTGACTCAGTCCATGAAGAATAGGTAGCCTTCATTTTATATTCTAACATTTCTAATACTTGATGGCATGCAGATGTGTCCTTCTTGGTGCGCCACCCACAGAGACTGTTGGGCGGCCATCGTGGACAAGTGGGTCTCCGATGAGTGGTGGGAGAGGCACGCCCTCCGTCGAGAGTGCCGCCTGCAGATGGGTGGGCCGGCGCACCACCAAGGCAACCGGCCCCTCAGTTCGTACGCCCAGGCCTGGGTACACGCTACGCACTTATTTATTTATTTGTTCTAACGCTCAATTCTCATTACTTCTAATCGTCTTTGTGTTTTCCTCGCAGTCCTAGTCGCATGATGGCCAGGAATGCAATGAGTTCATGGTGTACGCCATGGCACACAAGGGCAAGGCGACAGCCTCGGACACCGTCTACAACCCGGAGGACGGGCCCGAGGCGTACAGCAACACGAGCGTCCACAGCAAGCTCACCGACTACGCCTCGGCGGCCCGCGAGTGGCATGGGGAGGACTTCGACCCCGCCACCCAGCCCCTTGATACCGACCTCGTGATGAGGCTCGGAGGAGGGAAGCAGCACGGCCGGTACTGGATGGCCTCCAACATGGTCGACTCGACCTCTGTGCCCAACCTCGCCCAGATCCGAGCACAGAGCACAAGCTCCTCCGTCCCCATTCGACCTCGGCAGGCGAGCACACTGCAGCAGATGGCGGCACTCCAGGTTAGTTCTATTTCATTCGCCGTTCATTACTTTTACACATGTACCTTGCATTTGCATTGTTTAAACGTTGGTGATTGAATATTGCAGGCCACTGTGGAGAGGATGGAGGTCTAGAGGGAGGCCGAGAGGGTCGAGAGGGAGAGGGAGAGGGCCCAGAGGGAGGCCGAGAGGGCCGAGTGGGAGGTCCTGAGGGCCCAGAGGGCGGCCGAGGCATAGAGGATGCAGGACATGTTCTCATTCATGTCGAGTCTCGGCACCACTCTCCCGGGTGTGGTGGTGCCCCAGTCGCTGCTCGCTCCAGTTGTGCCTCCTACTCCTCTGGCTCTAGGCACTCCGGTGAGTATATATATATGGTTGATCAAGTCCTTTAGCTTGTGTAGATACTAATGAATTCAATTCTCCTTTGTGCAGCAACAGTCGTCGGGTTCGAACCCGACTCCTTCGCCTCAGCACACACACCTCGGCTGGACAGGTCCACCACCGCACAGAGGTGCCCCTTCAGGCTCCCATTGGGATCAGTGGCAGTAGGTGGTGCCTCTTCATGTTTCATTGACTTTTCTTGATCTAGGACTTGTGTTGGATGAAGACTTCTTAGATGTTGTCATGGATTTGCACATTGGATGTGCGTGTGATGGATTATGCAGGAGGATGTGCTTGTGATGGATGTTGGATGTGCTTGTGATGTATTATGGATGTATGTGATGGATTATGTATGTGTTTTGTGTGATGCTAAATGCCTGTGTGCTGTCTCATGTATTATATATGAGTTTTGCGTGTTTGCTTTCGAAGGAAAGCAACAAACAAAAAAAAATAGCAAATTTCCCAGCTTTGCCGAGTGCCAACACTGGGCAAAGAAGTCTTTGCCGAGTGCCAGGGGTGTGGCACTCGACAAAGCTGGAAAAAAATGCTGTAAAAACAGCCACTTCCCCAGTTTTGCCGAGTGCCACAGCCTGGCACTCGGCAAAGAGGTCAATTTTGCCGAGTGCCAGGTGGTACCACTCGGCAAAGACTATTTTTAAAAAGATTTTTTTTAAAAAAAATGGTTTCTTTGCCGAGTGCTGAGCCCTGGCTCTCGGCAAAAATTCAAATTTTGCCGAGTGCCAGTCCCTAGGCACTCGGCAAAGCCGGCGTCAAATGTTGACGGCAGTTATTTTTTTGCCGAGTGCGGGCTTGGCACTCGGCAAAGACTTTGCCGAGTGTCGATTTTTGACACTTGGCAAAGAAATTTTTGCCGATAAAATCTTTGCCGAGAGACCTTTGCCGAGTGCGGCACTCGGCAAAGCCTTTGCCGAGTGCTTGGCTGGCTTTGCCGAGTGCCGGCCACGAAGTCGCTTGCATGCAGCGAGGTCACAACACTTCAGCTCCATCTCATGCAAAGAAGTAAATGACGGAGTACTAGCTTGCATGCATCGCTTCCTAGACTGGACGAGTAAATGACGGACGCCTCGGCCTACATGCACCGCCTAGTATTGTGGCCAATTTAAAAAACGGCTGTACGCCGGGTATACAGGAACGGAGGGAGTAGCATGGTTTTACTCATTTCCACATCCATGGTTGTTTGGAAATCTTGAAAATTTTGAATTTAAAAATATGAGAACTTCAAATAGAATTTGCTGCATCCAAATTATTTCTAATGAAACAGCTGTTAAATACAAAGTTGTATATCTCGAGATATACAGCTTTGATATAAGGATTGTCTTCATCCCACTTCATTTGAAAAAGTTATGAATTTTACTGTGTTACACCGATTTTTAGAAAAGACATAGATCTAGCCACCTATATTAATTCATTTGTAGAGGAGGTTACATCAAGAGCCGCCTCTAAAGATAAGGGCATTTGCAAAGGCGGCTCAAAATAGCAACCGTCCCTACAAATGCATTTCTGGAGGCAGTTCTAGATGGAACCATTTTTAGATGCAGCTGTAGATTGAGTCGCCTTTACTTCGAAAAAACCGCTGTTTCTATAAATCATAAAGGTAGTAGTGTAATATATATTTGAGTTGTTTTTGTTTTTTGTTGAATCATCGGCGGTTGCTAGGAAAGTTCACGTGCCTCGTGCCTATTCGGACTGCCCAACTAACTCTGTGTCATGTGATTACCACTTCGTGTCATGTCATATGTTGTTTGTATATGTTGCATATTTTCTTTAACATGTACCATGTCTCTATATATTCCATCCGTCTCCTATAAATGCACATCTCGTATATCGAGAGATCAAACTTTTTTAATAGAGGCAGTCGTCTTGGAACACCGGTCTTTGTCAATTTTCAGACACAGACATCTTAAGATGCCCATCTCTGAAAATGGCTATTAAAAGAGATAGCCATCCCAAGCACTCGTGCATAAAAACTGATTGTCAGAGGCGGGCATCTTACCATACTTGTGTCTAAAAATAGTTTCGTGTCACACCCCCAAAATTTCTAATTTTGGGTTGTGCATAGAAAACACTAAATAAAAAGAATTATTTTAATATTTGGATAAAATTTACCAAGTTTAGTTTGAGCTAGCGCAAATTTAGTTATAGAAAAAAATATGAATTTTCAAAGTTTTCTAATTTTGATGGCCTTTTGGATGATGTGATGTTTGCTTGTTGTTTCTTTGTGTGTTGAGAGTGAGCAAAGTCTTTAAAATACGTTAGTAGGTCAATTTTCTTTCTCCGACACGTCTTTATCTTTTTGTACAATTAAATTCTTTGTTTCTCGGCTCAAGTTTTCGTTAGGAGCTTCCTAAAATCTTTTCTTTGTAACGCAAATCACTCTTTTTAGTTCCTCGTCCGTCAATCAATCTCTATAAACTTCTCGGGAATTTTTCCAGCTTTTTCTGGAACTCGTTCCTACTTGTCTGTGAGCATAATTTAATTTTTATATGGTCCAAATTATCTTATCATGGGCTCCAAATACTTTATTTGGGTTCCTCATGTTCTATAATGTCTATGGAAATTTTCCCTGAATTTTCAGGGCTTTTGGAGTACGTTTCGCGGCTTAAATAATAATTCTAGATTTTTCTGGAATTATTTTATTCACAAAATTAATTAATTCTAAAAATAATAAATCTCTCATTTTTTTCAACGCTCAAAGCCCATGTGCAATAATCCTAATAAATCCTAAAGGCCCATGCATTTATTTACTAATTGGCTTTAATGATTATTTAGGCCCATTAGTAAATATGAGGGTGCAACATCAATTAGCACCATAATGCTAGCTGATGTAGATGTGGGGAGTTTTTCTTCCTATATATGTGGACCAACCCCTTAGGCAAAGCACACCAAAACTAACGTAACGGGAGCCCCTAGTTTGGGAAATCTCTCGTGTAGTAAATTAGAATTTTCTCTCTTCCTGTCATGTCACCTTGGCCAACTCCCACCACCATCGCAAGGTACCTCTCTTCGTTTTTTGCATCTTAGCATCCTTGTTTGTATCAATCCGTTGTATGACCCATCCCCGACCATAATTCCGGCGAACTCCAATGGTGTGCACTGTGCTTTGTTTTCCGGCAGTGCTCCCCTTCATTGTCGTCCGCTTCTGTACTTGGTGAGCTTATATCTGTCAATTTGTTCTCCTAACTCTCATCTGTCAGCTTGCTCTCACATTCATGTGGTCCCATGATCATTGTGTGAGGTGGTGGTCCGGCTGTCCCATGCAAGTTGCGTCGGCCGTGTCTGCTTGCCATCCATGCCTCTCCAACAAAACCAGGCGGCGGCAAGCTGCCTGTTCCCAAATCTTGCAAGTCACCGTCGCCCAACATCTGTGTCCTGCAGCAAAACAGATATTGTTTTGGCTCTCGGTGAGTTCAGTGCCCAACGCCATGGTCCCCGTGCACGGTTGTATATCGATATCAAATCTATATCTAGCTTGCACAGTAAACAATTCTTTTCCACTTATATATATTTTTCTTTATTTCCAGAAACTTCATTGTTTACATCTATACACCATGGAGCCATATATCAGCCATCGTGATCTGCTGAGTCTATGTACGTGTATATGCTCGTCCGTACTTCGAACCCCTAATCCTTCACACAAAAATCATTTTAACTCCGTTTTGCCCCGTTCAAGTTGCGTTAGATTCGTATCGACACGATCTATGTGTTAGCGTCCACATGTCTTTATATATATAGTTAAATATTAAATTGATTAATATACATGCAACCAAATTTTATAATGAAATGCAATGTAAGTAAATATATCGATCTTTCATAATTACTTGCTAACTTGATTAATGGAAACATGAATACGTATTTAATATATAATTTGCTTAGCTTAAACGTCCATCATATACGGTTTGTTCATATGCTCTCACAATTATTTCTTTTGCAAACATAAAGCTTAACTTGCTTAATAAATTATGTGAGAACATTTATAAAATAAAATACTGGTTAGCTTCAACTCAGTTTTAAGTATAAATATGATTTATCCAATCTGAACTAATGACGCTTCCATGTTTATGTTTAACTAAAATAAATCAAGCTTGTAGTTGTAGGTTTTTCTTTTATATATTATAAACTCCCGGTAGTCGTTTCTTTTCAACCGTAGCTCTGTTTCTGGCGTCTCTTGTGTTCTGCTGACCGTAGCGATTGGTTCTCTTTTAGTACACCGTTTTACCTTGTGTGGTGCACTGCTCTTAGTTGTCTCTATTTGTTTGCTTGTATGTTTGTTGGTGTGCTACGATTTGTGAGCAGAAGACCTGTCCGTAAGCGCCAGAGACCGAAAGGACAGAAGATCGAAGGTTCTACGAGGAGTTGACCATTAGTTGTAAAGCAAGTGAAAGGCAAGTATAGCATGGGATCATCCTTGTTTCCTATTCACTTTAATTCATTAAAATTCATGTGCAGGTGTCACCTTAATAGGGATTCCCTAGAATTGAACTTTTACCTTGTCACCTATGGGCTATGCATTTTGGTAGCTTTGCTAGTGCTCAATTAAACCATGATCTTGTAACTTGACTAATGGTATATGCAATAAACATTAAAATATGACTTTTTAGCAACTTGGAAACAGGGGGCTGGAGTATTTAGCTACTTTCTAAATGCTTCAGATTCCTCTCCCTAAGGACTTATCTGTAAGTGATCATCCGGGACTTACAGTACAGCTGTGAGGGCTACATGGCTCTGGCTTTAGCTCAGTATGAGGACCTTTTCTAGCTTGTTAGAGGTTACCTTTATGGCGCAAGAGGGGTGTGTTCCGGGTTGGATATAGTGCGGCCTCTGTCCGTCAGTGTATAGGCAGCGCGTCATTGTGCCTGTCGAAAGGGGAGCCCTACATTCACAGGCCACATAAACCTAGCGGCCCTAACTTGTTAGACGAACCTTTGAAAGGCTTCATAGTGACCCCTGCCTGCTCACGTGTTTTGGGAGTTGCAAACCCGGGCATATGGGTATCACGACTCATAGTGAAAGTGTACAACCTCTGCAGAATGTAAAACTGATATATCAGCCGTGCTCACGGTCACGAGCGGCCTTAGAACATTTATGGAATAGATGAACACTATGAATTATCTGTTTATGCTATTCATTATTCATGTTTATATTGATCATGTGTTTTGCATTGGGAATTGAAACAACTTGTTGCTACTCTTATGTTAAAATTGTGACAACTAAAAGTTGAACGCTGTTAAACTTGTGTCAAGCCTTTTGAGCCTCATGAACCCCGTGTTATATTTGCTGAGTACGACATGTGCTCACCCTTGCTATTTCCCCATACACCCAGACTTTAGTAAAAGTTACTCAGAAGATTAGTGAAGACAACGAAGGAGTTCTCAGGATACTATCAGAAGTGTTTGGCATACGTAGCCCCAGTCAGCCGTCCCTGTGAAGTTGGAGCCTGAAGAAAACATGAGTAACTGTTCCGCTATACTCTGATGTAAGTGTTAATTATAAGTATGTTTCCGCTATATAACATTGTTTCTGATATCCTCTATTCTATTGTTGTATGTGTGGACTTCCTAGGCACACATATGGCAAGCCTGGTTTTGTTCTTAAAACCGGGTGTGACAGATTGGTATCAGAGCGGTGTTGACTATAGGACGTATGCCTAGTAGCACCGGTCGATTTGCAAAAGCTTATTTTGCTACAAAACTATTTTTCTACAACCTTGTCCTTTGAATTGATTATTTCTCATCCTTGTCCTATTGTCTACTCTCCTTGATAGCTTCCTTCAAATGGCCATGAACCGCCCCTACAAATGATATATGTAGTAGTGAGAGTAGTCACTATAAATAAAGGGTGAGTTGGGTAATGTCACTTTGTTCTTATAACTATACTGTGGCCAAGCTCTTGGTGCCCTTTTTATTCTTAGAAAAAAGATCTTGTATCGTTGGTACAGTTTTGCTATGCACAATGTTATAGCATGATAAATGCGTTGCATACACGTTGTGCTTGCCCATGAAATACACATCAACAGACAACCACATCAAATATGTTCTTATTATGGGTACCAAATACATCCAATTCGACATAGCACAATGGAAACACCAAGAGTGCTCCAGTATATTTCAGAACAGAAGCTACATGGATCTCGAGGTACTAAAGCTGACCAGCCCAGCTGCTCTACATCCATGAGACTCTGCATAGGAAATGAGGCACCCCATTTATTTTACATTATCCTCGCATCACATCATCCAGCAAATACTGAACCACACATTTATATTAGCATGTTGATCGATTTTTATTTAGAGGTGTGCTGCCTTACGGGTAGACTTCGATGACACCACGAGCTCCTATTTTCTTAACAACCTTATAGTCAGAGAAACCAGCTTTAGTGAAGATCTGGCGCCAGTCATTTTCAGTACGCTGCCTACCTCTGGTATTCACCATCATGAGCATGTCCATCAGGAGTTGGGCTTCGTACATTATTGGGCCCATGTAAGGCTCAAGAAGTATTTCTATAATGATCACCTTCCCTCCCTCTTCTCTAGAAGGAATTGCCTTCCTGCATTGCTTCAGGATCTTCACACAATCCTCGTCGCTCCAAAAGTGCAGTACAAGCTACAGAACATAATGCCATATACAAGTTTAACACTTCATCATAATTGAATCTATCAATTTTAATGTACTTTGTAAAATAATGGGCTATGAAATCTAGTGGTGTCTATCTATATCTAATATTAAAGAGGCAACAAACTCTTGCCCTGTTCGCTTGGCTGATAAGTCATTGCTGAAAGTACTGTTGGCCGATTTGTCGTGAGAGAAAATATTGTTCATTGATCGAAAAAGTACGGCTTATAATCCAAGTGAACAGGGCGTCTATTTCTATTTTTTACTGTACTGAAGCATGCGTGTGAGAGAGAACCGTACCTTGAGCATCACAGCCTGAGCAGGCGGGATGGTGTGGAACAAATCACCCGTGACATTGCTAACAGCATCATCAGATGGTACTGCTACAGGTGTCGTCGTCTCAACAACCCTTGGAAGGTTCAGCACAGTGCATTTGATGTCGGGGAACGCGCTGATGATCGCCTTGGCACTGGTGTTTCCCTGTCTACCACAGCAATAGGTCAGCGAGTGGAGGCCACTGAAAACATCACTGCACTCCCGTATAATCGTCCCGATCGCCAGGTTATCATGCGCCGCGACACCTTCTTCCACGATCCTGTCAAGCTCTTCGTCGAGGAGCTTGGTGCTCTCATGGACGAGAGGCACACCGTGTAAATCCTCGAACGGCGATGGCGGCGGCTCAGGCAGATCCTTCCTGAACCAGTCGGCCAGAGAAAGGCCGGCCTCAACGTAGTGCCGGGAGACGGTGCCGAGCACGAAGTACTTCTGGTAGGTGTGGTCCTCCGATTCCACACCTTCTACCAGGAGCCAGGAGAGTGGGTTGAGGCGGTACACGGCTTCTTCCCCATCGCCATTGCTGCCGTCAGACGCGAAGATCCCCGACGTGACCAGCAGCCGCATCACGCGGCCGAGGAATGGAAGCTTGGTCTTGGGGAGGGACAGCGCGGTCACCAGCTCCGGCAGCGTGGTGGCCCCACCTAGGTCATGTATGGCGGTCGGGATGTGGAGCTCCACCGCGCACTTCAGCGCCATGGACGTGAGGTAGTAGAGGCTGTGGCGCCATAGGTCGGCTTGCGCCTGCAGCAGCTCGGCATCCGTGGGAGCCATGGCTTGAGAAGGAGCGGCCATTTTTGGTATCTCTCAGTCACTCGCTGTGTATATCTTTCTTGCCGTATATGTGCGTTGGTTTGGTGTTCCAAGGCTTGTTCCGTACTTGGGTTTAAATAGCTGCTGGCTGAGCAATCCATCCAGGTACACTTGTGCTTGGTTAATTAGGTCTTGGTCTAGGTCTAAGTAGGTAGTTGAGTGTTATCACAAAACATCAGACGCCATTAGTTTTATGATCACGTGGGGGTGGGGGGTGGCAAATTTGACTTGGTGATTGAGTGTATTGCATATAAATCAGTAAACTATGGAGCGCGTTGTCGGCAAGGTGGTCGTGGCAGTATTAAAATCATTATTTGCAGATATTCGAATCCTTGTGTATCTTGCACAGTAATGGGTAAAATTAAGCGCATGGAGTTGCCATGCATTCTACTCTATCCGTCATTTTGGCTTTTTCTATATGCATTTCTTTTTGCTATGCATTTATTAGATATACATTATATCTCGATACATAAAACATGTCAGAACCACTTACAATTTGTAATAGAGAGAGTAATAGGCCTTAACACTTGTTTATTCGTCCACGGCAAGATCTTGCAGTGTGCACGAAGGCACGTCGCCCATCAGCTATAAGATGCAACACAAGAGAAAGTAGCATACAAGTACACTAAGACAGTGCTTGGTTCCCTCACTGATAACGTAAACGGCATGGGAAATAGATCGCGGGGGGAGCAGCACTGGGACCGATGATTACTTTCTTTGTTTAGTTTGTTATGGTAACGTAATTGTTCAGCACTCGGAGCGATCCGCTGTGGCCGGTATGCGATACAGCTCAGGAGGGCGAGGAATCAGTGGTGAATACGGCCGTATCTGATTACGTCTATCTGATTGCGGCCTGAGCGTGACCAAACACGAGCATCGCTTTCCATTCCCTTCCAATAACAAGTAACGTTACATATTCATGAACCAAACACGTCGTAAGATGCTTTGGATGTACAACTTAAACAGTAATTGAAGAGTAGCACACAAGTACACGGCAGAGTATATACTAATAAGAAGCTCTACATTAATGCATCGCATGCCACCTTGAGATCGGCAACCTTATCCTGACATTATGTTGGCCACAAGTAAAATAGCCTTTTCAGTGCCGAGATCAGTCAAGGCTTTAAATTAGAGGTTTGAAACAATCTATATGATGTTACTACTGGTGCTCTAAATTATTGGAGAAGACAGTACACACAAAGTGAAATGGCTCTAAATAATTATTGGAGAAGACAATACACTTTTAATTAGGTAGCTGATTAGAATGAACCAATCAGTGATGTTACTGATTTTCAAAAAAAAGAATCAGTGATGTTACTGGTGCTTTAGATTGCTGAGGAAGGCAAGGTGGTGTCAGTATTAACTTTATTATTTGCAGGAATTCCAATCCTTATGTGTATCCATACAGTAAAGAGTAAAATTACGGCGCATGGAGCTGCCATGCATTCCAGTCCCTCAGTTTCAAATTGCAAGTCGTTTTGTCTTTTCTAGATGCATAGCTTTTGCTGTACACATCTAAACATGTGTTATGTCTAGATACATTGGCAAATAATACAGATAAAATAGTCAGAATCACTTACTATTTGGAACAGAGGGAATCACTACTGGAATCTCGCTTTTTCTGTGGGTGATGAATTTTTCTGTGCGTTTTTCTCGACACGCACAGAAAAATTATGATTTTTCTGTCGGTTCCAAAATATACCGACAGAAAAATATGAAAACCCACAGAAAAATTGTATTGTATGATTTTTCTGTGCGTGACAATATACACACAGAAAAAATCATCACTCACAGAAAAATACAATTTATTGTGTCGGTTCTTTAAAAACGCACGGAAAAAAATGTGCACGCACAGAAAAATCCAAACCCTAACCCGCCGGCCGCCGCGCCCCCCAAACACCCTCTCACGCGCGCAGTAGACCGCGCCCCCTCCCTCACTCTCTCCTTTCAGCGCCGCGCCCCTCCCTCTGTGACTCAGCGTGGGGGCTCCTCCCCTCCTCGAGCAGCGCCGCCGCTCCTCCCCTCCTCCCTCTCCCTCTTCATCGACCCGACGGGCGCGGCCCCTCTCCTTCACCCCCGACGCCGGATCCATCTCCCTCTTCACCCTTCACCCGAGCAGCGCATCCGGATCCGTTGCCGCCGCCGACGACCGAGCAGATCCACACCCTCCCCCTTCTTCTCCCCCACCGGCGGCAGGGCGTGGTGGTGGCGGCGGCCCTCCCCTCCCCCTTCTTCTCCCCCACCGGCGCCCCTCCCCTCCCCCTTCTTCTTCCCCAGCGGGTGCCCCTCCCCTCCCCCTTCTTCACCCGGCTGGATCCGGCCCTCCCTCTCCTGGATCCGGCCGGTGGCTGCGGTGGTGGTGGCCGGCGGTGGGGCGTGGTGGTGGCGGCGGCCCTCCCCTCCCCCTTCTTCTTCCCCGGTGGGTGCCCCTCCCCTCCCCCTTCTTCACCCGGCCAGATCCGGCCCTCCCTCTCCCGGATCCGGCCAGTGGCTGCGGTGGTGGTGGTGGTGGTGGCCGGCGGCGGGGCGTGGTGGTGGCGGCGGCCCTCCCCTCCCCCTTCTTCTTCCCCGGCCGGAGTTCAGCTGCCTTGGTTTGTCAGTTCAGCTGTAATGCAGCGTGTGTTGTTCCTCTGACTGGTTGGCAGATAGCTGCTATTGAGTAACAAATTTGTGCTATTCTAGAATTCCGAATGCATGTAGTGTTCTATCCATTTGCTTCTACTTCATATATGACTCTAGACAAAGGAAATTAGTAGCCATGGTTGATCCTATCTGTTTTACCTTGCATCCATTGTAGACACAATCTCACTTTTTGTCAACTTAGTTACAGCTGTTCTGTATTCTTACTAATAACTGGCACTTCTGTACCCATAGATTGGATTCACGCGCACTCAATAGCAAACTAATTTTAAGTGATGCTACAATCTTGGTCAATTCCTCATTTTTCTTCACCTGCAGCTTCTCTATATGTCCTTGTTTTTTTCGCAACATTGCTATATCTATATTGACACAAATATCTGCACTGCATGGAGACTATAAGATGTAGTGCGGTGTAAATTGCTTGATGAGATGTCTCTCAAGGTTGTATTGAAAAATCTGGAAGGCTAGCTACTTACACATAGAAACAGCTTTAGGTTTATATAAAAAATCTTTGTGGTTTAATTTGCATTTGCTCATCCAAAATGATTTCCTATTATACTAATCCTTGGAGCGTAATTGGCAACTGAATTATGCTACCTCTAGAATAAAAGTGCTATATACATTTAGAATGCTATCTTGGTTATGCTACTTTTAAAACTTTTGCATGCATGGATGCCTTGTTATGTTAGCAATATTTTTCTTTCTTTTTTCCTTGATTTGAATCTGGGTAAATCACATCAGCAGCCCTTCTAAGAATCTGGGGAAATCACATCAGCAGCCTCCTATTGATTTGAATGTATGTTATGTTAGCAATATTTTTCTTTCTTTTTTCCTTGATCTTTTCTTACTAGTAGGCTAGTAGTGTAAAGCATTTTGACAGGAAGGACATCTTGTAATCTGCAGGGGCTTTGGCTAAACAAATTTCATACTTTCCAATGACAAGTTACAACTGTGGGATATGTAGGATGGCTTTTTTTTCTACTGAAGTCTGGAGGAACTTAGCAAATACTACCTCCTGTATCGCAGTGACATTTTGGTTTTGCCCTAAGTTCTAATCTGTGTTCTATGCTTTCTCAAAGTGTATTAAGGTTGCTTGTGTTTACAGCACAAAACATGTGTCTCGAATCAGAACAAGAGCTTAAATGTTTTTTAGCAACATGTTGATAACTTTTGAGATAAAACAGCTAGCATGAAATCCCAGTCTCGTGCCACGCTGCTCTCCCCTTCCCGAACTATGCCTTGTGACTTTTTTTGTTTTGTACTACTCTTGAGTGGCTGTGATGAATCAAGTTTTCATTAGAGAACTTCTGCACTTTAGCACCTTATGAGCTGGTACTTAGGGATATTTTGTTCTGTTTGCTGCTTAACTAGGATGGCTTGTACCAGTACAAGCAACCAGTTCTGTGGCCAGTTCAATTCCCATTAGAGAGAGAGAATTAAATTAAGTTCTAGGTGAAATTAAGTTGTAGTTGTCATGCTAATAATGGGTAAATCTGAGCCATTTCTCGAGTTCTTTTGCTCTTGTTCTTTTGCTCCAGGTGAAATATATGTAGTTCTTGTGCTTTTGACATACTGCTCTCTAATGGATCTGGAATGACCAATAATTTCTTTTCTATTAGCTCAGTTCAATAGAGCTCTGTGATTTTTGCATTGCTATTTGTAGAAGAACATGACTTTTTTTAATTCAATATATTAGCTAAGCTGACACCTGTATCTGAGCTTGTTTTTGTGCTCCGATTGATGCTAAGAGTTAGGACTTGAATGCTTGTTCAGATTGGATTAGGTTTGGCTCCTCTTTCTTGTGTGACAATTTGACTGTCGCCACCTATACATGTGTGCATGACCAACTTTAGTGTTTGCTTGGTGTTCTATACTACTGTGCAGTTTATTTTTAGAATTTGTTGCAATACAGTAGGGTATCGGGGACTTGGGTCTGTCATTTAATCTTGTCCATGGGATAAGTATGTATGCAACTTGAGCTCCGGCTACTGTCAGTTAACCC